>NC_073232.2:122266666-122585833 GCF_029281585.2 Gorilla gorilla gorilla | reverse complement strand
GAGGAAGGAGAGATTGGGATAGGATTGAGTAATTGTCTATGGACTGGATTCATCAGGGCAGACTGTATGTCAAATTTTATGACTTCCTGTACACTCAGGAATCACAGAGTCTTAGGCTGCAATGAAATATAAGTAAGAGTATTCATGGATAATATCTTAGTTAATGAAAGGAGAAAAAGTATATTAAAGTATAATATATAAAATTGTATTGAAATTATGCCTACAAAAGGTATCTTTACGTTTATATTTTAAACCGTGGTATTACATATAGTATATATTATATTTATAATTATATATTTATGTTTTATATTTAAAACCATTAAAATTTTTTAAATTGTGGGAAGTTTCATTAAAGAAAATTAATAGATAACCGGTGGTCAATTGACCATGGAAGGAAAATCTTCATCTATAGTTTTCATATAAATATTTTATAAGGAGATTTAGATATAGTAGTTATAAAAGATGTAACAATTTTGTATTTTGATTAAATATGTCTTAGGTTGAATTCATTAAATATTAACAGTATCAGAAGTGACTAATTCCATAAAACTAGGTATTTCACTTTATGAATGTGATGTGCACACAAACTAATTTGTCTAAATGACCTTATTATGTAAAAGAATATGACATATGTCCAGAAAAAACTTGCTAACAACTTTTTAAAATTCCTACTGTTGGTTAAATGTCTTCATTTTTAAAAGTGTTTAAAACTACATTTAATAAATTCTGAAATTATTTTTTAAAGATAATAAATAAATGTATACAGTTAAAACATCTATCTCTTTATCTGTATTACATTTAAGTGTTACACCAATAAAAAATGTTCATGAGGTGATATCCTACATAAGGCAATGAGGTAAAGTAGGTTGGGAATAACTATTCTGGTAATTTTAGGTAAAATAAAAACAAATTTTAAATGTGGGGGGAAAAATAAACATAAGGAAGGAAATGGAGGCCCACTGAAATTAAGGTTTCTCTGCAGAAGGTCTCACAGCTAGTGAGAGGCAGAATCCATACTAGAACTACAGATTCCCATCCAGGGTGCTGTCTCACCTGCTCATTAAGAATGCTGACATGGGGCCGGGCGTGGTGGCTCATGGCTGTAATCTCAGCACTTTGGGAGGCTGAATTGGGTGAATTGTTTGAGCTCAGGAGTCCAAGACCAGCCTGGGCAACATGGCAAAACCCCATCTCCACCAAAAATACAAAAAATTAGCCAGGCACAATGGCACGTACCTGTGGTCCCAGCTACTCGGGAGGTTGAGGTGGGAGGATTGCTTGAGCCCTGGAGATGGAGGTCGCACTGAGCCATGATTGTGCCAATGCATTCCAGCCTGGGCAATAGAGTGAGACCTCATCTCAAAAAAAAAAAAAAAAAGAGGGCTGGGCACAGTGGTTGATGCCTGTAATCCCAGCACTCTGGGGGGCCGAGGTGGGCGAATCACCTGCTGTCAGGGGTTCGAGACCAGCCTGACCAACATGGAGAAACTCCGTCTCTACTAAAAATACAAAATTAGCCGGGCATGGTGGTGCATGCCTGTAATCCCAGCTACTCGGGAGGCTGAGGCAAGAGAATTGCTTGGACCCAGGAGGCAGAGGTTGCGGTAAACTGAGATTACACCATTGCACTCCAGCCTGGGCAACAAGAGCGAAACTCTGTCTCAAAAAAAAAAGAATGTTGACATATCTTCCTTTGATGGTAAAATAGTTTTAAGAGTGATGTGAAGAAAAAACTAATTAGTCAAAACAGAACAACAACACCCCAAAAAAGCCCATGACCATTAAATGTAGCACAGAAACTGTTAGAAACAGCTATTATATTCACATCCATTTGTTTGTCTTATGAGGATATAGGGAAATATGTTATCTTCATTTTTTTTCCAGATAAGACACAAAGAACATGTTCAATACTTTCATAAGCCACAGGATCAATGGCCACATGTATCTATACATCATAGCTATTTTCTTGTCTCAGCTACATGAACATGGTTCTTCTACTGAAAGCCAGGTTAATTGGTTCTACTGAATGTTGCCTGTAGAGACAGCATCAGACTTGGGCAGCCAGTAGCGCTGAAAATATAGACCAGAGCTATGTTGATTAAATTGCTCATAACCAAGCTGCTATTACAGCTCTCATTTTTCATCTCTATATCCTTACCAGCACAAATGAATGTAAAAATCACTTTCAATTGGCTGTAAAAAACATGTTATCACTAGGATTAATCAGAAGTTCTTTCCATAATGAAAATGCCTAAAACATTCACTCCTTACTTTTTACTATAGTAATCAACTTATGAAGAAATTGATATCATGTGTCCAAGTATCAGAGAAGTATTATAACACCAATTACAAGAAATCTTTAGAATATTTGCCAAAGTCAAATATAGTGTTCACTGATACCAAAAATATACTTTCTCTGTGTTCTCAAGGAGATCAAATGTAGTCCAACTAAACAGTCACGTTATCAAGGAGGCTCATCTCGCCAGGTGTTGAAGATGCAAAGAACAGGATGTGACTACCCCCTACCCCTTGGATATAATGTCTCAAGGCTCCCAGTTCTAAACCCAGTAGTCCAGGGTTCTCTTAAGAAATATAAAAAGACTAAGGGAGCAGAAAAGAGAAGCAAGGAGCTCTACTCATGAAAGCTGGTAAGTTGTCACCAATGCCCATTAGAATTGGGTCTTTTGGTGGGGCGTGGTGGCTCACGCCTGTGATCCCAGCACTTTGGGAGGCTGAGGTCAGGAGTTTGAGACCAGCTTGGCCAACATGGCAAAACCCCATCTCTATTAAAAACACACAAAAAATATTAGCCCGGCGTGGTGGCGGGTGCCTGTAGTCCCAGCTACTCGGGAAGCTGAGGCAGGAGAATCACTTGAACCCAGGAGGTGGAGGTTTGGAGATTGCAGTGAGTTGAGATCGGGCCACTGCACTCCAGCCTGGGTGACAGAGTGAGACTCTGTACCAAAAACAAACAAAACAAAACAAAACAAAAACAAAAACAAACAAAAAACTGGGTCTTTAAAGGCATTCTTCCAGGCAGGGAAGTGGGGAAAGGCATGTGAGGTAAAGCAGACACTTGGAGCAAAGGCAATAATGCATGAAAAGACAGGGCAGGTTTACATATGGAGTGTGTGCCAGTGCTAAGGCTGTGACAGCATCACCAATGGCCTTATATGGTGGGCTAACAAAGGATTTCAATGAGTAGGTGTGGGCTTGCTAAGATTGGTGTTTCCAGAAGATCAATCTGATAACCAAGAGTGAAGGATGCATCTCAGGAAGGAATTCATTCTTAGGCTATTGCATTAGATGAAGTGAGAAATGATGGCAGCCTGGTTTGCAACACAGGGGATAGAGGAAAGAGAATACATCCAAAAGACTTTCAGAGGGTCTTTAAAACTAGTTAAATGACCATAAGGGAGGAAAGTGATTTCTTCAGCTAAAACTAGAAAAAAAATTAGGAAGAGCATCAGTGTCGTGAAATACAATAAAAGCCAAGGTCAGGCAAAAATGTCAATTTAAAATCTTCTTTCTAGCCAATCATACATTTACTACCTGCAAATAGGCTATTTTCAGAAAACATCATTTATTCTTCGTTTTCTTTCTCTTTTTATAAAACTCACTCTAATGGCTTTTTGATGAAATGGAGTAAATCATCACCAATTGTGCCAAAATATTTTGGAGTATTCTGCAACAGAGCAAATGCTTAATCTTTGTACCTGAGATGCTTCTGCAAAGCAAACTCTCCTACAGCATAAAATATATATATATATCAGAAATAAATTTGAAACAAACATATCATCTGCAGGAAGTGCTGAGGCATTTCTCCATTAGTTTTAATCCAAGGAAAACAAGATGAGAAGGTGATGTTTCATGATCTCTAATATGGGTAGCTTTTGCAAGAGAGACAATGTCAGAGATACCAAAAATAGGGGTGATACTCAGAAAGTATGCTGTTTTCATCTGTGTAGCAGATGTTATGGTATGCTCCCCAGATTCCCTCTTTAGGACTGAGGTACTCATCTTCCTAGCAGTTGGGAGTGCTAGTAGCTGACAGCTCTTAGCTGAATTGCTCTTAGCCCCTTTCACAGGGATAGCCCCCATCTATTGGCTGGTCAATTGATGATGGGTGAACATAAAGCCCTGGCCCCTTGACTTAAGGGACAGGGGCATCTCAGTTACAGAAGGGCCATCCCAGTTCCAGAGCTTCTATGAGACTGATTAAGGTCCCTATTGCAAGCGCGTAACAGTTCACCTTCTTCCTCTGTCCAGTCCTGCCCATCAGCCCTCACAGGTGATGTTCCCAAGGGCACTCTCCAAAACTTTACCTTTCACACAGAAATCTTAGAGTCCTTTCCCCATGAAACCCAATGTACAAAGCCAATCAGGACCACCAGGAGCCTTTCATGAGCAATAATTACAGAGGATGACAGTGTCACTACAAAAGTCCCTTGAACTCTTACAGGTCTTTAACAAAATGAGCCACACTTCCTACTTATGCTCTGAGACTAATAACACAGAGATGTAAACAGCATTACAAGTGGTCTATAAAGGGCTTTAGATATAGAAGAATTTATAAAGGAAGGAATCACAGGAAGACCAAAGAAAAACATATATATTAGAACCAAAATGGAAGTTGAGCACAGAAAACTTGCTGTTCTTCATCATTTGGATACTGCGAGCCATAGTTTTTTGGGGGTGTTTGTTTTTCCCTAACTCCTCTCTCCCCACCACGCTACCTGGCAATATTCCTTCACTAAGGCTGGAGGAGGTGGGGGAGGGGGCGGAGAAATCAGACATTGAAAGATTCCTGTATCCTGACTGCCACCTAATGGAATCTTTGAGCATTAAGGTCTCCATTGTGTAGTTTTTTGGGGTTTTTCAACTGCTGACATATCAACAAAATGGCTAAATGTGACCATGTCAAATTATGCCCACTAGTCTTCATGGGGTAAAACTCTGGGATTCATTTTGGTTTTCGGAAAAAGTCAAGTTAACTGCCTTATTTTTTCCTGTCTACATTTGGGAATGTACATCCCCTGCCACTCATGGTTGTTCAGTTTAAGCAACCTTCATTAAAAGATTGCTCTATTATCCACTGTGCAATACAAATAATGTGGACTATTTCACCCCATTCCTCTTTTTTCTAAGATAAATGATCTGTAAGTGACATGAATACGGGGTGGGGAATATCCAGATAAGAAAGGTACTTTCAGGGGCTGTGATGCAAACGAATCCAATGAATTCCGAGTTTAAAAGACTGTCTTAAGACTGCTGCTGGAGCTGCTATATGAGAAAGTTAAACAGGGCCAAAAATGAAAAAAAAATTCCTATCACAACATCAGAAGGCAAGACCCACTTGACTCTCCTGCATGTGGGGAAGTCAAAGTAATTCTTTCACATTAATCATGCTTTCCTTCCTGCCCTTCAAAGAGCTCCTGGTGACTGCTACAGCCTCCTGCCCACATCTTTCCTGCTAAACATTGACCCATCTGGCTTTCTATTGTCTTTTGTTTCTGACAATGCTTTTGTAATCTCCTGTATTACTTCTGAGCTTGTTAAGCTATTGCTAATGCCCAGAGTTCCCTGCAACTATCTTCTGCTCTTCCCCATCATCCCCAAACACACACGTACACACCTCCCAAAACTTCTAAAAGGCGTTTTAGCCAGTCTATCTATACTTTTCATTTTGAAATTTGAAACAATCACTTCTATAGGACACTTCTATAGTCAGTATAGGACATTCTCCTAAGAAGCCATAAAATAGTTTTTACATCTAATAAAATTAGCAATAATTTAATATAATCTAATATTGAGTCCATATTTAAATTTTCCAGTGATCCCTAAATTTTTTTACAGCTTTGTTTTTCAAAACGAAGATCAATCAAGATTTATCCATTGCACTTGTTACATCTGTTTACCTCTTAATCTAGAACAGTTCCCACGCTTTTCAATGTCACTAACCTTTGGAAGAATTTAGGTGTTTTCTTATACAATGTCCCATATTCTGGATGTAATTCTTCCCTCATGCTCAATTTACTTGTTCCTTTATGCCCCTATTTCTTGTATACTGGAAGTTGGGTCAATAAACTTGATTGTATTCAGGTTAAGCATTTTTGGCAACCTTCCTTCACAGGTAATGCTATTAGTGCTTCGTGTTGCATCAAAACAACAGGCATATAAAATCAGGTTGTTCCACAATTAGCGGTGCTAAACTTGATCTCTGGGTTAAGTTGGTGACAGCTGAATTTCATCATAGTAAGGTATATTTCCCCTTTGTAATTATTGGATAGTCTGTGGGGATACTTTGTATGTATGTGTGATACTTTGACATTATGCCAACATCCTCCTTTTCCCTACCTCCTTTCACCAGATGGTTTTTAGCTTCTCTTGATGATACTTGCCTGAATTATTGGGAATTGCAAATGGTGATTTTTCTGATTCCGTCATTTTATTTATATGAACTGGCTGGCATTCTTCTTTAAAGAGAAACTCCCTTCCCAAGCTCTTTGAGTATCACTCTGGACTTAATAGATTTTTAAAATGTATTGAAGGCTTTGATGATCTATGAATTATTATTATTTTTAGTGGCCAAATTGACTCATATTTGGCTAGTGGAGCCCACTTGAGCTGGGCTCTGTCGTCTTTTAAGTTGACCTTATTCATTTTGGGGCACTTCCCTGATTTCTGGTAAGGTATTTCAGGCTTAACTTTCTTTTTTTGTACTTTATGCGCCTGAAACCGGAAATTAGCCATTTCTCTAAGAAACATTGTTTCCTTTTAGTGGGGATTGGTATTTAGATATCAAGCTGTGGGCATTCTCTAGGGGGGTGACATTGCTTCTAAGAAATATACATATGAAAAATTCTAATTCAATTTAACATCAGAGGTTTTAACATCAGTTTTTCTCACTATAAGAGGAAAGAAGTACAAATATAAAAGAAGGTGGATCTTCTTTTAAAAATACAAAAAGGATATTTGTATTTCTTTCCTCTTAGAGTTTCTACTAATAAATTTCTTGTTTGTTTTACAGTAGGCCTGAGTTTCAAAATTACATTACCAATACCACTACTGGCAATAAATATGTGGTGTTTGAGGGCTTTTGCTTGTTTTTGTTCTTTTTGCTCTCAGAATATAAACCACTAAGAATGTATGGTTGGAGTACTATTAAGCACCACTTCTAAATAAGTAGTAAAGAACTGCCATTTCAAGGCCAGGCGCGGTGGCTCACGCCTGTAATTCCAGCACTTTGGGAGGCCGAGGCCGGCGGATCAGAGGTCAAGAGTTTGAGACCAGCCTGGCCAGCATGGTGAAACCCTGTCTCTACTAAAAATACAAAACAAAATTAGCCGGGCATGGTGGCACACGCCTATAGTCCCAGCTACTTGGGAGGCTGAGGCAGGAGAATTGTTTGAACCTGGCAGGCAGAGGTTGCAGTGAGCCAAGATTGCGCCACTGCACTCCAGCCTGGGCGACAGAGCAAGACTCGTCTCAAAAAAAAAAAAAAGAACTGCCATTTCTGGCCAGGCCCGGTGGCTCATGCCTGTAATCCTAGCACTTTGGGAGGCTGAGGGTGGGGTGGATTACCTAAGGTCAGGAGTTCAAGACCAGCCTGGCCAACATGGTGAAACTCCGTCTCTACTAAAAGTATAAAAATTAGCCAGGCGTGGTGGCAAATGCCTGTAATCTGAGCTACTCAGGAGACTGAGACAGGAGAATCGCTTGAACCCAGGAGGTGGGGGTTGTAGTGAGCCGAGATTGTGCCACTGCACTCCAGCCTGGGCGACAGAGAGAGACTCCGTCTCAGAAAACAAACAAACAAACAAAAAAAACTCCTGACATTTCTTATCCTGTAAAGCCTTAGACTATAATCTTTTTCAACCTGAAGAAATTCTCGTTTTCCATTTTTAGTGGCATATTTTTGTTTTTTAGTGGTACAGTCTTCTGTTCCTCAGTGGTACGTGTAAAACACAGAATAATTGAAATGCACATCCTAAGGCTAGCAGTGCAATACAAATTTAAGCAAACAATTCAGGATTGCTACGACTGATGAACATCTGAAGACCTGCGCTGACCAACACCATTTTCAGGTTGTTTTCCATCAACTTTAAATGGATGATGCCACCTAAGCTTCATCCCAGGATATATGTGTTCCATGTACTGTATCCAAAAACACCCAATAAGCACAAAAAGCAAATAGCTTGTCCTGCAGCAAATTATGCAAAGATTCGAATCACTTATTAGGACTAAAGAAAGGAGCATAAAACAATTACTATGATTAAGTACACAACTCTAATTCATCACCTTTGGCATTTTGTCAAGATAGAAAAAACGCGGCCAAATCTGGGGCTACTTTTAGTCAGGAAATGATACAATAAAAGCTGAGATAAAGAATGCAGTCTCTGCCCCAGGGAGGTGGCTCACCCTGTAATCCCAGCACTTTGGGAAGACAAGGTGGGCAGATCACTTGAGCCCAGGAGTTTGAGACCAACCTGGGCAACATAGCGAAACTCTGTCTCTAGCAAAAAACAAATAATACAAAAATTAGCCGGGCATGGTGGTGTATGCCTGTAGTCCCAGCTACTAGGGAGGCTGAGGCAGGAGGTTTGCTTGAGTCTGGGAGGCAGAGGTTGCAGCGAGCTGAGATTAAACCACTACACTCCAGCCTGGGCAACAGAGTAAGACCCAGTGTCAAAAAAAAAAAAAAAACCTATTTGACCAACATGTATTACTTTATTGCATATTCTTCTGCTTTACAGTGGGCTGGCACATTTCCAAAGAGCTATACTTAAATTTTTTTTTTTTAATTTAGGCCAGGCGCTGTGGCTCAAGCCTGTAATCTCAGCACTTTGGGAGGCTGAGGCGGGCGGACTGCCTGAGGTCAGGAGTTCGAGACCAGTCTGGCGAACATGGTGAAACCCCATTTCTACTAAAAATACAAAAAAATTAGCCAGGCGTGGTGGCGCACATCTGTAATCCCAGCTACTTGGGAGGCTGAGGCAAGGGAATTGCTTGAACCAGGGAGGTGGAGGTTGCAGTGAGCTGAGACCGCACCACTACACTCCAACCTGGGTGACAGAGGGAGAATCCATCTAAAAAAAAATTAATTTTTTAAAATTTGTGACAGGATCTCACTATGTTGCCCAAGCTGGAATGCAGCGGCTATTCACAGGCACAGTCAGTGTGTGCTGCAGCCTCAAACTTCTGGACGCCCTTCTCAGCCTTCCAAGTAGCTGGGTGCCATCATGCCATACTTTAATTTTCTTTAGTAGAAAGGAAATAGCTGTATATTCTGATGACAATTTGGAGCCTTTACATTTATTTACTGTCTTTCAATAAAATAAATATCACGTTTCAAAACTAAAGGTTTAAGATACTGCTTTTTTTTTTAAATAAACATGATTAAGTTTGAACGCAAATGTTTTAAGAAAAATCAGACACTGAAAGTAAATTTTGACACTTCACAGAAAACAGTAATTCAGAAAGCCTATTTGAAGTATTGCTCTTAGTTTTGTCTGCTCCAGTTTTGTCTGGAGCAACACCGCATACAACTGTGAAAATTAAATGAACCTGTGTAAAGTGCTTAGAATGGTATCTGGCACATACAAACTGTTATTTCTTTGTGAAAATTAAAATTCAATATAGCTTTTCTTTATAAATGAATGTTGCATAGATAAAAACAATCCTAAAAACAATCCTGAAAAAATTATTAAGATGGTATAGAAATCTATAATGGAACTTATAATGAATATTTGCCTATTTTCTGATCTATGGGGTTCAGGAAAAGTTCTCATTTAAGAGATTTTTACACAATAAGGTTGACTTTATATTCAAGGAAGTTCCTCCTCGCATCGGTTCTTAAAACACACAATTACAATAACAGAAGTTCTCTAAAACTACATTTTATTTTAAACGAATCTTTATTTAAAAGCACATGCTTTCTGTTTTGTCTTCCCTCTTAATTCTAGCTACACACTGCTGCCCTCTGCTGCAATTTCAATCTTTCACACTCACAAACCCGACCTAGTTTCCATCTATACAGGTTATCTGACTCACTGCAAGGGTTATGTGTGTGTATGTAGAGAACAAAAGGGAAGGCTCCTTGAAAAGAAAACTAGGAACTAAAGATGTTGGCACAGTTCAAAAGAGCCCATCGGAGAAGTGGGCCTTTTTGTTTTGTTTTGTTTTTGTTTTTGTTTTTGAGGCGGAGTTTCATTCTTGCTGCCCAGGCTGGACTGCAATGGCACGATCTCGGCTCACCGCAACCTCCGCCTCCCAGGTTCAAGCGATTCTCCTGCCTCAGCCACCCGAGCAGCTGGGATTACAGGCATGCACCAACATGCTCGGCTTTTTGTTGTTGTTGTTGTTGGGTTTTTTTTGTATTTTTAGTAGAGACGGGGTTTCTTCATGTGGTCGGGCTGGTCTCGAACTCCTGACCTCAGGTGATCCGCGAGAAGTGGGCCTTTTTATGGATCCAGCAACAAACTCCCAACCTCCCAGGAAAGGTTGCTTCCTGGCATCTATATAAAACTTTGTGTCTCAGGCCTTTATTGCTTTTTTAATTGAAATAAAATTATATACATATGGTTTTAAAAAAAAAGAAAAGGAAAAAGGGTAAACAGCAAAGAGGGTAATCAATAAAACATTTGGCTTCCACTCCAAACCTCTGAACAGGTTTGTGTATCCGTCCAGAAAGCGTATATATTATTACAAACATACACAAGGGACATTTCTTTTTGAACACAAATGTCAGTATTCCTACCACTCTTTACCATTCTAGACTAACTTGGACGTTGTTCCCTCTCAGGCGAGATTAACCCAACTAACTTAATTAAAACCAAGTAGGTTTTAACAAAACAGATTTTAAAGAAATCAATCTTCTCTCCAATAGGTTATTTCTGTCACGATTTAATTAGCTTTCTGTTGCTACTAAGGCTTGTATCATATAAAGTAGTGGTTCTCAGGCTGGGCGCGGTGGCTCACGCCTGTAATCCTAGCATTTTGGGATGCCGATGCGGGAGGATAGCTTGAGCCCAGGAGCTGGAGACCAGCCAGGGCAACGTAAAGAGAGCCCCCACCAACACCTCCCCCCACCCACCACCAACACCTCCCCCCACCCACCACCACCGCCCCCGAAAAGCAGTGGTTCTCAAACGTCAGCGGACATTGGTATCATCTGGTGGGCTTATTAAAACAAGAGTCTCTGGATTCAGGAGGTCTGGGGTGGGGCTTGAGAATTTGCATTTCCAATAAATTCCAAGCCGGAACTCCAGGAAGATAACCTACATTCGGCGCCTGGCGAAGCCCAGCTACGCCATTTCCTTCCTAGGCCCCGCCTACTCCGTGTCCCTAACAGCCAGGGACTGGCTAGAGGGCGCGCGGAGTCACGTGAGTCGAGCGACCTCGCGCGAGAGTTTGTATTTCTCGCGAGACTTCACCGTCTCTGTCTTTTCCTCCTTCCAGTGCCCGGCGTTCCTCCCCTCCCCCTCGCCGCCGACCGAGTTCTTCCTTTTCAGACCGGGTCGCCTTGCTGTCGTCGGCGGTGATTTTCCTGCTACTGCTACTGCTGCTGCTGCCGCCGCCACTACCACTGGGCTCATTTGCCCCGACCCCTTCCCGCCGCCCCGCCCCCAGCCCCACACAAGGTAACAACCCCCCTGAGGGAGAGAGTAAGGCCTGGCCGGGCCCGCGTCCCTCCCGAGGTGAAGCGGAGGCCCAAGGCTGAGGAGCCCGCCTCGCCGGAGACGCCCAGGCGCTGGCCTTGGATCCCGGAGCCACGGCCGTCTCTCAGCCAGAGCTGAGCCTCGGCGGCCCGGCCGGCGCTGGCCTCCGTGCGGCGGCGGCAAACACGGCCCGCAGGGGACCGGGTCGGGTGGGGCTGGGCGCCGCGCGGCTCCCTGTGGAGCCTGCCTGTTGGAGCGCGGCTGGCGTGTGGATTTCCAGGTCCGAATGATCGAGTTGTGGCGGGCTTTGAGGTGCTGCGTGGCGGGGAGGAGAGCAGCCTGGGTCGCTGTAACTCTTAGGGGGCCTTTCCAGGCTCCCAGCCTTTGGTTGGACGGGAATTTTACGAAGGAGAAGGGTCCTCGGAAACGTCGTACATTTGCTTATAAACCATCAAAAAAGGTTAATTGGTATCTTATTTTCAGGAAAATGACTGAGCTGGATTTGGCGAAAGGCACATTCCTTAGAATGCCTAAATGGGAGAGTACCTGTGCTGTTCTTTTTGCTGAAGATAATGCACCGATAAATATTTAAGCGACTGGGCGAAAGATTTTTGTTTTGGAGAGGCACTTTTAAATACACTCTTAATTGAATAGTTCAAGTAAAGATGGTAGTTTGTGTAGTTAATTTACAAACGCACTTGTTTGGCTTTGGAAGCGTACTGTAGTGCTTAAAAATAAGTATTTGGAGTGTTTTTGAAAGTTTCGACTTTTCCAACAGAGTAGTGCTTTTTAAAAAGATAACACTGATTACTGAGCCGAATTCAGCACCTACCCTGTGGATAGGAGTTAAAAGAAAATTAGAAATTTCTTTGTATCTGTATGTTTTTTTAAAGTATGGAATGTATCTCAAGTTTATAATCCTCAGAATCTGTTGCCTTTAAGTTTGTGGTTTAGCTGAAGTCTAAACTGAGAGTAAAGGTAATGGTGGTCAATTAAGCTGCAGTGTTAGAAGGAGTTAGAGGCAAAAACTGGTAATTCAGGCAGACAGGGAAATTAGTTTTTTATGCCTTGATTTTTGGTTTAGTTTTCATGGTCTAACCCTTTTTATTTTCCCCAGATGTCAGAGGATTTAGCAAAGCAGCTGGCAAGCTACAAAGCTCAGCTCCAGCAAGTTGAAGCTGCATTATCTGGAAATGGAGAAAATGAAGATTTGCTAAAATTGAAGAAAGACTTACAAGTAAGTATGGGTAGACAATTGTAGTTTTTCTCTGTTTTTCAAATTATTGCTTGAATCCCTAAGTACCCAAAGCGCCTTTTGAGGGGTTACACCCCACCCTATGTATATATGTAAATTCTGTAGGTACTATTGCTTGTAGAAGTAGGGTTGCTTCCCCAGTTCTCAGGTTTCTGTACATGAGAGTGAAATATTGTTCTTTGTTATATAAATCTTGTGTGCTTACATAATTTTTAAAAACTAAAGTTGATAGAAATTTCCAAGTCTGTCAGATTTTCAAGACGAGAGGTACATGTAACTTCACAATGAAAAACGCTTTTAGTTTTTAAGACCTGGCAAATGAAATTTAGTTCAAAAAGTAACAAAGATTGAAGGAGAAAAATAGAACCTTAAGATTATTTTTAATACCACAAGATTCTTTGAAAATGCGTGCCTTTTTTTTTCCCCAAAGCTAGTGGATTACATTTTGTATTGAAAACACACCACAAAAATGCCTAAAGAGAGACAAGTGCTTTGTATAATTGTTACATAGATGTTCAGACTTAAGGCTAGGTTTTACAGTAAAGTTGTTGACACTTGTGGAAATTGAACTATGTGATGAAAAGGAGATCTTTGTCATGGTAGAGTTTAGTAGATAATGAAACCTTTTTTTAAAAACCTGCACTGGGATTTCAAGACAAACATAGAGCCATCATAGTAAATACCTTTTGTGTTTCAGGACACCAGACTGATTCAGAAAAATGCCATATATAATTTGCAAATATATATGACTTTTAAGAGCTTCCCTTAAATTCTGAACCTGATTTTTAAAAAGTTTCAAGGGTGTTTTGATTAGAGATTGCTTTACCGACTGAGTACTAAACTCAGATCTGTATCCTGTCTAAAAATTCATTCCCTCCCTTTATTATCCCACTGCCCGTTAAAACTATTACTATTTTAGGGATATCAGAACTGCAAACAAACTTAACTGAAATAGGGTCCGGATTTGGGATTCTGGAACTGCTTATCTGGGCGTAATTAAGATGAGTTGAATACTTTCAAGTTCTAGATTTAGAATAAAATTGCAGTAGTATGTTATTTTTAAACACACACAAACTATCTGGGTTAATTTCAATATGAACAAGACCCCTCTTCGATACGTACAAGCCAGGCCTGTGGGCTTCAGGGTGCCAGTCAATACGAAAAAGATGTTTTGGGAGCAGTTTCTCCCACTCCCAGGCCCTTAAGTGAGAAATAACCCAGTGGTTTGCCACCTGTCCATTTGATTTGCTCATATGTTGTGAGTATACATTGAAGATGAGGCAACAGAGGCACACCGACCTCTTATTTTCTTACACTCTGTAAAGTGCTTTCTGTTTGCCCCAAAGAGAGATGCCTTGACTACCTTTACCAACTTAAGCAGTCCTTTTTTAGGAAAAGAAAACATTGGGTGCCAATGTTTTGTATATTGCTTCTTGGGCAGTGGGAGGAGGGGTATTTGTTGAACTGGTTGGGTTGGGGAAGTTGGGAGTGGAGTTAGAAATAGCATTATCATCAGGTCTTTTTAATATTTCTAGAATAATTCCTCATTAGAGTCTGAGCAGAACTGCCTTACCATGTCATGATCATCGTAGTGGAAAGTACTGTAGGGGGAAACCATTGTGATAAACATTGTAGTAAGCCCCTAAAAGGTTTGCTTGCAGGGGTTCAGTTAATAATGACCTGGAAATCATTTTTCTGTAAAGTATCCTTTTCTATAACCATTTAAAACAGCACTGTCCAGTAGAACTTTCTGTGATGATGGAAATGTTCTATATCTGCTATTCAGTACCATAGCCACTAGCCGCATTTGGTTGGATATTTGAAATACAGCTAGGTTTACTCAGGAGCTGAGTTTTTAGTATAACTTAATTAGCCACACGTGACTACCATACTGGATGGCAAGGATTTAGAAGTGCAAGTTCTAATATTTCAGATAGTAATAACAGAATGTTTTTCCTGACCAGTCTTTATCAGAGTTTCTTCCCATTTTATTCTATCATTAGAAATTTCATTTTGGTCACTAGATAAGGTCTGTTTTGAATTGAAAACTACTCAAAAACGGAAACCATCTTTTAAGATGAGGTAATACTCTGAAAAGTATTTGGCTATATGCTTCCACCCAGTAATTGTTGTCTCCATTGAGACTACACTTAACAGCTTCTATTTTGCTGTGGGGTTCCCCCCCTCATTCCCCTCTTTTTTCCTTCTCTGCCTTCTGGGATGTATCTCGTGCTATGGGTATTTAATTCAGCTTGTTGTATTTGGTGAGAAGTCTGTTCAGACTGATTTTGTGGCTTCCTCATATTAATATTTTTTGACCATCATATGGTTTCTAATTTCTTGTGTTCCTCTATAGAATTAGATCCTTATCCCAGTTATTAATTTGTTTGCCCTTTGTTTTATGACAAAATGCTTTTTCTGCGTCTTTTCAATGACTTCATTTTGCCAGTAAGGTTTCCATGTTTTATCTCTTTCATGTACTGTCTTTCATAGAGACTAAAGTTATTCAGCAGGCAGCAAAATAATCTACTAAAGTCCTGCCTTTCTTTTTTCACTTAAAAAAGTGGGTGTGATAAAATCCAGGCTAGCTAGCTGACTAGCTCCCCGGGCAGTCTATGATAATCAGAGATAGTCAATTTATTAGGCTGTTTTGCTGAATAAGCTGGTTCTAAAGGAGGCAGGGGTCAAGTCACTTGTCTCATATATTACAGTGGCTCTCTGCATCCCCGAAACGCCTTCCTTCAGTAAGCAGAGTGCTTGAGTGCACCCCATTTGACCTGCTGATATGTAGATCACAACACCTGATGCTTCCTGGAATTGCCGATTACTGTAACTGCTGCCCATCTGTCGATGAAGGAGCAGTTTCAGAACTCAGACTTGAGGGAGGAAAAGTAATTAATGGTATGTACCTTCAAGAACCCCCTCATACATAAAATAGTTTTTCTAATACTTTGGTCCATACGCACATGTGAAGAATAGAAATTTAGAAGGTTCTTCATAGTTTGTTGGGAGGGTTATGTAAAACCATGGCAAAGTTAAAGGACATTAGGAGTAAATGCTCTGGATTTTTTCTAAAAAAGGGTCATTTCAGCACAGGCCTCTGAATTCACTAATATGCACAGCTTTTCAGGACCCTTTTCTTTGATGAAATATATTTCTTTAACAAAATATATTTGGAAAATAGTTCTGTCCTAAAAGAAATAGAGTTCTAAATCTGAAACTACAAGTGCAGAATTCATGTCTGTGCTTAAGTTAAATGATCCCTAGGTGGATCTGGAAGTATTTAGTGATAGAGATTTGTGTGGGCTCTTGAGTCAGGCTTACTGGATTACATTCCTACCCCTAAAAGTGGTTAAAAATAAGACCAGATAATTTACTCTTCTGTTGTGTACTACTTGATCTAGTTATTTGGAAGGTTCTTTGCTTTATTTGCAAAGGACTATCTAATTAAAAAGATCTAATTAATGGCTAGTTGGCAACTAATAAAACTTAGAGATATTATTCCTACTAAATTTTTAACTCAAACCTAAGTGTTCTATTTATTTATTTATAAAACTAACCTTTCTTCAAGAGATTTAAGACTCAAATATTAGTTTTTTCAGAAATAGGAAGATTTAGAATCTTTAGGAGAGAGGTAATATTTAACTTTCTTGGCTACTGGAATCAAAATTACTATTATGAAACCTCAGTGGGAACTGGAAGAAACTCAGTACATAGTTTAACTTTGTTAATTTTTCTCCCCAAACACACAGTATGATGTTTTAAATGCAACAATGGGTGAACAGCTATGCAAGTTCTTAGATCAGATAAGATGCATAGTGTGGATCTTCATTAGAGTAAAAATATAGTAGACAGGTAGCAGAATCTGTCGGCTTGTACTATTCTCAATTTTTTAGCCATCCCTACACCAAACATCTTTGAATGAAGCCAATAAATGTAAGCCTGAATTAGAAAAAAATATTTGCCACACAGAAAGGCATTGCCTTTGTGTGTTACCTTTTTTTTCCCCCTTTTAAATGAAGCTGTGCTAATGTGCTTAACATTAAGGTATGGAACATTTAAAATCTAACCTGGTAATTTGCTTACCCAGATGGGGTGAGTTTTACAATAATTGAATAGGAAGACCACTGGTTTCTTTTACATTGCCTGTAGTATTTTAGTCGAGATATGTATAAGTAGGAACATTTTTGTTACTAATAAAGCTGCTTAAAGTGTTTTGGGATTGCTTGGCAGTTAATACTGCTGAGTAATGCCCTATAAAACAGTACAGTTGCATAAAATATATGTTACAATAAGAGTATCTTAATTCAGTGCCTCATACTTGACTTTCTCATCTTTAGAGAGATCTATTCAGCTAAAATAGGCACTTAGAAATAATTCATGGTATAAGCTCAAGTCTTATATTTTCATTAGTATTTGTGGTTAAGTTGAAAGGCAACTATATGGGCTTAAGTCACAGCTCTACCACTTAACTCGTAGACAATACTGTATCAGTTTCTACATGGGGATAATCACAGTACTTGCTTAATAGTGTTATGAGCTGCAAATGAAATATATGTAGAGTACTTAACGTACAGTATGAAAGCTGTCATCAGAAACTAAGTTGACAATGAGAATTATAAAAATAATGTTGTAGTTTTTGTTTTTCTTTTTTAGGAAGTTATAGAACTAACCAAAGACCTTCTGTCAACTCAACCTTCTGAGACGCTTGCAAGTTCAGACAGTTTTGCTTCTACTCAACCTACTCATTCATGGAAAGTAGGAGACAAGTGTATGGCAATCTGGAGTGAAGATGGACAGTAAGTGTAGAAAAAAAAACTCTAACTATAACATGAAATAATAAAATACAATGGTAAGAAGTTTTTATTCAGTTTTAACTACCCTATTTTAATCTTGACTTCTATTAGGCAGTATGATTTATAGAGCCAATTTGATTCTTGGGTGGTTGCCATTAATACAGTTTAGTTTTAGCTTTAGATTAAGTTTTGGGGAGAAGAATGGCTGGGATTCTGGAGGAAAGAAAAATAGGACAATGAATGGGTGTTTTCTAAAATAATCTAAATTATTTTCTCAAATTGAAAATTGAGTGAATGGTTGGTTTTTCTGAGAATTCTGTGAAGAGCATACACTGACATCATTCCTATAAGAAATATCTTTTCGCTGGGTGTGGTGGCTCATGCCTGTAATCTCAGCACTTTGGGAGGCTGAGGCAGGCAGATCGCTTGAGGTCAGGAGTTGGAGAGCAGCCTGACCAACATGGTGAAACCCCATCTCTACTAAAAATACAAAAATCAGTTAGGTGTGGTGGCGTGTGCCTGTAATCCCAGCTACTTGGGAGACTGAGGCATGAGAATTGTTTGAACCTGGGAGGCGGAGGTTGAAGTGAGCTGAGATTGCACTACTGCACTCCAGCCTGGGCGACAGTGAGACTCTGTCGCAAAAAAGAGAAGAAAAGAAACCTCTATTCTCAAAGACATTAAATCACGTTGAGTAGGTACATGTAAGAGACTTGCCCAGCAATATTATGATTAGGATGTCCTTTTTTGATAGCAGATAACTAACTTCAACCACTCTTTTGTATTCTCTTTGCTGAAACAACCATTTGGTTATAGAAGTTTCATTATAGACACATGTAATAATTTTATCACTACAGTATAAGTCTTGTAGGCTGAGTACTAAACCTTTACTCACCTGCTTACAGCCATGATATCTTTACAGGTGTTATGAAGCGGAGATTGAGGAGATAGATGAAGAAAATGGCACCGCTGCAATCACCTTTGCTGGTTATGGCAATGCTGAAGTGACTCCATTGTTGAACCTCAAGCCTGTAGAAGAAGGAAGGAAGGCAAAGGAGGACAGTGGCAACAAACCCATGTCAAAGTAAGTGACTTTGACTTTTCCATTTTAGGTGCAATCTTCCCCATTTGGATACTTGAAGTAGTCTGCAGAGAGAATCTATGCATAAGAAAGTTGTAATACTGTTTTACCGTTGTTTTGAAGATGAGCAACAAAGGGTCAACATTGTCTGTGTAAGTGTGCCTAAGTAAAGTGAAGATAATTTTGATTCCCATTTAGGCATTCAGTAAATATTAAGAAGATAACTATGTACAATGAACATCTTCCCAGCATATTTTATAAGCCAGATACTGGGGCTATACCACAGGAGACCACCTCAGGCCTTGTCCCAACTGAGTTTATATTTAGAGAAGAAAACTCATCATTAATGAAGTGCTTTAATAGTACAGTGTAAACATTACAAAGGAGCTGTAACAGGTACTGTAAGGGAACAAGAGGTACTCAGCCTCCACTTTTATTATTAGGGCAGATTTCTTTGAGAAAATGACATCTAAACTGAGATTTGAAAAGAATAAGAGATAGGCAAGTACAAAGCTACAAGGCGGTATGATGTTGATCTGGGCTTGAATTCTTTGTTATTAATGAGCATTATGACCTTGGAGAAGCTGTTTAACTCTGTTTCCTCATCTGTAAGATAGGGGCAGTACATTATTGGGTTGTGAGGATTCAAACGATAAGTGTTAGTAAAGCTTGTAACAGTTCTTTACATGTAGTAAGAGCTTAGTAAAGTTTTTTTAAAGGGGGGAGGTGAGCACGTACAAGTAACAAATCCCTGTGGTAAAAACTTGGGGCCTGGAAGGTGAGTGGTCTGAGAAGAGATTAGAGAGGTAAAGTCCAGAACATAAAGAGCTTGTAAGCCACCGATAACATTTTAAGTAGAGGGGATATGATGTGATCACATTTGAGCTTTAGAATGATCACTGTCAGTAGGGAGAGGCAACTACTGCTGTGATCCAGGTATAAGATGATGGCCTGAACCCAGGGAGTTGCAATGGGAATGGGGAACTATGCAGTTTTGAAAAGTAAGCGGCAGAATTAACAATATTTTGGTGAACTTCTGCATATTTGCCACAACTTAGTCTTTTGATTTGTCAAGAGTTTTTGAAACTTAAGTTGCTACATATTTACATTTGAATATGCAAAAATTATATATTAATGTAAGCATCCCAATAAAATAAAATTGTAGAACAATGTATATATGTATTTTTTAATGTCTTTGTCATCTGTGTAAAAAGCCATAGCTTCATGGTGGTAATATGGTACCGGGGAGTCTAGATATTGCCCCTCTTAAAGATCTTTTTTTTCATCCTTTTGGTGAGAAGTCAGTGTTAACTGAGCAGAAATTATTGGGGGTTTTAGGCTCTGATCCTATTTAGAATCTTATTTAGAATGTTTTTGAAACCCCCAGGTGTTTTGTTTTGGTGAGAATTATTAGCTATGATTTCCATTTGTGCTGCTGCATTCTTCCAATGTAGGTAAAATATTTTATCTGCATCGAATCT
Source organism: Gorilla gorilla gorilla (assembly GCF_029281585.2). NCBI lineage: Eukaryota > Metazoa > Chordata > Mammalia > Primates > Hominidae > Gorilla > Gorilla gorilla. The sequence continues at coordinate 122,565,560 of NC_073232.2, read as the reverse complement.
CTTCATACATTTTTTCTAAATGCTGCACTTGTTAACTATGTCTATTTGGAAGTAGTTGAAGGCTTAGATACCCATTAATACTGAAACTCAACTTATTCCTAAAACAACTGGCAACAGCTATACAAAAGTAAAATAGAAAGTCATAATTAAGGCTGGGCACAGTGGCTCAAGCCTGTAATCCCAACACTTTGGGAGGCCAAGGCTGGCAGATCACTTGAGGCCAGGAGTTCAAGACCATTCTGGCCAACATGGCGAAACCCTATCTCTACTAAAAATACAAAAGTTAGCTGGGCATGGTGGCATGTGCCTGTAGTCCCAGCTACTCGGGAGGGTGAGGCACAAGAATCTCTTGAACCCAGGAGGTGGAGGTTGCTGTGAGCCAAGATCGTGCCACTGTACTCCAACTCCAGTCTGGGCAACAGAACAAGACTTTGTCGCAAAAAAAAAAAAAAAAGTCATAGTTGAAATATTTACCTTGTATGGGTAAATAGATTAGTTATGTTTGAAAGCTTCCAAGGATGCTATTTTTTAAAAAAAATTTAGTAATTCTGGGTGATTGGTACTGATTTTAATGATTTAGTACTTTTTATTCATAGACCATTGTATATGTTTATTAGATTTTTTTTTTTGCACTGCCGGTGTCTTCAAGGAAGTCATTCTTGTATGATAAGTCTTAACAGTTGACATTTAACTTTTTTTCATGCAGAAAAGAAATGATTGCCCAGCAGCGTGAATATAAAAAGAAGAAAGCTTTGAAAAAAGCTCAGAGAATAAAAGAACTTGAGCAGGAAAGAGAGGACCAGAAAGTGAAATGGCAACAATTCAACAACAGAGCCTATTCTAAAAACAAAAAAGGCCAGGTTGGTAAATCTTTTTATGACACTTTGTAAATTTGAGAAATGCAACTGTCATTAAAATAACTTTAAAATGAAAAGAGATGTAGATTTTTTGTAAAGTATGATTAACTCAGATTTTGTATTCCGAATCCTTGTTGATGCTCAATTTAACTTCTTGAAAAATGTTAGCCATTGTCTCTGCAATAAAAATATTACAAATGAGAGAATTTATATCAGGAATTACAAAAGGTCTATGTTCTTTTCCTTCTATAAACTAATATTTGAAAAAATAGTTGCTACTTAGAGGCAGTGTGCTTAACTCTATCTGCTTTGTTAACATGCCTTCATGCTGGGCATCACTGGTAGATTTTATTTAAAAGTGCATTCAGTTTCCCTTGATACACTTACCTTGTGTGTGTTGGGTAGAAAATAACTGTAGCATTCATATAGGAAGTTGAGAATAAGGATAACCTGACTTTCACCCATGTGTTACTCTTCACTGCCATCAAGGTGGCCCTTCCATTGATGGACATGGCTTCTGGAAAGAAGCGCTTCCTTTTCATAAAGATGTTTATTTTGTGACAAAGGCCAAGGGACTTCACAATTTAGCTATCATAACAGGCCCCACAGTAAACCACAATACAGCCAGAGCTTTAATCATGCTAGAATGGCTAGCTCACAGCTGAAGTTAGGATTTGCGTTTACAAAACTAAAATTTTGACGTATCAGAAGGCAAGTGTTATGAGTATTAGTAAATGTAATGATATTTTCCACAACTTAGAAGTTAGAGTAAATGGCTTCCAGCATGGGACCACTTCTGTACCCATTTTTTAACACTAAACAAAGGCAATATGTTTTTCTTCTTTTAAACATTGAAACCAGAATATATTTTAACATTACTTAAAATTTGAAATTTTTTATTTTTTCCAACACTAATCAGGAATGATTTCTGTTTTCTTTCCCTTAGGTAAAGAGGAGTATTTTTGCTTCACCTGAGAGTGTGACTGGTAAAGTTGGAGTAGGAACCTGTGGAATTGCTGATAAACCTATGACACAATATCAAGATACCTCTAAATACAATGTCAGGCATTTGATGCCTCAATAATCAGAAAAACTGTTGGATTTCATCTCTGCAGGGCTTTACATTTACCTTTTTATCCTTATATTTTTCTAAAGGTAAATTATTTGTTAGATGAGTAAGCAAGATACCATTGTCGTCATTGGTTGGCTTCAGTAGAATGAAACGTGAAGAAATTGCATTTGATAACTGCTATTCATTTAACTTTTCTCATTATCAGTACCACGGTTCCCTCAAAGTTTGTTGAATAAAGCAACTTTTGTAGATGCTGTTTCGTACAGCACTTAGATGAATTATTGATCTTCCTAATATCAGGCGCCTACTTAACCTATGGTATGTACTTTTTGTAAGTTGTAACTTGAAATTTTCAGATGCTTTGAACTTGACACATACTCTAGCAATTCATTGGAACACCAAGGCAAAAACACCAACCTGCTAAAAGAGATCTTTTCATTTTTCTTATTTTCAGCTTTAAAACTTAGCTGTCGTTCAGTTAAGCTTAAAGATAGGTTAATTTGTAAATTGCAAAGTTTGTTTTGAGGTTTTTCCTCAATAACTTGTTTCCCAGGCCTATTAGGCCATCTCTAAAATTGATCTAGCTGTTTTATTTTTATGTACTCTTAGTTTTATGTAAGAAACCTTAGGATGAGCTCCCTTTTCTAAGGTGTTTTTGTTTTTTGTATGTTTGCTTTTTTCCTGTTTTTTGTTTTTTCCATTTACGGCAGTGGTACCATGTTTTGGATGTGTGATGTTTATATGGGAGAACAAAAAGCTGATGTATAGCCCTGTATACAGTGTAGATACTATTTTTGTAAAAACACAAGGCTAAATTAATGAACAAGAATACTGAATATTTCATCATTAAAAAGTTCTTGTATTTCTTGTGCATTAATCTGACGATAATTTCCCTGTATATTATGTTCATTTAGCTGTTTGTAATTTTTGTTAATTAGATCAGGTTGTCTGCATTTGTTGGTGTAAGTGAACATCATCACAGTTATCCTGAGTTGAGTTTAAGCCAAATACATGCATAGAAATGGGTCTTCCTATTAATGGAAGAAGGTAATTTTTAGGATGTGTATTATTTCAGTTTTGTATGTTTAACTTTTATTAAATAAAGTGTTTTTAAAATCTCCAGGGTGTGTTAACAAAAGGGTAAATAAAGTCTTTAGCTGTCAGCACTTAAAGCAATTAAACCTCCAAGTACTTGCACACAGCATTCATGGAAGAGAATACTGAGTGTGTGAGAGGTTTCAGTAAATGCTTAAGTATTCCTTCCATTAGAAGAAATTGGATCTTAAAGGGCAAACCAGGCCTGTGTTTATAGGATGTCCTCATTTTAATGGGTGTTTGTAGATTTTTGGTGGAAGGGGAAAATAAGTTTTTATTTCATGAATTTTAATTTTTTTTATAAATTGAAACTTAGGACAGTGGTAGGTAGAATTCTTCATCTCTCCCTTCCACACCCACCCCTCTCAACCCAGGAGGGTCACTTTTTCTTCATGTAATTCGTGGCCACAGGGTAGGACACAAAGGACAGAAAGGCACAAACTGCAGTAGAAAAGGGGTTTGTTGAAGCCTGTAAACTTCTAAATAAAATATACTTTGTTATTGTAACATCTTAAGAGCTTATCAATAATCGAGTAGGCTTGATGGATTGCAAGAGAATCCTCTGAATTAAAAAGCACTGGGAAGAAATTTGGTGTCATTGTGTGACCCCAGAAAATAGTTGTTGAGATTACCTTGGTGATATTAGAATAGTAATTCACTTGATGTTTGTGTAGGCAGGACTGTGAACAGTCTTGTCCCTCTTTTGACCCTGGGGGCCTTAGTTTTCCCAGAGGACTTTGCAGTAGGAGAGAGAAAAAGAATAAAAGTGACCTTAAAAAAAAATGTTTTGAAAATAGACCTTTAGAATGAAATCAGCAACCTTTGTGTCAAAGATCTAGATGTGGCCCTTTGGAAAATCCTAGCGTCAGGATGATGTTTATGTCTCTGAACTAAGAGGCAGGACTCCTGGGGAGACTACCTGTCACAGTGTGATACTGAATTTGAGAAGATGCTCAATGAGAAGCATGATACCCACAGTATTTTACAGTTGAAGGTGGTTAAGCTCTCTATATTCTGAAACAAAATATAAACCTTGACCTTAAAAAGCTTTGTTAGAAAATTTAATGTAGAGTTTTCCCCATTAAGAAAGGAGACTTGAAGCTTTGAAACTGTGACAGACTGAAATGTTAAATATTGAGTTATGGGCACCTAAGTAGAAATGGTTGCGTGTAACTTAACCAAAGCTGGACGTTTGGCTGTTGTTACCATTTCAAGGAAAGAACAGTCCTAACCTCCCGAAAATAAAATATTGAGTTTTAGTAGTAATCACAGGTAACAAGTGCTATTTTAACATGTAGGGAGGCCACAGAGCATACTGGAAAACAGCAAGGACTCTAGAGCCAGACTAGTGTTTGTTTATTACCATTTATTACCTGTGTATTCCCATTTATTACCTGTGTATTCCTCTGATTCATTTTTCTCAGCTGTAGAATGGAAAAATCTGTTTCAGTTTTAAGGATTGAATTCAAATGTGTAAATAGCTTAAGAGTATCCGGCATAAGCACTATAGAAGCATCTGCTATTACTCTGCAGAGTGGCAGTGGTGAATTATCTGATATTTTTTCCTTAACTTGAATAGCAATCCACATTACAATGGATAACAATACCCATTGTTTATGATTTGAGGCATCCAATTATAACTGTATTATTGAAGTGTTATCAAATTACCAAGGCTGTAGGGTATATTTAGTATTCCTAGTAAAAGGTTTGAACTAATTTGTATACTAGGGCATGTTTCTTAATGGGAAGGGGGTGAAGGTTATAATAAAAGTCACCCCTAATGCTTGTTTAAAATTAAAGAGGAATTTGTGGGCCTGGGACCAACCTTAGACTTATCCGGGCCAAGGTATGTTGTTTGACGAACACCGCAGGTGATCCTGATTGTGCATCCCCGTCTGAGAACTGTTAACTATAAAAGTTTGACTTTGGAAATGAAGAAAAATTACCTTTTAGCCTAATCATGAAGACTAGGCGTCAAACCAAAACAAGATGCATCAGTTACTGTAGCAACACATTTTTTAAAAAAAATTGCTTGTTGTCACAATGAAGGGTGTGTATCTGTTTCCAGTATGCAATTCTAATGCCAAATGTCTGCCTTAAAAATAGCAAAGGAGAGCATGAGGTTAACATAAAGGAAAACTGTAGTTTTGTGACTCATGTGTCTGTAGATTGTAATTTTATAATTACAATTTTTATAAGATAAAAACTACTTGTAAATTCGACCAAAAAAAAATTTAAAGCTTTGATTTAGCTTTTTGCTTTAACTGGGGTAGTAATTGAAATATAAAGGAAGAAAATCTATTAAAACCAATGAGGTTTTATATTTGTTTAAATCTTGATTCAATAAATATCAGCTGAATTAAGTATCTGTATGGTACTACGAAGCAATCAGTTAGTATAAATGGCAATTTACAAGTTCAACAGTAAATGTAAACATTCTTTGTATCTAGGATTTTTGAGTTGCAAGTTAAACTGAATGTTTACTGCAGTGGAGAGGAGGAGCATAGCAGGCAAAATAACAGGTAATACTGTATTTTAAACAAACAGAAAAACCCAAGTAATTGGCGCCCTTTATCCAATCATATTTTAAAAGGCCTATGTATGTGTATAGTTATGTTCTTAAGAAACATCTTAAGAGGTTCAGAAATCAATTTTATAGATGGAACATTTTAATAATTCGTTTTGGCCTAGCCAAAAGAGTAAAATAAAACAAAATAGTGTTAGATTTCTGTGAGGTGTTTTAATTGCCTTTTCTGCCTTTTAACTTATGTATATAAAGGTGGTTCTTTTGTGGCCTTGATTGGGGTAAAGCAGAACTGAGAATAATAGGGGTTTGTGGTAGTTGACAGCTGAACTAGCTAAAAATATGAAGTTTTGGATATTTAATTAATCTTTCAGTTCCCAGGCAACAAAAACTGGAAACTTAGTTCCACCACACACCTTACCAGTTCATTTAAAACAAAACCAGTATAGTCAGTGGAATTATTTAAACTGTAATTTGTTTCTCCACTTAGTCTTTTTTAAGAATACGGCTGAAAGAGCCATGGTGATAATCATTAGGAGAGAAGGTTGGCATTTTGTTTGAAGAGCTACTTTCTCAACTTGGGGCTGAAAGTTATGGTTGTTGTTTGCTGGCTCAGGATTTCCCTTTCTTGGTAAAACTGATGTGCTTTTGTTTTTCCCCTTTCAAGCCCTGTACTTACTTTAGCAAGATGCAGTGAATTTCTGACCAGAGAAACAAAGAATTCAGGCTTGGAGGAAACACTTGACTCCATATCCTGGAAAACTAGAGTTGAAGCCTGAGATCTGAAGCTAGGCTAGTAATCACTTTAATAGATGGTAACTGTCCAAATGTTCATTGTTCAGAAGTAGCAGGAAGGAGTAAGTATCCCTTTAATTCTTTTGCCTGGAGTTGTTCCCTCCAAAATCGCCCTCAGGTTTAGCTGACCTAGCTTTCTAAGTGTGATGAAGCTACTAATTTAGAAACGACTGATCTTAAATGTATATTCTTCTTACAATTTTAGAGGTACTTCTATAGGTTTTGTTATATTTTTACAGTGCTGTTCTGTGCCCTGGTGTGAGCATCTGAAATAAATATCTCAATTATTACCCTACCAATAAAGATTTTTAAAGCATTCCCCATGGCAAAGAGCTATGAGCTTGAGGATATGGAAAAAATTCCAAAACTACAGTAAGTTAGTTGGCAGTATCTTAAAAGAACTTCATTTAAAGCCATTTTCTCTAATTTATGACTGTATAGAAAGGTAAAACAACAGGAAGTGAAGTTTTCAGCCAGTACATTTATTTTGAACTACGCTGCCTATTTAAAACAATCTGACATATTCCACAAGAAAACCAGTTTCCTATTAGTTCTGATACATAGGAAAGGAGATGGCTGCTGACTGTCTTTTCTTGGCAAAGTCAGCACTAAATACTAACCTAGGGCACATTATCATCAGTGTATAATATGTTCAACTTGAGATTAGTCCTTTTTTTTTCTAGAAAGACCAACTAATCACTAAAACTGATGCTGCATTAATCTTATAAAGCCTTCATTTAAGAAATTCTATAGGAGGCTGAGTGCAGTGGCTCACACCTGTAATCTCAGCACTTCGGGAGGCCAAGGTGGGCGGATCACATAAGGCCAGGAGTTCGAGACCAGCCTGGCCAACATGGTGAAATGCCCTCTCTACTAACAAATACAAAAATTAGCCGGGTGTGGTGGCACATGCCATAGTCCCAGCTACTCAGGAGGCTGAGGCAGGAGAATTGCTTGAACCCAAAAGGTGGAGGTTGCAGTGAGCCGAGGTCACACCACTGCACTACAGCCTGGGTGACAGAAAGAAATTCTATAGGAAATAAAAAATAACTACTTTATATTAAACTATTACCTACCATGGAATTTTGTTTAAGTGAACCAATATTTAGGAACAGTCTTTTTCTGTAAGATCTGGAGTCAAAGTAACTAAAATTCAGGATTAAGGATGCATTAAAAGGTTGCATTCATCAGAGAAACTAGAGAAATACACCCCTTTTAATTTCCTTAGTGCTACATCTTCCTAGATGGCAGTCGGGGAGTGGGGTGGTAGTTTATATATATCAGCTTAAATCCTTACAACCCTTCAAGATAGAGGTAGTACTTGTAATAGCTTTTCAGGAAGAAAAGGGCTCCATGAAGAATTTAAGTAACTTAACTAGGGTCAGCAATGTTGGAACTGGGATTAAAGTGTAATTAAAACAGTTGCTTTTCCCACATTTTAGTGTTCTGGGTTAACTGTTGGGAACCTGATTTTGGTCAGCAACTTTGCCTCAATAATCCTCACTGCCTCGTAAAATTCCTTCATAATGCTAAAAGCAGTCATTGTCAGGGAGATTAGAAAGGCATTTCTGTAGGAGTTCTCATACCTATTCTAACCAGAAACTTGAGTTGCAGTGACTTCAGAATCCTCTAGTCATAACGCGCTCCAGTAGGTTTTACCTGTACCTTTTTGAGACGGAGTCTCGCTCTGTTGCCCAGGCTGGAGTGCAGTGGCTCGATCTCAGCTCACTGCAGCCTCCGCCTCCCAGGTTCAAGATTCTCCTGCCTCAGCCTCCTGAGTAGCTGGGACTACAGGCGCATGCCACCACGCCCAGCTAATTTTTCGTATTTTTTTTTTTTTAGTGGATAACGGAATTTCATCATGTTGGCCAGGGTGGTTTCAAACTCCTGACCTCAAGTGATCTGCCCACCTCTGCCTTGCAAAGTGCTGGGATTACAGGTGTGAGCCATTGCACCTGGTCTACCCGTACCTTTTAATATAAATGTCACTCAGGTGTTTGTTTTATAAATAGGGTACCCTAAATAAGATTAGTGGAACTTCCAGACTTGTTTGCAATTTGAATAATAGTGTAGCTGAAGGGATGCTCCCAAAAGTTATTTAGAGAACAGATCATGAGAATGGCTTTGTGTCCTACCTGAGGCAGTTAATATTATTATTAATGTGGCACATTAAACCACATGGAGTTAGGTTATATGGAGTTACCAGTCAGGCTCCTGTTTAAATTGCAGAACAGGAATGGCAATTACAATTCAAACTGCCATTTGATTTGGCATTGATACTGATTTGGTATCAACAGACATTTAGGAGATAGTTACCTCTTAAGGTGTGGATACCCATTCATGTTTTTGCCTTCATAAAGAAGGATGGTACAAAAAGAAAGGTATTCTTCATTCACAGTTTTTATTTCTTCCAATTAACTTCTTTTGTGTCTTCAAAGTTGATTTGTCTTTTAAAAAATTAATAATTCTTACTCATACAATCTACACCACCCCAAGGAAAACAAACCCAGGGAAGGGTAATTTAGGGGGCAGTTAAAATGTGCACTATAGGTTTATAACAAATGCTTTCCAGCCCATAATCCTGTACATATGCAACAAAATGGCGGCACCTCAAGTTCATCTGAATGAAGGCCCAAATAATGCAAGCGAAGGCCATGAGAATAACAAAACAAACAGAAGCTTAGTCACTGGCTTCATTCACTTTGCATGGTAGCACAGTCTTCAAACTGTCTCACACTTGATCAAGAGTAAGCAAACAACACAGAGACAACATCTTGACTCAGCCAGTAGTAATTATAAGTGAAACCAGAAATAATTTACCTGGGCCACAAAAAGGAATTGTTTTGTCATGTTTTTCATTAAGTCCCTAGCACCTGAAACGTAGCAAGTTCTGATACTGGGCTTCTAAAGGCATGCAGTTTTTCACTCACATCTACTTCAAAGAATTTCTTCCACTGAAACATAGCACAATCAAGGAAAAACTTCTGGAGGCAAGTATATGTTGAGGCGTAATGTATGACCAAGATGGCACACTATATATAGAAGCAGTGAATGCTGTTAAAGTGTCACTCACAAAGGGATAGTCTAACATTAACACACAACTCAACTGCACTGCTAAATATGGTTGTCTTTATTTTCTTTTTCCTTGCCCAGCCCTATCTAAACATAAAACTACAGGACTGAAATTAACAATCCATGAAAATCAGCAATAAGTTATGAAAATCATAAAGCTTTTTTTTTTTTTTAAGTAATTAAGGGCAGTTAAATTATTTAAAGTATACAAAGTCCAAACAGCCAGGGGTAAGGTCTCCAAGAGGCCTTCCCAGGGTAAGGGAGAGGGCCACAGGGGAACCTTGGAGTTTGAAAGACAAAGGGAACACATGACATCAAAGTGCAGGCTAGAAATTTCACTTAGAAGAAAATAACATTACTGAAAATATTCGTAAGAGTAACAATAGCACCTGCACAGTGGGACTGTGAGGGAGAGAGAGACTGCCTGTAGGAAAATGGAAGCAAATCTTTACATTAAAATGAGACAAGTGCTGAACTTAACTATGTTAACTATGATAGTGTGTCTACTATAGATATCAGATGGTTAAAAGCTGGTAAAAGGTAATGATTCTAAAAACAAAAATAGCATTGACCCTTTTTCTACCTAGCCCAGACCTCATTCATTTTGTGCACTATAAAGAGTGAGGTGTGAGGTGTTTTATCATTATCAAATGCTGCATCAAAATAGATGATTTTTTCCCCATGTGTTTTTCCACTATAAAAGACATCTATTTTTTTTTTTATGGATAAGCTTTAAAAAGATGTCATTTTGGTTTTCAACACATATAAACAGTTATCAAAATCTGAAATAAAAATGCTGCTGTGGCTCAGACCTTGGCCTGCTAATCTGTGTGCACAACTCTTCTGACCCACGCAGACAAAGAGGCACGTGGAGCTTTTTCCTTTTGGCCCCCCAATCCATACTCATAGGCCTTGTAGGATAGAGGCTGTCATGCATGGACTGCTCCCATGTGGCCTAAGGGCAGCAGGATGGAGAGCTGGCAGCTGGGTGCCTAGTGCTAACAATGCAGGATAAGGTTAGCTTCTTAGCATGGAATCCAACAGAAAGTTGAGCTGCATGATGATCCCTTTCAAAAGGCTTCATGGGAGTCTCTCCTTTTGCAGAGCATGAAATGAGCTTTTTTCAAAAAAATAATAATAATAATAAAGGATTGATCATCCACAGGCTTCATGATAAACTGTCCCAGGCTGAGTTTTAATAGCTCATTAGCTATCCAAGATTAATACCTGATTTTCTTGTCTTTTCATTCGAATAGTTTTTATTTTGCTTTTAGGACCATAAAGCTCAGGAAGGGTTCATAACCCCATCCTTAAATGTGTCTACTAATGTAGTATGAGCAAACTAGAAAAGAGAAAGAGGATGGCATCTCCAATGTCCTCTTCTCAATCAACTCAAATCAAGAAAATTTCACACAAGTTTTCTGCTGCCATTAAAAATTGTGATTTTTCCAATATGAATATTCTGAATATTTGTTCTCCTTGGGAGGCTCTGCCCCACTTTTTGCTATTTGCTTAAATACAGGTCCTCTGACCCTTTTGTTCAAGTATAGTTTTGTTTTGTTTAGTTTTAAAGAGGAGACTGCATCATGAACCCAATTTAAGAGATTGTTTGTATTGAATTGGCCCAGTGAATATTTTGCCCTGCACTGTTATGTCATGCTGGGTTCTATGAAGTGAATGAAAGTTTGACACTGGCACTGGAGTAACCCTCGTCACTCCCAATACTCGGCAGGCTGCTATGGTCATCAATGTCACTGATGCTGGTGGTACTTATATTGTCCACTTCTCCATGGGAGAACTCTGTGCTTTCAACATCCACTTCAATCTCCTCTGCCAAAGGGGAAAAAAAAAAAAAAAAGAACATTAATTATCGAGTATAGCGCACCTTCAAAAACTAACAGCATGAGAAAAGAGGTATAAGAAATGTTACACAACAAGCTTATTATCAGTGATGTCTGGAGAACAGAGGAACAAGGTGAAGAGACAGGAATATTTTTTGCCAAGGGGAATGTCTGATATACAGTGGTGGTCTTAATTTAGGCAGCAAATTTCCTAAATCCTTTGACGCCAGTCCGTCTGGACCTCCCTAAAGCACTTGGCGTATTTGGGAATTAGTGCTTAATATTAAAAGGTCCCAACCCCCAAGTGGTTTAAAAACATCTGTTTTGCATTAAACCACAAACTAATTCTCAGTTCTGTTTATTAATCAGGGTTGCCTTAGAGGGTGGGCAGGAGCATAAACTTAATATAGGCAAACTAGAAAATTTACCCATCCAGGCCTTTGGTGGTGCCATTCTACAGATAGTTCAACAGACTTCTAGGATTCATCATAAAGATCTTCAACTAGTCAGTCAAACAAGTCATTATAAAGTAGAGTTTGAGGTATATGTCTTAGATTTAATTTTCTTGCATCAAATATAGCTTGAAATAAGGTCCTGAGACTTAAAAGTCTTCAGATTATAGTGAGATCCATTTTGGTGGTAGTATACAGACCTAAAAGCGAAACATTTAAAAAAAAAATACAAATACATATTTGACTCAGCTATCAACAGATAATGTTGCTGGACGCAGTGGCTCACGTCCGTAATCCCAGCACTTTGGGAGGCTAAGGCAGGAAGATCACTTGAGCGCAGGAGTTTGAGACAAGCCTGGGTAACAAAGTGAGACCTCATTTCTACCAAAAAAAACAAAAAAACAAAAACTCACAAAAATTAGCTGGGTATAGTGGGTGATCCAGTAGTCCCAGCTACTCGGGAGGCCAAGGTGGGAGGATCACTCGAGCCCAGGAGGTTGAGGCTGCAGTGTGCCAAGGTCTCACCACTGCACTTCAGCCTGTGTGACAGAGTGAGACCCTGTCTCTTAAAAATAAAAAAAAAAACCTTAATTGTTAAATACTATTCAATCATCAATAATATACATAAATCAATACACATGTTAAAAACAGAAAGGAGTTAAAAAGTTGTTTTCTCCCATCAGAGCTAGAGTGAAACCCAGGATTTTTCAGTTACCTTAAAACAAATTCAAAGCCTGATGTTTCACATTTGGCACTGACTTTTTAAGGATTCACACTAATCACAACTGCTTTAAAAAAAAAAAAGTGGATTCAGCCAGGTGCGGCCAAGCACTTTGGGAGGCTGAGGCAGGTGGATCACGAGGTCAGGAGTTCAAGACCAGCCTGACCAATATGGTGAAACCCCGTGTCTAGGCTAAAAATACAAAAATTAGCTGGGCATGGTGGCACGCGCCTATAGTCCCAGCTACTTGGGAGGCTGACGCAGCAGAAACACTTGAACTCAGGAGGCAGAGGTTGCAGTGAGCCAAGATCACGCCACTGCACTCCAGCCTAGGCGACAGAGCGAGACACTCTCTCTCTCAAAAAAAAAGTGGATTCTTGTGAGGCCAAAAGGACGGGGTGAAGCTATTTCCAGGAATATACTTTTCAAAAGGGCTTGTTGCTTCAAAAGTTCTAGAGATTCTAGAGATGTTTTTAAAATGTAGGCAGCTGTCCAAATAATCTATGAATTCATATATTGGCTCTATATCTGTATTGCTTCAGAAGCCATTGTTTCCCAGCACCACTGAACACTCATCCAACCTACAACTAGAAGATAATAACAAGGCACACTATCCAAAAGAGCATGCTGAACTCAGTCAAAACAAAGTAAAATGATGGCCAACACAGTGGCTCACACCTATAATCCCAGCAGTTTGGGAAGCCAAGGCAGGAGGATTGCTTGAGCCCAGGAGTTTGAGACCACTTGGGCAACAAGGCCCATCTCTATTTTAATAAAATTTAAAAATATGTTTAAAAAAATTTTTTAAAAACCCAAAAAAAGTAAAATGAGAAACTGCTTTAGCCAAGTGTACCACAGATGTTAACTAAAAGCCCCCATAACACTACAAAAAGGAGGTTGCCAGCTCAGGATAAGGATGGTACTTGGTAAGGTACCACTAAAGTAAGGTACACTGGGAACACTAAAAAAAAAAAAGAGAGCTATAGTGATGAAAATACACCCTCCTCTCTGAAATTTGGAGGTAGCTGGGGTGGGTACAAGGAGGAGGTAACAGGAAGGACAGCTAAAACCTAAAGACCTAAGAAGAGGTTTCCGCTAGTTAGCAATAGAGGAAAGACTGGGACACCAAGGTCAGGGTTATTTCTGCTATATTTCACTGTTACTGATAAATGTAGCATGTCCTTAAGGTTCTTGCTACTGCCTCTGGTAGACTTTTCTTGAAAACTGAGTGCCACACAAAAATAAACTTTTACATAGAAAAATAACAAAACAGAAAAACAAGAACTCCTAGGGTTGTGTTAAAAAGGTTGCGTTAAAAAGGATGAAAAAACTATTTGAAAGGCTCCTACTCAGCAAATCTGGGACAGTCTGAGCATTCAAAAGAATTTAAAAGGATGACTGCAATGGATTGGAACACATTCAGTACAGCAAAACATGAGTTCATGATATAATCAAAAAATAGTAAAACCAAAACTTGTTACTTCTGGAAGCTGCTAGGGTACCAACTCTGTTTGGGAAACTGATAAAGCAAAAAACAAGACCAAGCATTTATCCCACCTTCCCTGTATGAACTTTATTTCAGGATAACCGAAAAGTTGATGAGAAAATGTTTATAGGAGAAAAACAGTTAATAAATACAAGAGGAATGACACAATTAGAAAATCACTATTTTATGACACCCAATGAAATAAGGGCAATAATTGCTAAAACTGTTAAGTTAAAGGCTATACATTTATATAAATGTATTAAAATGACCTTATCTGAACCTATTGATTAATATTAAAAGTGCAACAACAACTACACACAATACTGACGTAACAAGAAGTACAAAGCACCACCTATGAAGTATTCTGCATCTACCAACCAGTTTACAGTCAATATAAAGGACATAACATGTTAAATGACACCATGAGGATTCAACCAGCCAAATCTAGGATGTGGGAAATTCTATAAGAAAAATGACTCAGTCTCTTGATGTTTAAAAAAATATGTACATATATACACACACAGATCTATACCTATATATTCCTTCATGTTTTCTCTGCCAAAGAAGTCTTTTTGAGATGTTATGTAGAAATCAGTTTTTGTTTCTACCAAAATGGTGTAGGGGGAAGAGAAAAAATTATTATAGATTAATATCTTAAAAGGCACATCAAACAAATGCAATGTGGCCCTTGGATCCTGATTTAAACATACCAATGGTAAAATGCCATTTTTGAGACAACTGGAGAAAATGTATCACAGACTGGCTATTAGATGATATTAAAAAAGATTATCTGATTTAATTAATTTTGTGGGGTATTATAATAGCATTATAATTACATTTGTAAAAATCCTATTTATTCAAGATACACACTAAAGTATTTAGGGGCAAAATGATGTTATCTGGGATTTGAGTTAAAGCATTCCAGAAAAAATATTGAGGGTGAGCGTAGTGAAGAACAGATGAAACAAGTTGACAGCTATTCAAACTGAATGGTGGGTATACAGGAGTTCATTATTCTAAGTATGTTTGAAAATTTCCACTTAAAAAAGTCAAAAACAAAAAACAAAATCAGAGTCCTAAAAACAAACAAACAAAAAAACTCTGTCACTTGTCTCATGTTTTAGAATCCTAAAGAGCTCATGAGCTCTTTTCTCCAAATGTAAGACTTCAAATCACCAGTGTTCACCTCTGGGATCTTTTAATGTGATATGAAGCCTGATGTGGTGGAAGCTTTGGGAAGAACAATCAGTAAAATTCAAACCATTCTTTTTTGGTTGACTTCTGTTCTTTAACTCTGTCAAAGATAAATATTCTAGGATAGATGGAAAGAGAAATAAAGGGTGTTGTACTTTAAAATCTACATATAAAAATTCACATCACCAGTAGTAAAAACTTCGACATCATGTATCTTCCTAACACAATGGATTGAGAAAGGCACAACATCATTTCTTTTCTTTTTTTTTTTTTTTTGAGACGGAACCTCACTCTGTTGCCCAGGCTGGAGTGCAGTGGCATGATCTTGGCTCACTGCAAGCTCCGCCTCCCGGGTTCACGCCGTTCTCCTGCCTCAGCCTCCCGAGTAGCTAGGACTACAGGCACCTGCCACCACGCCTGTCTAATTTTTTGTATTTTTAGTAGAGACGGGATTTTACCATGTTAGCCAGGATGGCCTCCATCTCCTGACCTTGTGATCTGCCCGCCTTGGCCTCCCAGAGTGCTGGGATTACAGGCATGAGCCACCGGGCACAACATCATTTCTGTGATATTCCTTACCCCAACTGTATACCCTCAATCTAATCATTTGAAAACATCAGACAAACCTAAATTGAGGGACATTATATAATTTATAATATAAATATATAAATATATTTTTTTCAAGGAAAAAACAAAACAAAAAGTTTTATAGTCCACACTGGCACTGCTAGACAATATTATGATTGCATAAAACCTACAATGTTACTCTGTTGGCTAGAAAGAAAGCAAATACAGCGCCTCCCAACATACCTTCCCTAAATCCAGATAAAGAGATGTTTAGTATTTCATTAGAGAAGAGGCAAGCTGCCTACCTCGCTCTGAATCAGAACGATCTGAAGAAATAGTTGATCCAATGCTGTCCATTCGTATTCGTTCCATCTCCTGAGGACCCTGCAGCTGTTCCAGTCGCCACTTTAAAAATCTCTGTTCTCGTTCCAAATTCTCGAGTTGGTGCTGGCTTTTTCTTTCAGCTTCTTCAAGTTTCTGAAATGATGAAATGATTTTTACATTTGTATATAGTCCAGTACAAACAATAAAACTGATTCCTCCTTTAGCAGAGAAAACATGAATGAATATACATGTGTGAGTGTATATAAAAATATATAAATACATTTTAAAGCCTCCAAAATGAGAATGCATATAAATACATATTTTTAAAAATAAAAAATAGTTTTGTCTTTACTTTTGTGTGTATGTAATGAATGCTATGTTACTTGAACAAGATGGACTTCTAAAAGTCTGTAAAGTAATCTCCACGGAGAAACTTCCTCTAGTATGGTATTTGATGGAAAAATACTGAAGGACACAGCCAAATGAAGTCATCTCCACCAGAGGGCACAACTGCCTTCCTTCTGAGTATGAAGAGGGTAATTGTTATTTTCCTAGTGTTCTCAGTTCTTCAAATGGCCACGCTGTCAAAACAATTTAGTTTAATCAGGTTATGTTGTTCCCATCAGATTAGCTGGTAAGTTTTTAGAAAGACTTCTCTTGAGGTCAGTTATTAAGGAGGGCATGGTGAACTAGCTGATGTATATGAATAGGAATCAGTGCCAATAATTAAACCAGAACTGAGGGAATTGTGCAAATCTGAAAGTAAAAATTCTCACCTTGATGTGTGCTTTGGCTTTGTTGAGCAAACCAAGTGTTGTGTGCCGGGTGCAGTCCGGTCCTAGTGGAATCAGAACTTTTAAGCGTTCTAAACAAAGGCGCAGATGAGCTCGTCTAAGAAAGACAAAAAGTCAAATCAGCACAGTCTGGTTATTTCACTAGAAATATCATAAAACCTATTTTAAGATAAACAATAATTTGCATTTATTCAGCCTATAGGATAGATGTTACACCCCTAATTCTCCACTGTCAAAGAATGTAGGGGTGGCCGCATTTCAGTCTCTGCTATTTCTGTTGTACTCTTTAGACAACACTCACTTTAGATTATTATCCCCAATGGTAATCTCTGTCAAGATGGTTTATTTTTTAACTCACCCCATAAACTGTCTCAACTGTATTAATATGGAAGTGTGAAAACATACCAGGACAATTGTATTTGATCTTGAATAACTAAAACCACAGGCGAGAGGAGAGGTTTTCAGCTATGGTACCCCAAGGGAGTATAAAATGCTCACAAGTTTCTATTTCCCCCCTCCCACCTTTTACTTGCTTGCACGCGTGTCTGTGGGCATGCGCACACGCACACACACACACACCCTACCTCTCTACAACTGTAGCCATCCTACAGTGTTACATGTTGTTATATATTAGTTTGAACCATATGAAATTTCTGATATTCAACCACTTTTCACTTATAAAAATGTTGATTTCTTATACTCCAATACAACAGAAACAGCAAAATTCTGTGACCAGCTAGGGTAGGGTTAGACAAAATATATGCCCTGTGGTCAATTCTAGCCACAGAAATAACCCATAAAATAATCCCCTGCTTCCTATCTAAGTGTGCTAGCTCGTTAGCTTAATTTTTATTTCTTTTTTCTCTTCCTCTCTCGTCTCTCTACCTGCCTCCAATCCACAAGGACAACAGGTGACAAAAATTACTTACTGAAAGTCACTGCATTCTGTAATCTATCCTTCCTGTGGGAAAGTTGAGGGAAATTTCTCCTAGAAATGCTAGCAGAGAACCTCATGGATTTACCTTCCCTGTGCCCTAAAAGAACTATGATCATGGTGATGAGAGAGTTCTGAGTATTTAACTTCATCCTAAAACAATACTAGTCCACATCTTTGGTCCTGTGTTTCATAAGGGGTAAGGTAATTCAGCAGTTAACAGCATATCTGAAAAGAAAATCCACAAATACGTTCACAGTTTACCCCTAGTCCTTAAAGACCTATAATTGAACTTTTGGTAACTGTCTTAACTGCATCAAGAACAAAACACACACCCTCCATTCTCTTCTGAAAGAGGACTAAAATGGTTTTGCTAATTCACACACCAAACTATGCGCTTTCTCTGTCTTAATAGACAAAAAATAATGTCAAGTGAAATTCTCAAAGGCTAGCAATTTGAAAAGAGAGGTAGGAGAAGGCGATAAGCAGCCAATTATGTCATGACAAGCAAGGATGATTAAGGGTAGTGAGGTCAGAGGTTTGGCTAATGAATTAAGATTCTTTTAGCACCTACTAACCTAACTATAGTTAAAGGTCTGACAGTATTTCCATTTCAAATTTCTTTATTGAGTTCAGTACCTCAGGTCTAATAATTGGGTCCAGGCTGAAACCTGACGTAACTGGTGTGGATAAAGGAATCCCTAAATCAAAGGTGTATCAATGGATTCTCCTTAATGATATTTAACAACTTCAAAGTCACTTTCCTCCCCTGCTGTACTACCCAAATGCATAGAACCTTTAACAAAATTTTCATTTTTAACTGGAAAATTTCTTAGGTGAGGATTCTCATGTGACCACAGTGCTCTTGCTCAGCAGACCAAAAAAGGTAAACAAACAGCAACAACAACAAAACACCAGAGTAAAAAGTGCCTTTAAACTCTTAAGATTATTATGGCATATGATAACAACTGCACTCATATAATATGACTGGAGCGTGGAAACAAAGACTGGCAGCTACACTAATAGACATTCCTGCTTTAAATTCAGTCTTCTAAAAAACTCAACAAAGCAACTAGTAAAGTTAACAAGCACATTACCGCAAGAATACCTTGTCAATTTTGTTCAAATTAACTCCAAAACTTCAGTATATGTAAGAATTATCTTTTATTTTTTAGTTTTTAAGAAACTTAAAATGGGCTGGGCATGGTGGCTCACGCCTATAATCCCAGCACTTTGGGAGGCCAAGGTGGGCAGACTGAGGCCAAGAGTTCAAGACCAGCCTGGCCAACACAGTAAAACCTCATCTCTACTAAAAATATAAAAGTTAGCTGTGCATGGTGGTGCACGCCTGTAATCCCAGCTACTCGGGAGGCTGAGGCACAACAATCGCTTGAACCCAGCAGGTGGAGGTTGCAGTGAGCCGAGATGGCGCCACTGCATTCTACCTGCGCCACAGAGTGAAACTCTGCCTCAGGAAGAAAAAAAAAAAAAAAAAGAAAAGAAAGAAAGGAAAATCAAAATGATTCCGTAAACTTTCACATCAAGGAAAAGAAAGGTGAGTCTATTTTCCATTTTGTGATACTTGCTAAAACCTAAAATGAAAATAACTAACATATTAAAATTTTTTCTCTCTTTAATCATTCCATGTACTTATTACATGGATTTTACATACTCAGCACTGTTCCAGACACTTGCTTGAGAAGGAAAAGTAAAAAAAAAAATGTTAACTTTAAGAGTTTACACTCAAGACTACAGAAAGAAACATATTGCTTTGTTTCATTTGGTCCATACTGAATGAGTCATACAGATATCAAGGACAACAGAATCTGAATAAATGGAGAGATTGTAATCAGAGGAGGGAGACTTGTAAAAGAGGTTGAAATCTGACTTTGGACTTAAAGAATATTGAATTTGTCTATGAAAAAGTGAGGATTTGCTAGGTAATTTTAAAAGTAAAGGACCTAAATTTATGGATTGGGACCAAGTTTAAACATAAAATTGAAAAAACCTGAATAAATGGAGAGATTGTAATTGGAGGAGGTAGACCTGTAAAAGAGGTTCAAATTTGACTTTGGACTTGAATAATATAGAATTTGTGTATGAAAAAGCGAGGATTTTCTAGGTAATTTAAAAAGTAAAGGACCTAAATTTATAGACTGGGACCAAATTTAAACATAAAATTTTAAATGCCTTATTTTCTCTCCTTCAAGGGAAAACAACTGAGCTGGAATTCTATATGGAAATAATCAGCCAGTTTCAGCTGTCTGAGGATCTGCAATGCACTGACAAATCAGGAGGTACCCAGACCAAAGTTTGAAAAATGCCTAAATGAACAGGGAAGGCAGAATGCTCTAAAAGATATTTTTTTTAGCCACTACTGAACATTTTATTGTCAAATAATTATTCATCTGCTCTGAGATACAGCTTACACCAAGAAAATATACCCTGCGATATCTCACAAAGGCCAGTGATGCCATTCTTCATATTTTGTAAATACAGTCCTCCAAAATCGATATTAATATGAAAGATGAACAGTGAATTATTTCCTCTGCTCTTGTGGACAGAGGTGTGTACCTGTGGAAGATAAATGTCATTTCCTTAAGTTTTTGTATTTAAATGAAACAGGCATTTGGAGAGTAGAATAACAAATGGTTAATGGCAGCTGAAGAACAGCAGCTGACCAAGAGGGAGAGTCCCATCCAAATAATGCACACAGTTACCACATGTCCTTAGATGCCACTTAGGTAAATGTACCCTTCCAAGAGCAATGGATGCCCTGTAACTGTAAACTGGAAAGAGTTAAATCAGAAAAATCCATTCTCCTCAATGTCTAAGTTTTTTTTCTCTCCTGCAAATTCTTGGAACAGCAATTGTATGGCAAAATTATTCTTCCTTTTCAATGATGCTGCTCTCCACCCTTTCCCCCATAAGTCTCCCTGTTGGTAACCAGATTGCAAGCTTAACCACCAGTGACCTAGAAAGGCATATCTTTTGATGCCATCTGGTCCCTTCTTTTCTTGCCTTCATTCTCATGTGACTGGTAGCTCAAGAGCCTCCTGTATGAGGCTGCCAAATCATGGGTGCTGTAAGACTTTGGGGGAAGGAAAAAGGACAAGCAATAGAAGAAAAAAGCTTGGTTTGATTTGAAAATCCTTATTCACAGGCTGGGTGCGGGAGCTCATGCCTGTAACCCCAGCACTTTGGGAGGCCGAGGTGGGTGGATCTTCTGAGGTCAGGAGTTCGAGACCAGTCTGGCCAACATGGTGAAACCCTGTGTCTACTAAAAATACAAAAATTAGCCAGGCATGGTGGTCCGTGCCTGTAATCCCAGCTACTCTGGCGGCTGAGGCAGGAGAATCGCTTGAACCCGGGAGGCAGAGGTTGCAGTGAGCTGAGATCGCGCCAGTGCACTCTAGCCTGGGTGACAGTGCGAGACTCCACCAAAAAAAAAAAAAAAAAAAAAAATCCTTATTCACTGAGGAAAAAAACTGCAAGTATCATATGATGATGTTTTTCAAGTCTCCAAGGGAGAGAAGAGCTGACAGAGAATAACGATTCATGAAAGGCATGGTCCTGCACCTCTAGTAAAAGAAGGGGAAGAAGGTTGGGGAAAGTTAAGGCTGCTGTTCTGAATATTATGATGAACACTAGACAAACAGCAAGTAGAAAAAACCTGGTACTGAAACATTTATAGAACTAGACTTAATGGAAACTGATTTTTAAAAATTTAGCTCCTTGGTGGACATTTACTTTTATTTAACACATACTTTTTAAAAACACATGAACAGCTAATAAAAACTGTAAAGCTGAAACCTTTCCTATTTTAGCATGAGTTACAGTAAAACAAAGTTAGAATTAGGTACTGCAGCAGGAAGTGCCCTGTGAGAAAACTGGAGTCCCCTTGCTGAGAAGGACGGGGTTACACAATGAAGAGTTCCCAAAATACTTTTATTTTCAAAGACACTTTGAGTTCTGTTTTAAAATGAGATTTTAAAGTGGGTTTTGCCCAGGGGAAAAGGTAATTCCCAGCCACTAACCCTGTTAGAGAGAAGAGTCCTATCAAAATTAACCACACCTTCAAAAAGGGCAAGCCCCTTGTGGGATAAAGAACAATCAGAGTCTGTTTGGCTTTTATTTTGGTAGATTGGTATCATTTTTCCCTGAAGGAACCAATGCTCCTTTTGATTTCAAACTCTATAACCTCTACTGCCAAGCTGATGTACCACAGAACATGAAGGGAAATGATTTTGGTATAAAATGGCCTCTACTAGTAGCTGTGCTATTTTAAAGTACAGGTATATCAACTATAATAGGAAGCGCACACTGTTGTGGCAAGAGAGAGGAAAGAATACCCTTTCGGAAGCAAACTCCAAGTATCATTTGATTATGTTTTTCAAGTAGTCTTTCAAAACTCTAATACCCCTGTCCAACAATAATAGATCTAACCCCTGCCTGGCCCCACAAACGATCCACTGGCTGATGCCTTTGGAGGCATGGTCCTTCATTGGAACCTGCTTGTCTTTCATTCTTCCACTATAGGATACCTAGACTTTACCAGATAACTAAATCAAAATGGAAAGCAAGTCAAGTGATGGAGACAGTGCTTATATTTTCCTCTCTGCTGAATGTTACATAATGAACTATGAGTCCTCTCATGAGCCACATTCTTCAAAGCTGCAGTGGCTTGTGGCCAGGTTTCTCAACTCCCAACACACACTCCTGCACGTGACAGCAGCTAGCTACTTTTCCTATACATTCTATATACCAAAGTGTCTCTAAAACTTAATGTGTTAAGAATCTTCTGAAAACCCAAATTTATACCCCCAAAAAACCCTGCCTGCCTGTTTTCCTAATGAAAAATGACATTAAAAATGGATCCTGATATATCAAAAGCATATTGTGGTTCATGAGTTTTATTTACTAAAACATGTATGATCATATTCTGCTGTTCAGCTTATTCGGTTCATGAAATAAGAAAGCTGAACAAAGGCCAGGCACAGTGGCTCATGCCTGAATCTCAGCACTTTGGGAGGCCGAGGCGGGCGGATTATGAGGTCAGGAGATCGAGACCATTGTGGCTAACACGGTGAAACCCCGTCTCTACTAAAAACACAAAAAATTAGCCAGGTGTGGTGGCACATGCCTGTAGTCCCAGCTACTTTGGGAGGCCGAAGCAGGAGAGTCACTTGAACCTGGGAGGCGGAGGTTGCAGTGAGCCGAGATCGCATCACTGCACTCGAGCCAGGGTGACAGAGCGAGACTCCATCTCACAAAAAAAAACAAAAGCTAAACAAGCTATTTCTACAAAATGGCATTTGATAATCGTATGTTTCACCTACAACTCATATATTATCTACTTCACAGAAAATAAACAGACTGTTAACTCCCAGGTAGTAACGTGGCAAGTGGCAGGTCCCTAGTGTCAGATCTGATTGTGGTAGTCATGGGACTCAATGATGACAGAAATAAAAACTTAGGAAAATAGCTGGGACTCTCTTCTCACTTTTCAAAAAGAAGCAGCTTTCACTTAAATAGTCTTCTTAATTGGTATCTTATAAAATAATCAAATAGAAATATTAACAAGTGGTATAATAAAGCTGCAAATTCTACAAATTATATATATAATATAATAATATAAATTATTCTGTCACATTGTCAGCCTCAGCATGAAAGGGCTTATCTGTATACAAATAAGAATTAAAATGGTTGAGATGCATGTTACTTATTCTTGGGAGACTTTTTAAAACCACTTTCTTTCAATAAAATATAAATAGTTCTTAGCATAGGCTATATATACCTCTAGAGGTATTCAACACTGAGCCAGAGGATATTTGAAGCCACAGGGTTATACTATCCTTTCCAGAAGTCATAATTTTTTCAAAAATTTGGAAGAAAAATATTCTATATAAAAACAAACACAGATAATGCAAAACGTGTTTTTAAAAGAAGACTTCAAATTTCATATTATTTCAGACAGGTTGAGTATTCCTTATGTGAAATGCTTAGGACCAGAAATGTTTTGGATTTCTCATTTTTTCAGATTTTGGAATATTTACATTATACTCAGCTGAGCATCCCAAATCCAAAAATCCTAAATCTGATATGCTCCAATGAGCATTTCTGTTGAGAGTCATGTTGACACTCAAAATGTTTCAGATTTTGGAGCATTTCAGATTTGTGGACTTGGGATGCTCAACCTGTACTACATCCCAGGACCTCCAGGAATCTATGTTCAAACTGCTAGAGCAAATCACAACACATCACTATGGACTTTGGAACATCATTTTTGACTCATGGCTGGGATTATGTCTCTCAAAGGTTTGGAGAGGGAAAAAGAAGGGACAGGGGAGAAGGGAGAGAAGATATGGAAGAGAGAGGAAAGGGAGATGTAAATTAATGATAACAAAATAGTCACATATTCTTTCTCAAACTACACAGATACCACATAGGCTGAAATGTCATTTAGTCTTTACAACTCAGAAATATGAAGAACATGAAGTGCCACTCAGTCAATAACAATTATCATCAGTAAACAATAGTGCCTTACTATACCACTGAGCTAAATGCTATAACGATTTTTCAAGTTGTCAGTAGTATAATCTTTACCTGTTTGAAGACTATAATTTAGTCCTCTGCCTACCACCTTTCCAGCGTCATTTCCCATAACTCATACCCTTGCAAACCTCTTCCATAACCAAATGTGCTTTTATACTTGCCAATATCTCTACCTGGAATGCATTCTCTCCAAATGTCCACCTGGTGGGCATCTAACTCATTTTCAGGCCATGGCCAAACAATTTCTTCCACAATATCATCCTTGCCATACTCCTTCCTCAGATGATACTTGATTTCATACTAATCACACTGTATTTCAATTGAGAGTGAATCCATACTTTTAGTCATTTCTGTTTTTCAAATAAACAGAATGACTGGCACACAGTGGGGAGGAGAGATGTAATACTTCTAGTGGATGTTTCTGGGACTCTCTAACTCACCAAAGTTGAGGTAACAATCAATACTAGGACCTCCAAACAGTATAATCAGATGCCAGGCCAGCATTTGTGAGAGATCTATTTATGAATGCCAGAACTCTTAACCTTTTTTTTTTTCTGGTGCAGCTGAAGTCACCAGCAAATGTTAATAAGGTGCATATCACCAAAGATGTCTACATGTAGAGTAACCAACAGTCTCCAACCTAACTCTTGATGAGAGTCAACACTTTTTTTTTTTTTTTGAGACGTAGTTTCACTCTGTTGCCCAAGCTGGAGTGCAGTGGCGCGATCTCGGCTCACTGCAACCTCCGCCTCCCGGGCTCAAGCAATTCTCCTGCCTCAGCCTCCTGAGTAGCCGGGATTACAGGCATGTGCCACCAAGCCTGGCTAATTTTTTTTTATTTTATTTTACTAGAGACAGGGTTTCACCATATTGCCCAGGGTGGTTTCGGACTCCTGAGCTCAGGCAATCTGCCCGCCTTGGCCTCCCAAAGTGCTAGGATTATAGGCATGAGCCACCGCAACCAGCCAACACCTTTTTTAATAGTGAAGCAAAGGGTTTAAGAACTGCAGCTTTTACAACAGAATGACTTTATCAAAGTATTTACAGTGAAAGGGGCCTAGGACTAGGAAAACAAAAGAAACAGCTAAGAAAACCAAGGTATGAGAAGGGAAAGTCTAAAAAGCAATATTCCACAATGCAAAGAAGAAAAAAATTAAATCAACAGTTCTTAATCCCATGTAATAAATGAGAAACTAGTGTATGCTTACCAGATCCATGGACTGCTTGCTAAGTTGAAGACTATAGTGCAGAACATATAAACAACTATTTTTTTTAATTATCCTGCATTCATGTCTAAGGAAGACTTCATTTTTGACAGCCTCATTTGAAAAAAAATAATAATTAAATCTTGTTCCAGAGGCATTTGTTCTTCACTGGAACTCCCACAAGGAACCCAATCTCCAAAGTGATTTAACAGAAATTGCTCACTTGACATCCATTCTGTGCTAAATTTAGTTTCTATGCATACTTCCCCTCTCTTATCTGTTTATAAGGATTTAGTTAAAAAGAAAAACTTGATCATTCATTCACCATATTTCTTCTTTGGTCACACAAGAACTTTCTGTATTCCAAGTTTCAAAGTCTGGGAAATAGGGCTACATCACTGGAGAAAACAGTGGCAATTTGTTCTAAATACAAAATAGCTTATTTTCCTTTGGCAACTTTCCAGGGGTCTGGGTAGAGGGAAGGGATACTCCTCTCTAGAGAGATCAGGCTCTGAACCTGGACTACTGTCAAAATTTAGCCATCGATGGGAGAGAATATTTTTTAATTATCTTTCACATCAATTTGGAAACTGATTAAAGATTTTTGCCTTATTAACAGTTTTTCTACTCTTTGGCCTTTTGTTGGTGTTCATCTCTATTCTGGCAGCCCCCATTGGCTGATTTAATGGTACCAAGGGGCTGAGAAGTGTTGCTGTCCAAAAGAAAAAGCATTCTCTCACAGGGACTGGGAAGGCAATCTGCAATCACAACAGTAGCTACTTGTTAACTTTCTATTTGAAACACAGTGATGTCAATAGTATTGTACCCTGCCAGCCACCATGGGGCAAAGTACATTTTGAAACCAAAACAAACTTCCTACGTGCTGGCAAGTGAGATCTGAGACACAGTGATAATGTTCTACAAGACACTGACCTAATTTTATATACAAAATGCAAGAATTAAGTCTTCTACAAAAGTTTAAGTCTAACTCTCACAGCTCTATTCCCACCCAGAGCCCAGTGTAATTGCTTTATTATATCAAATTATTGTCCAGGATGGAAGAGGGAAATGACGAAATACTGTTACTGATCTCTAATTAAAATGGTGATCTTACATAGCACAAAACAGCACATTTAAAGAATGCTTTGTAATATAGCTGTTCATCTAGAAGCATAAAATGAAAATAGCAAAGCACCTTTAAAAGTGGCCCTACTAATAAGATGTGAGTTGTATAATAGCTCAGTTTAAGGGGAATATTCATATAGGAGGAAAGACATTTTATTAAATGGAACAGGAACAATCTGGCCCAAGAATTAATTCATCCCTGGAAGGCGAATATTCATAATTTGTACTGAATATGAGCAACCTGAAATAGAGAGCTAAACGATTAAAAGTGGTAACCATGCTTACTACTGGCAGATGGCAAATGGTTTGGCATTGCTGGACATCTGCCAATCCAGTCAAGCCAGCCAGGAATTATTTTTAAAGTCCCATTTTAGAACAATTTTCTCAAAATCAAAATGCAGTTTGTTTTTTGGTGAGGAGGAGATAAAATTTGCGGTAGAAAAAGGGTAACAAAGAGGAATTGTTGGCCAGTGTGTATGTGTGTATGTGTTGTTGTTGTTGTTAATAACTGAAGCATTTACAGGCCATTTGCAACCTCTGGAAAAATAAAATTTACAGAATTTAAAATACACCATAGTCCCTGATAATAATAGAGAATCAATGTTTTGGTATGTCTTTTTATTTCTAAATTACTTAACTGTTTTGACCTCTCTTTCATTATACTGTATCACTTTTTTTTTTTTTCCTGACCACAAAGGGCCCAACTGAAGAGTAGTTTTTGAGAGTAACTTTTGGAGGCAGCCTAGCATAACACAACACCTGGCACCAATCCTGGGCATGCCCTCCTCTGATAAGGCAGAAATTTTCTCAGTGTTATATATAGTAGGGCACTTACAGATGAGCACTTTTAGGTAGATAGAAAGTGAACATGCCTTAGGAACTACTTTATTTTTTAAAACCCTTCTGAAAAGGGAAAGGTGTTTGATAGATTAACAACAATTACAATTATCTCCTCTTTATCAAGTAAAAGACTGGGTTCAAGTTATATCTGGGTTGCAACATTACACTGTGTGACTTGCTTCTATTTATATTTGTCTAAATCTTAGTTTGACTCTCCTCTAGAAAAGCCCAGGAAAAGATTAAATGAGAGAGGAATCAAAGCTCTAGTATTTATTTTATATGATTCCAGCCTCAGCTCAATACCATTACAGTTTTCTAAGGACTGCTACACAAGTGCTATTATTTTCATTTCATCAATAGCTCAGGAGAACAGCCCTGAAAAATCTATACAGTTCCAGGGATTTGAGAAAAGAAGGAAGAGACAGGCGGAGGGGAACATGTTTTATTTTGTTACCACTGCCAGTCAATATTTTAGTTGTTCATCAGGCAGGTTGTGTGGCTCTCTTGCCTAAGTATATTCCAACAACAAGAACATATTGACCACTACTCCAACTAAAGAAGCCAGTAGAGTATGGAGGTTAAATTTTCCAATCTTGGCTACATTTCCTTTCAGATACTGCAGGATGAAAGTTCTAAAACATCTTTCAGGATCACCAACAACTGTTATCTCACAGAACAAAAGGCATATGAAGGATACTTTGACATTTTGGAAAATAAGACCCAACATATATTCTGTATTGTCTTCTAAAAATATCAATATTTCTTGAACATTGCAAATCAGCCAAACCCATGCTCCCTCATTCATCTGACCCAATATATGCTAGCAGTAAATTCCAACTGTTTTCAAGGACATTCTAAGGGCCCCATCACCAAATTGCTTCTTTAAGAAAAATTCTTTTCCATTATAAAAATAGCAGTCTTGAAAAGTCAACCAGCTCTATCTAAATTGTGTTATGTTTACAAATGTTTTAACTGCAAAGATGGGATTTCTAATCAAAAAAAGAACCTTATTTAGAGAAGAGTGATTTTTTTCACAGCTTTGTCGAATACAAGCTGTTCTGTAAAGGAATAATTGTGAATCAGGCTGGAATAAAGTGAATCAAGATGGAAAAAGCCTACAAACATTACAATTCTAAAGAAAAATGACATATTTGGTTGCATCAATGGTCCAAATGCCAAAGAGTTCACTTTTGACAATGACACCAACAGATGGCTCAGAAAAAACTATGATGGCTGTCCTCCAAGACAGTAACCAATATATTACAGAAACATACCCCTAACATCTCCTTACTAAAGCCCAATAGCAATATTTTATCGAAGAACTGATCTAAACTTGGTTTGATTTTATTTCTATTTTTTATTAGGGTAGTAAGTCCCCATATAGTTACCACATATTGTATTAAGACTGTCTTTTTTAATTTGAGAATTCCTCTTTTAGGATTCAAAGGGAATAGACACCCTCATTTTAGTCATTATGATTTCTGATGAAGAAATCTAAGTGTACCTTTTCCTAATTTCCAAGTTTCTCCCTTATCTTAATTTAGCCATTACACTTCAACATTAGAAAGCCTGTATCTTTCTCATTTGATTTTAGATTTTAAAGGGTCAGTTTTACTCTAGTTACTTCAGGATAAAAGTATCAGAAAATAAAGGATTCTATTAAACATACATTTTTCTGTAATGGCATAAAATCCCCTATCAACCTTAGTTTTTAGGGAAGCTTATAAGAGATAGGTTATGGGTTAAAATTTTTAAAAATCAATAATCACAGGTTGATGCACTAAAGCAGGCAGAAAGTTTTAAAAGGCACAAGATTTCCCATGCAAACATCTTGCTTGGGGTTCTCTATTAAAGGATGAGAAGCACTCAGATAAAATATAATGTACGACGTGAAATACATGATCTCAAAAGTTAGTAGGCTCTTCATCATATAGGGCCTGCTAGAATAAAGTTGACATCTTCCATAGTACTCCAAAACAGAATGACCTCTAAGAAATTATGGAGGGCTAAGGAACTGGATGTTCAGGTATCCTCATTTACTCAGAGGTAATGATAGATTGATCTGTCCCAGTTGAGGCTTTTGGTTGTTTTCACAAGACATTTGGGCATTCACCAACATTGCCACCACAAAAAGAGGGAGAACCATTGTAGACACTCCTTCATAGAAAACACAGCCATTAAAAATGACACTGTATTAGGCCGGGCACGGTGGCTCACACCTGTAATCCCAGCACTTTGGGAGGCCGAGGTGGGTGGATCACGAGGTCAGGAGTTCGAGACCAGCCTGGCCAGCATGGTGAAACCCCGTCTCTACTAAAAATACAAAAAAATTAGCTGGGCATGGTGGCACATGCCCTTAATCCCAGCTACTCAGGAGGCTGAAGCAGGAGAACTGCTTGAACCTGGGAGGCAGAGGTTGCAGTGAGCCAAGATCATGCCACTGCATTCCAGCCTGGGCAACTGAGCGAGACTCTGTCTCAAAAAAAAAAAAATGAAAGAAAAGAAAAAGACTCTGTATTTTAGCTGTCATCAGAGACATACCAGAAAAGCGACCATAAATTAATAAGAAGGTTGTATCACATTCTCCAAATGTACTCTCAGGCCTATATCTATCTTATCCATGCTGAAAAGCTGCAAGTTCACTTTCACCCCAGAGTAAGTGACAACTATAACGATTAAAAGAGCAAAAGAGACTCAGATGTAGTATTTCTCCTGAAAGCCCTTTTAAACATACTGAAAACATGATAAAAACCAATTACGGCAAACTCCAAGAGAGAACCATGCAGAGGAATAACCACTCGTGTCTAAGCAGTTCATATTAGCCTCAGCCCGTGATAACCCCCTGCTATGAGTTTACCTCAACTCCCATCTCAAACACATACAACTTAGCACTTAATTATATGCTGCTTATAGGAGCTTATAATATCTTTTGTCTTCTACCTAGACTATAATCCTCCAGAGCAGGGCTCAGGACCTCTACTTCTTTTATCCTATTCCCATTACCTAGCACACAGTCAATGTCTAATAAGTGCTTGTCAGTTGATTTGTAATTATCTTTATAAGTCCTCTGTCAGTGTCAGGAACTATACCACTTCAAATGAACTCCCATTTCCACCAAAAATTTCAAATCAGAACACATCATCTTGGGGTATATAAGACTGTTAAGAGACATTAGCATAATTACCCTAGATTGATAATCAAAGGAAGTTCAAAACAAATCCTAAACTTTCAAGATCAAGTAATCAAGGAAGTTTGAAACAAACCCTAAATCTAAAGTTTTAACGTATTTCCTTGTTATGTCATCTAAAGTGCAAGGGGTGAGGAAGAAGAGTCAGAGAGACGAGCCAAATTGTACTTTATTGAATATAGTAAAACTGTTGCTAAAAGATAAACAATTCTTAACTATTATTTATTCCTAACCAATGTTGGGCCTGTACTAGCATCTAACTCCTCCGTACTCAGAGCTCTATCAAAACCTTCACCTGTCAAGAAAGATGTGTCCATTTTGCAAATTGAAGGTGCCAAACTCAAACATATATTTGAGCTCCAGCTTTTTCATATCCGAACTAAAAAAACCTAAATAGAAGTAGAATACAGTTCTGTATACCATTTCTAGAAAACATTTCTCCATCGAGGACCACCATTTGAAAAAAAAAAATTTTTTAACATAAAGCACTAACCAGCACTAGCCTCAAGCTAATGTTTAAAAATCAATTTTTTTCTATGCCATTTAACTAATACTAAACTAAAACATTGTTGACTACAATTTTAAATGAATGGAATTTTATTATGGCAAATTATAAAGCCAGTTAAAATCTAGAAAATAATACGATAAAGTTAACAGGAATTTGCCTGAGTAAATTAATCTACATAAGAAATCTTCATCTGGATGAAATTTAAAATTTTATGATCTCAAGAATATTTAAAAATCAATTACTAGGACGGGCGTGGTGGCTCATCCCAGCACTTTGGGAGGCTGAGGCAGGCGGATCACGAGGTCAGGAGTTTGAGACCAGCCTGGCCAACATGGTGAAACCCCGTCTCTATGAAAAATATAAACATTAGCTGGGCATGGTGGTGGGTGCCTGTAATCCCAGCAACTCGGGAGGCTGAGGCAAGAGAATCATTTAAACCCAGGAGGCGGAAGTTGCAGTGAGCCAAGATCACACCATTGCACTCCAGCCTGGTGACAGAGCGAGACTCCATCTCAAAAAAAAAAAATCAATTACTAATATATTTCCTTCTAAGCACAGCAAATCAGAATGTGCTAAACAAAACTACTTTCAAAATTTCTAATACAATGCCCAATACAGCAGGAACAAGTTTTGGTATACCATATTTGAAACTCACTAAAATAGTTATAAATTACTTTCTTTTTAATAACCTCTTATCTCTAATCGCTTCACAGCCTTCAAATGAATCAAACTCAGAACTCACATATATGTAACTCATATACCTTTGTGGAAAAAAAGATGTGTATATGTATCTCTCTCATACACACACACACACACACACTTTTAAATTATGGTAACAGAAAAATGGCTCCAGATGAACCCATTGGCCACTTCAATAATAATCTCTGTAGCTAGCAGCATGTATGGAAATTAAGAACATCCTGAGATATTTTCCTAAAGCTATTAATTCTAAACTAAGAGAGACAATTAGCTTTCCAAAAAGGAATGGGTCTTCCTAAGGCTCTGTCCGAGATCACTGTTCCAGCAGATCATGGAAACTTCCATGAAAGATTCCATTTCTGTAAATAATTCTACAGGCCTTAAATGATGTCAAATTAAATAGCTGTGAGAAGAAACAAATCAGAAGGAAAATAGGATTAACACAACTGCAGATGAAAATCATAGAAAAGGGTATATCTCGAAAAGCAAGCTGAAATCTACAAAGATGCTATATCAAATTATAGAGCTATTTAGACAGAACAGGGTAACAACACCTCAAGGGCCAGATACTTGCATAAATTCCAAAAATTCTAAGGAAAGGTTTCCATAACAGAAAAGATCTGTCACAGCTTCTATGCTAATTATAGTAAACTTGAAGTCACAATGGAGTTTCTTGGTCTGCTGTACCAATTCAAATACAGAAAAAAAATGTACTTTCATCTGTAAAACCATTGCACTCAAGAGGCATTTTCTCATGGTACAACTTTAGCAAAGAGGTCCCATTATGAAGCACAATCACCACATATTTCCTAAGTGGGTCATATTACCTAGAATATTCTATGGGGACAAACTGTTCTCTTTGAAGCAGGAGTGGAGAACAAAACTATTTTCCTTGGAAAGGGAATATATTTGCAGGGTAGCAAATATCTCACTATGTGCCTTCCTAGAATATTTTCTATCTCGACATGGCAGGTTTTACCAGCAAAGACAAAAACAAAAAAAACTCAGCTATTTATTTGACTTGGCCAAAGTCAACTTTTTTCTCTGAATCTAACAAAAGGTGCAAAGCCTGCTACAGAAATGTTCCTTACTAATTCACCTTAAGTACTAAGTGCAAGGCACCGTGTCAGATACAAAGACAAGCAAGTTACAGTTTCTGCCCTCATGGAATATATATGCTCTAGCAAGAATATAAATGATGTAGAAAGGGAGGAAATAACAGTATAAAGTAGTATGGGTTAAAATTCATACAAGTGACACAAACAGTGAATCTGAGATAGGAATTTAGAGAGATCAGTTTGGATAATCAGGAAACGCTTTGTGAAAAATTATGTATCTTAGCTGTGCATCTTGAAGGTAGTGTAAAAAACTCTGTCTGTGAATCAGAAAACCTAGTTTCTCATCCTGACTTTGTCATTAACCAGACTGGTAGAGCATATTACTTAGAGGGACTTAGATTTTCAGTACTCTACTAGATGATCTTCTAAGGTCTCTCCCACCTTTATTATCTGTGGAAATGTATGAATAGAATACACCTATTGCCTTTTTAAAAATCTTACTTTAAAGTACTGTAAACTAAGTGGCTCAAAAAAAATCTTTTTTTAAGTTCACAAATTAATGCACTCTTACTACAGAAACTATGACAATAAAATCAACATGATCGTTTCCCCTTGAATCTCACTCCTTTCCCCAGAAGTAACAAAAGTGTATCCATTTGACATCTCTTTTGAGGTATGCCTTTTCAATGCATTTACATACACATACATGTACGTATAGAAATACAATCATCCCTCAGTATCAATGGGGGATATCAAAATCCCCAAATGCTGAAGTCCCTGATATAAAATGGTGTAATATTTGCATATAACCTATGTACATCCTCCTCTATACCTTAAATCATCTCTAGATTACTTATAATACTTACTACAATGTGAATACCATGTAAATAGTTGTATATTGTATTGTTTAGGGAATAAGGACACAGGGAAAAAGTCTGTATATGTTTAGCATAGATGCAATTTTCCCCCCAAATATTTTCAATCCATAGTCGTTTGAATCCACGGATGTGGAGTTCACAGATACAAGAGCCAACTGTATGTGATTTTGCTTTGTTATTTTTTAACATAAATGAGATCATATTGAAATGCCATTTTGCAATTTGCTTATTTTCATTTAATATGTCTTGGAAATCTCTCCACATACACATATACACATACACATATACACACAAGTAAAAAGAATATCTACATCATTCTTTTTACTTGCTACATGGTATGGATGTATCATCATTTATTTAGTCATTCCCCTGTTAACAGAAATTCATGTTACTTCTAATTTTTATTATAAACACTTTTGTTATTCTTGTTCATGCCTATCTGTACATGAGTAGAAGTTCACAAGGCAGGGGGAGTATATAGTCAATCTGAGCTGAAGTTATAAAGGTAGAAAATATAGGAGAAGATGAAAAAGCTCAGACCAGGCATCCATATTTTCAGCAAAGGGAGAAATGAAGAGTCACAATGGTATACTGGAAATATCTTTAGACTAGGAGATGGGAGATATGGGTCCTAGCCATTGATTCAAAAACTAGATCTAAGAGTAAAAAGTGGGATTGGGTACTTCAAATAGCAGAAATTTTTAGTCTAGAAGAAATCTTAAAGATCATTCATCTCTATCACGTAATTTTAGAGGAACTAAGGTCCTGTCTGTAAACCACAATATGATTTGATGACCTCTAGAGCTTTGGCTTTTGCCTCACACTCTCTTGGAGGGGTAAAAAAAAAAAAAAATGGTTTGAATAGTCATTATGATAAATGCTACAGGGGGACAATGAGAAGTGAAAATGGCCAATCCATAGAAGGCTGCAATTAAAACACAGCATAACTATCTAGTGGACCCAGTCAGCACAGCTCTCATTTCCAACGCTTAGCAACTCTGCAAGCAAAAAAAATAAACAGTAGACATGTCCTAGAATTAGGAATGGGGCTTGGCAGATTATCAAAGCAGTGAGGACATTATTTAAAAGCTACTTTTATTGTCTAAATGGTTAGGAAGAAAGATTCCAACATACTGACCTGTAGCTACTTTCTCTTCAGATTGTTTATAGACAAATATTTTAGATGAGCTAAGCTGTGCTCCTTGTTTTGTGTAAGAGCAGTGTGCTCTTTCCTCCTGGTATATGGCTCACTCCATCCAGTGATCACTGGAGCCTATTAAAGTGACTGATGAGATACAACAATATAATACAGTTACAACCACAAAACCAGATTTCTGGAGCCTGAGCAAATATAAACTTGTCAGAGAATACAAAAAAGTGGCCAGAAGTTATAACACAATAATGCCTACCAGATTAACTACATTTCCTTAGAAGTCACTGGTAAGTAGTTTTCCAAAAGGGACAGGGTCCTGAATGTTCCTGAGCATTTAAATTTCAGAATTTGTATCTATATCTATCCATATGAGTGTGTGTATGTGTACACACAGCTTTGAGGAGTGTGTTTGTAGTATACACACAAATATATGTTTCTTAGGGCAAATTCTAGTCTTATATAAATATTTACTACTTATCAAAGTACTTCATTATAAATTAAAACCTTATTATAGCTACAGTACCATGTATTATAATAATCTTTAGATATTTACAAAGTACCAAATTTTAAATGAAGTGAGATTCTAAGCTGATTTTTCCTGCTGGTCTTTCATTTTGTGTGTGTGTGTGTGTGTCTCAAGTGTTATATATATGTGTATATCTGTGGGCGTATGTATACACACACACACACACACACACACACACACCTGTATCAAGGAAAATGCTTCAGAAACAGCAGAGTAACAACTAAGTTTCTAATATGCCAATAATTACTTAACTCAAAAATTCACAAAACTGTACAAAACTTTACATGTAGGCAGGGATTTCAAAGATCATCTAGAGCTCCTCCTTTAATAGCCAAGAAAAGCAAGACTCCAAGAAGTGGTTTAACTTATACAACATTCACAACCTATCAGTAGTAGAGATGAAAGGAAAAATTATGTCTTCTGACTTCTGGCATGATACTCATGTCAATGCATTACATATCTCCCAAGGGCCATCTGTGTTGGATTCTGGGTATCATTTTTGACAATTTGGATCCAAAATCATGTTTAGTATTAAAACCTATCTTTCTCCATTGGCTTTTCCCAAAATAACAAAAACAAGGAAGTCATTTACTTATGAGTTAAGTTCCAACTTTTCTTGATTTAGAAGATGTGAGTATAAGCAGTATGTCATGTGTTTGTCATAGTGCTGATTAATTATTTTCCAAACAAATTCGTCTTAAAGAACTGGTTAGCTAGTAATCAGATTAGGAAATTCTGTTGTCATTACTGAATCCTAGTTTAGACCTAAAGTTTTTCACTATTACGGGACTTTCACTGTCATGGGATTGACATTATTTACTAGAATAAGCAGAAAAAGATAAGCAAGCAGTAAAGAATTATCCTCTTCCTCAAAACAGCTAAAATATATCAAAAAATCTGAATCTCTTCATTTTTAGAATATAAATGCAAGATACTAACAAAGTCTCTCATCTAATAAAAAGAGAGATTTTTTACTGATTTTCCTCTTGGCATGCTTTAATTGCCAAAATTTGTACCAGAATAGAAATTATCTTTAAATGAAGAAGATTCTAGTTTAAGTATCTGAATTGTGCTTACTATTGAACTTGCAATATTTATCACAGCATTTACAATGGACAAATTCCTTTACAATATGCAGCAAAAGAATTTAGCAAAATAACATATTGCCTTAAAGTCTAGTAGGATTCTCCTGTGTAATTATTACAAGCATCAGTACTAAAAGTATAGTCAGTTTATGAATCAAACACATTCCTCAAAGCTGCATATAAAATAAATTTGTTTATATTGCATCATCTAAAATATCTCAAGAAAATCTATTAATTAAACTCTTCCTGTTGTTTTTTTAAATTACAAATTCATACTTTGAGAAGAACTGTTTTCTTAAACAAGTTACAGCTTAAGTTAGGCACTCTGCAATCACTTGCATAAAAAGCTACCACAACTTCGCTATAATATACCATGTCAATTATTCAAGGTCTGACTTATTTATTTCTATACAAAATTTTAGAAGCTGAATTTCAAGTTATAGTACTTCTGATTATTTTTTAAGATCTCATGATCTCATTTCTTCCCACACATCAGTTGTAGAATTGCTTTAAACTTTAATAACTGGCTAGCTGAAGTACTAAAAACACTTGGTTCCTACAATTCAGTCTTTGTCTCCGAATGAGCCTCTGTCACCTTGCTGTATATGTAACCTAGGTCAGGGAGAAGAAAGCTTAGTCTTAATGAACTATTTCTAACAAAGGTCAGTATAGAAACTGTGAATCTATCTAGACACAACTGCAATGACTTCATTGTACAGACTGCATTTTAGATGTGTAATTTTATCCTGGCTACATTTCCTGTATTTTATCTCTAAAACCTGCACATTACTTCATCTTTATCTCATATAGCATTCATTTCTAACTCTAACAGGTGCCTATCTCTGCCCTCTGACAACTATTTTTAGTTGGTCTACAGTTTTCAGTATTCCTATCCCTATAGAAATTACAGTTAAAATATTCATTTACTTGCATACAAAAAGAAATACATGAATTATATAGCTCTCTGATAAATGATACTGTTCTTCATACTGTTTGATAATGTTAATTTACATATTTATCTGGTTCCTAAGAAAATTCAAGTAAATGAGTGTCACCTACTTTCTAAGAGTTTCATAAGAAAATTCAATTAAATGAGTGGCCCCTACTTTCCAAGACATAAGTGTTCTACAGTAACCCTCTATAATTCAGCCCTGCAACTGGACTCCTACTGTCTAAAAAAGTACAAAGAATATAATTATCTTCTTCAGGACTTTTGCAATAATTAAAAGTATGGGTATCAATTTTCTACCTTTAGGCTAAAAATGGGAAGTAACCACCATTTTTATTTGCCAGAAATAAAATCCAGAAAACTGGATCAGTAGCTACTTCCTGATCACTGGACAATGTTGTTTTTCCTTTCCTCCACAACTATACTTCTTAATTTTGTTGTTCAAGGCATAACAAATACAATCAAGTTATATTCTGTTACATCTTAAATGAAATTTATAAAACTAGTAAATTCTTTCAATATCTACTCTTAATTTTGTTAGATTTCATTATTAATTAGAAATCCTTAAAACCTATACCTCCCCCCTTATTTTTATTTCCAGAGGGTTTTTGTTTTTTGTTTGTTTTTTAAACACCTATTATGCCATGAATTCACAGGGAATAGGTTCCAGTAGCTCAGGCATCTTTCCACTGGTTCTTATAAAGTATGCGTCTCTGGATAGAGCAGGCTGGTGCTTCAGCTGAACCCAGAAACCTTTCTCTTTGGCTTATTTTTCTGATCATTTTCCTTCATGCATTTCATGAAGCTACCTCAGTTCTTAAGAGTGCTTAAAAAATATGCTCAATTCACATATTAATTCTCTTGGCAAGAATCTTGCCCTTCGCAGTGGCTCATGCCTGTAATCCCAGCACTCTGGGAGGCCAAAGCGGGTGGATCACTTCAGGTTAGGAGTTTGAGACCAGTTTGGCCTATATGGCAAAACCCCATCTCTACTAAAAATAGAAAAAAATTGCCAGGTGTGGTGGTGGGTGCCTGTAATCCCAGCTACTTGGGAGGCTGAAGTAGGAGAATCACTTGAACCCGGGAGATGAAGGTTGCAGTGAGCCAAGATCGCGCCATTGCACTCCAGCCAGGGCAACAAAGCGAGACTCCGTCTCAAAAAAAAAAAAAAAAAAAAAAAAAAACAAAAAAAACTTGCCCTTGTTTGTGTACAACAATGCTAATAGCATGCTTGCAGTCTTCCAATTTTGCCATGGTAACATTTGTGGACATTTCTTTTTGAACAGTACCCATTCCTTTGATATCTACAATATCATCTTTCTTGTAGAATTGCATGTCTGTGGCCAAAGGAACAATTCCATGTTTTCTAAGAAACCCAGAGAACGTATATCAGAAGTCTTTCCTCTTTCCCTTTATGTTTGTTATTTTGGTAAATTACTGGAAGATGGTAGTTCCAGCTGAAAGAAAGGTATATTCTTTTCATATGCTAAATAGAGACTAATCTTTCTCCATTATTAAATACTCATACCACATTACATACTGGCACCACATAATATATTGAAAACTTACCTGTGGTTAATTACATGTCTTAAGTAATTGCAAAGTGTTGAGCCATCTGTGCAGTGCCATCAGCTGATGATGACATTATCAGTTTTTAAGTGCCAAACTGCAAACTCAGTGGACTTTTCAAGACCTTTCTCTGATCAGTGGTAACTGGTATGATGAATGGATGACTACAAAGTTGGTGAGCAACCCTAGATGGTCATCTTAGTAACTGTGAAGTGGTATCTTATAGTTTTGATTCACATTTCCCTAATGACTACTGATATTAAGCATTTCACATGTATATTGGCCATTTCTTTTTTTTTTTTTTTTTTTTGAGACGGAGTCTCACTCTATTGCCTAGGTTGGAGTGCAGTGGCACAATGTCAGCTCACTGCAACCTCTGCTGCCCTGGTTCAAGCGATTCTCCTGCCTCAGCCTCCCGAGTAGCTGGGATTACAGGCATGCGCCACCATGCCCGGCTAATTTTGTATTTTTAGTAGCGATGGGGTTTCTCCATGTTAGTCAGGCTGGTCTCGAACTCCCGACCTCAGGTGATCCGCCCACCTCAGCCTCCCAAAGTGCTGGGATTACAGGTGTGAGCCACTATGCCCAGCTCACTTTGATAAATTCTAATGTGTCTATTTTTTTCTTTTGTTGGTTGTGTTTTTGGTGTCATATGTAAAAAACCAATGCCTAATGCAACATCATAAAGATTTACACTTATGTTTTATTCTAAGAATTTTATTGTTTTAGCTCTTAAATTCAGGTCTATGATCCATTTTGAGTTTTGTGTATGGTGTGAGGTAGGGATCCAACCTCATTATTTTGTATGTAGGTATCCAGTTGTGTCAGCTTTATTTGTTGAAAATACATTACATTGTCTTGTGATCCTTGCTAAAAATTAGTTGACCATAAATGTGAGAAATTATTTCTACACACTCAACTCTATTCCACTAATCAGTAAGTCTGTTCTTTGGTCAGTTCCATACTGCCTTGATTACTATAGTTTTATAGTGAGATTTGAAATCAGGAAATGCAAGCTCTCCAACTTTATTCTTTTCAAGATTGTCTTGGTTATTCTGGGTACCTTGCATTTTCATATGAATTATATGATCAGCTGTCAATTTCTGCAAAAAAAAGGAAGCTGGAACTTTCATAGGGCTTGCACTGAATCTATAGATCAATTTGGAAAGTACGGCCATCTTAACAATATTAAGTCTTCCAATCCATGAGCACAGGATATCTTTTCATCTATTTAGGTCTTCCTTAATTTATTTCAAAAGTATTTTGTATTAATAGTTTTCAGTGTACAAAGCTTTCATCTTCTTGGTTACATTTATTCCTAGGTATTTTATTCTTTTAGATGCTATTGTACATGTAATTATTTTCATCTTACTTTGCCCAATCCATCAGAAGATTCACTATC
This sequence comes from Gorilla gorilla gorilla, assembly GCF_029281585.2. Taxonomy (NCBI): domain Eukaryota; kingdom Metazoa; phylum Chordata; class Mammalia; order Primates; family Hominidae; genus Gorilla; species Gorilla gorilla. The sequence continues at coordinate 122,525,093 of NC_073232.2, read as the reverse complement.
TATGGCAGATACAGCCTTATGAAATGTATTTCTGAAATAATAAGACTTGAAAGTTGAAATCACACCTTGGTCCAATGGGCTGCAGAATGGATGTTGTGTTAGCATACATGAAAATAACATTAATATCCTTGTACATCTCCATCAGAGCTCTTGGGTAACCAGGTGTATTGTCAATGAGCAATAATTTTTTTTAAAAAATTTCTGAGTAGTATGTCTTAACAGTAGGCGTCAAATAGTAAACTATGCTATAAACAATGTGCTGTCATTCAGGCTTTATTGTTCCATTTACAGAGCACAGGCAGAGGAGATTTAGCCTCATTCTTAAGGGCCTAGAATTTTCAGAATGGTAAATGAGCACTGGCTTCAACTTCAAGTCACCAGCTGCATCAGCCCATCAGCCCCTATTAAGACAGCCCAGCCTTTGAAGCTTTGAAGCCAGGCATCGACTTCTCTTCTCTATGACTTCTGCTCTAGCTACGAAAGCCCTGGATGGCATCTTCTTCCAATAGATGATGGTTTCGTCTACTTTGAAAATCTGTTGCCACCTTCGTTGATTATTTTAGCTAGATTTTCTCAATAATTTGCTACAGCTTCCACCTTAGCACCTGCTGCTTCACTTTGTACTTTTGTATGGAGATGACTTCTTTTCTTAAACCTCATGAACCAAACTCCGCTAGCTTCCAACTTTTCTTCTGCAGCTTCCTCCCCTCTTAGCCTTCACAGAATTAAATAGAGTTAGGGCCTTGCTCTGGATTAGGCTTTGGCTTAAGAGAATGTTCTGGCTGGTTTCTATCCAGACTACTAAAAGTTTCTCCATATCACTCATAAGGCTGTTTCACTTTCATATTTGGATGTTCACCAGAGTAGCACTTTTAATTCCCTTTAAGAACTTTCCCTTTGCATTCACAATTTGGCTATTTGGCACAAGAGATCTAGCTTTCAGTCTATCCTGGTTTTTGACATGCCTTCCTCACTAAGCTTAACCATTTCTAGCTTTAAATTTAACGTGAAATACATGTGACTCTTTGTTTCACTTGAACACTTAGTGGCCATTGTAGGGTTATTAATTGGCCTAATTTCAATATGGCTGTGTCTCAGGGACAATAAGAGGGAGAGAGATGGGGCAACAGCCGGTCAGTGAAGCCATCAGAACACACACAACATTTATTAAGTCTGCATCTTATATGGGCATGGTTTGTGACACCTTAAAACAATTATAATAATAACATCAAAGATTACAGATCCACAGATCATCATAACGTATAAAATTATAATAAAGTTAAAAATATTGCAAGAATCACCAAAATACAACACAGAAACATGAAGTGAACATATGCAATTAGAAATTGACCTGCTTGACACAAACCTTCAATTGCTAAAAAATGCAGTATCTGCAAAGTGCAATAAATGAAGTATACCTGTGCATAAGATTATGATATCTGCAAGCAGAAATGGTTTTACTTCTTTCTTTCCAATCTGGATGCCTTTTATTTTTTTTTTCTTATCTAACTGCCCTGGGTAGAAGCTCCAGTACAATGTTGAGTATAAGTCATGAAAGTTGACAACCTTATTTCTGATCTTAGGGAGAAAGGATTCAGTTTTTCACCATTACAAGTGCCATAAGCTGTGGGTTTGTCATTAATGCTGTTTATCAGGTTGAGAAAGTTACTCTAAGGTATTTTCATATTGAGACATACTAATACCCTTTGCATCTTAGTAAAAACCAAGGCTAAAATGGGATTTTGACTAAACTTTCCAAAATTACAGGACCCAATCTAAAACTGTAGACTTTTAATCCAGCTGAAGTTATAGGTTAATTTCAAACCTAAAATAAAAGTTTGACTTCCCTAAGCCTGCAACCTGACTTTAATGCAAGCAAATACCCTTTAAGTACTATTAGTTGAGGTAAGAGTTTTAAAGAAAGTTCTGTGAAACCAATGTTGTTTCTTTCCTACTAACAAGTGTACATTTTTTTGTAGAATGTGTACACCGTGTAAAAAAAAGCATGCCCTTTTTAAACAAATATCTTAAAAGCACACAAAATAGGCAGTGAAAACCACTTCAGATATGCTCTTCCTGCCAAGGAATCCTAAATTAGTCTGATGATGTACCAAGAGAAAACAATGCCTAACGCTCAGTCATAAAGATTTACTCTTACGTTTTGTTCTAAGATAAGGCAGACCAAAACCATCACTCTCTCAAAACATCCATGTAAAATGGGGACACGATAGGCAGTATAGAAAAAAAAATGCATTCGTTATCGTGTCCAAACAATTGGAATAAACAGAACTAATCCATCAAAAATTCTAACATGAAAAATTTGAAATTTTTTACAGGATTCTTGCCTACAAGTATAAATAAATCTTTTCCTTGTAAAAATGCTTACCATTTTCAAGTCATGGGATGAGAAAGGAATAAAGATCCCACAAGTATAGCATAAACTTCATCAGATAAAGTGTTCTCCTTTATAAAATTACCTATCCTTATCTTAGTGCACTGTATGGTATCCTAAAGGACTAAATGAGTCCATATGCTTCTAAAAAAGTATGATAAACTCCGGCATGGTAAAAATCCTTTAAGCTGTTCTTACTTATCAAGTTTTCTCATATAATTTATTTACATTTTAAGAATTCATTAAATTTTCTATTTGCCTATTATAAAATTCTTTTATTATGTCAACTGAACTCTCAAGAGTATATATCTTCATCACTTTTCACTGAAGTCATTATAATGTGAAAACATGTTGATTATAAATCTACTATCACATATCATTTTTTCATTCAATGAATTTTTACTTAATGACTGCTATGTGCTAGGGTAAATAAGACAAAGTCCTGCCTTCCTGAAACTTATATTTTAGTGAAAGAAGTCAGACAGCATAAATGAATAAATAACTCAGACAGATATAAATGTTAAGGCGACATAAAAAGTAATGTGATAGAGTGTGACCAGGAGGTGATTATTATTCTCTAAGCAGATGACCTGAGAGTTGAGAACTAAATAATGATGAAGAACTAGAGCAGGGCTTTCCAAGCAGAAGGAACAGCAAGTGCAAAAGCCCTAAGATGGAAATGATCACGCTGTGTTTAAAGAAAAGAAAGGAAGCAATGTCAGAAGAGCTACAGAAGGGATAGAGTGGTGCACTTTGTAGGCCACAGATTTTATCTAATTGTAGTGAGAAGCCAATGGAAGACTGTAAACAGAGAAATGACTCAATTTGATATGTTCTTTGAGAAGATCACTTTTTTTTTTCCTTGCTGCAGTAGGCATTAAGAGAAGATAACTTTTGCAGCTATGTGAAGAAATAAGTAGTACCAATTAACAGAAAATACTTTTTTTTATTTATAGTGTTTCTTAGACCTTTGTTTTCCTTTCTGTTCCCAATTCTATCACCTGAGTGCTGACTCATATCTTTTTATTATATGGACTACTTCAGAAAGCATCCAAACTGGTCTCCCTGCTTCTACAGCTAGATTGTACTTTTTTAAATGCTTTGTACATGCCTATCTCTTTGCTTCAAAAGCCTCAAAAATTCACCACTGCCAATAAAATAAAATCCAAATTACTTGGCATTCAGTAACATTCCACAGTCTAATTCCAAACCACCTTTTCAGCCTCATCTTCCACTACTAATCTGATAAGACTCTGCTATTTAACTCAATACGGTCTACCCACTCCTTCCTGAACACAGCTTATGATGCTACATTCCTGCTTCCATGGCTCTACTCACACTGACTCCTTTCCTTATTCTTTTCTTATATTCAAATTATCTCTCTTCTTCACGGCTCAGTATACATTCTCCTTAACTACCCAGAGTAGTAGGTTTTGACTATGACCCACAGTATTTTATATCATAATCCAGTATACACAGGTTTCACAATTCCATATTTAACTTTACTTCATGCAGTGTACTTTGGTATTTTCTTCAATTTCTTTTTCAAAATGATTCACTAAATGATCACATAGACCACTAGTGAGTTTCATTTTTCAGTATGAAAAACACTATTAGTGTACCTTTCTAGACATTTACTGGTAACTTAACTAGATCATGGTACTGAAAGGTGAAATATAAATGCCAAACTATAATGATCTTAACCTTAACTAGAATAGAATAGGGTATCTTATACTTCATTTGATCTATCATGATGCCACACATGGTATTTATTAATTGTTGCTGAAGAGAAAGATTGATATTAACTGTAACTCTCATATTCATGATCAAAAAGGATCATGATTAGAACTGTTTTGTGTTTGTATCCATCTTGTTTCAAATTGTAGCTATGATGATAAAATGGCCAGTTTTTGACAGTTTGACTCAAACTTTCTGCCTTTCTACCTTACAGAATTATGCAATAGCCTTGCACAGTGGAGGAACACAGTAAGAACTCTATAAATGCTAATTTCCAATTTTCCCTCAGAGGTAGGTGAAAGTCCTTATATGGAGAATACCTATTACTACTCACTAGACATCCTTCTCTTTTTTTTTTTTTTTTTTTTTTTTAACAAATACTTAGTCACCTCTCCTTGGCCCTTCTAGCTTTGCCAAAGTTATAATAAGGGTAAGCCTTTTGTTTTGATGGAATAACAGCTATTTAAGGTTAAATGGCCTCTCCTGCAGTCAGCACTAAGGTTCTTGACCATCAGAGTCCTGTTAAAGTTGTTCTTTTTTTTTTTTTGACAAAGTCTTGCTCTGTCACCGAGGCTGGAATGCAGTGGTGTGATCTTGGCTCATTGCAACCTCTACCTCCCAGGTTCAAGCAATTCTTGTGCCTCAGCCTCCCAAGAAGTTGGGATTACAAGGATGCACCACCATGCCTGGCTAATTTTTGTATTTTTAGTAGAGATGGGGTTTCACCATGTTGGCCCTGCTAGTCTCAAACTCCCGGCCTCAAGCAATCCACCTGCCTCGGCCTCCCAAAAGTGTTGGGATTACAGGCATGAGCCACCATGCCTGGCCAAAGTTGTTGATTCTTTCTAAAACATCATCAGCAATTTGAATTAAGAAAATGAAAAAACAATGAGGCAATCTAAAATCTGTACTGATACTGAATTGTGTCTTCTCTGGCAAAGGACCCAACCTGTAAGATAAGCCAATGGGCAAAGTAATATCTTAATTCTTCAATCCCAAAGTCTCATTAAGTTTACCATGAGATGATTCACATAGGTTCCTGAGGAATGCAGAACAACTGAAGTATTTTGCTTCCCCTCCATCTCCTAGGCCTATTATGACCTGTTGTGGGCTTAGGGGGACAGGGTTGGTACATAGGTAACAAATGCTCTGAACCATCTAGAGCATACTCAGTATAACCAACAAGGATTTGGGCAGAAATCAGCTCCCAAGACCTATCCAAGAAAAAAATCTGAATTTCTCTATCAGTCCTGAAACTACCTAGAGCTCCCTAATGGGCTATGGGAATCCTGGGGTAATTGTGGATCACAACCAACTACTCTGGGCCTGCCAAAACCCAAATCTCCACCATTAGGCTTCCCTCGGAGATCTGGTAGTATGAACCTCAACATTTGGTGGCTATCATCTCCTTAAGGCCAGACCCCAGGGCTTCAACAATCTCACGGCTTTGTTTGAGATAGCTATCTGGAATTACTTAGCCATTCACCAGCAATTTAAAATCACCTACTCCAAATCTCACTGCATTTGCTCCAATAAAAATAATCTATGTTTTTTTATCATAACTCAGAGAACTTTATATCCAGAGTAGTAGGTTTTGACTATGACCCACAGTATTTTATATCATAATCCAGTATACACAGGTTTCACAATTCCATATTTAACTTTACTTCATGCAGTGTACTTTGGTATTTTCTTCAATTTCTTTTTCAAAATGATTCACTAAATGATCACATAGACCACTAGTGAGTTTCATTTTTCAGTATGAAAAACACTATTAGTGTACCTTCTTTTTTTTTTTTTTTTTTTTTTTTGACAAAGTCTTGCTCTGTCACCGAGGCTGGAATGCAGTGGTGTGATCTTGGCTCATTGCAACCTCTACCTCCCAGGTTCAAGCAATTCTTGTGCCTCAGCCTCCCAAGAAGTTGGGATTACAAGGATGCACCACCATGCCTGGCTAATTTTTGTATTTAATGTACTGTAATCAGTAACAACTGATACTGAGGTATCAGTTGTTCCAGCTTATCTAACTCAGAGAAGCTTATATCCAAGATTTCAGAACCACGCTAAAAAGGAAAAAAGCAATTTCTGACATGAATATGTTATATAAAGTGGCAAATTTTAAGGAATATGAATTACTTCAGGAATGTCTTTTCAGAACAAAGACAAAACTAATCTTTTCATAGTGAGTTACTATCTTCATATAACATCACACTCAAAGGCAGATCAAAGGTAAAGCCAAAATTCTATTTATTTTAAAGGATGCCAAAGCTAGAATAACTTTTCTTTGTTTAACACATCAAATAAAAATGATGCCTTGGTAAAAAGGACTGTTAAACAGAACTGGATGGGGGCCTTAAAATGTAAAAATAATATAGGGTTAAATTTTAAAAATATTCCTGTGCCACCTTCTTGCTAAACCACCTCCCCTATCCTAAGTCTACCAGTATTTTTGTTTTTTGCCAGACCACCACTGGTTACTTCCCAGAAGTAGGGTACAGATTATTCTTCTAAATTCGAGTTTTATTTTTGTCGATAAAAATCCCTTTTAAAAACAAATATATCTTGGAAAAGTTAATTCTATATCATCTTTCAATGAAGCCTCAGGGAATAGAGAGAGTAAAGGAGGAAAAAGAGTAAAGAGAGAGTGGAAGAAATAATTTGAGAAATAAACAATGTTTATTAGTCCTTTGGGCTAATAAAGAATATCTATTAGCACTTCCAAAGCTATTAGAAGATGATGAGGAAATCATGCCTTAAGTGAAGTAAGCTAGGGTAAGAAACCAGTCTGAAAGTCTTATATCTAAGTAAATAAAATAGGAACAAATGACTTTTATGGGAGATTACACACAGCCCAGGTAATAAAACCATATGTGTTATACCTATGCCACAGCTAGATGCTAGATTAAACAACTTATAATGGCATACCAAAGTAATACTATGGGTGATGCACACATTTTCTGTGAGGGTTTTTAAAAAGGTTATCAGTGAGTCAGAAATAATCTGCAAAATGCACTAAACAAAACTGAATCAAAGATTTTTTTTTTTATACTTTAAGTTTTAGGGTACATGTGCACAACGTGCAGATTAGTTACATATGTATACATGTGCCATGTTGGTGTGCTGCACCCATTAACTCGTCATTTAGCATTAGGTATATCTCCTAATGCTATCCCTCCCCACTTCCACCACCCCACAACAGGCCCCAGTGTGTGATGTTCCCCTTCCTGTGTCCATGTGTTGTCATTGTTCAATTCCCACCTATGAGTGAGAACACGCGGTGTTTGTTTTTTTGTCCTTGCGATAGTTTGCTGAGAATGATGGTTTCCAGCTTCATCCATGTCCCTACAAAGGACATGAACTCATCATTTTTTATGGCTGCATAGTATTCCATGGTGTATATGTGCCACATTTTCTTAATCCAGTCTATCATTGTTGGACATTTGGCTTGGTTCCAAGTATTTGCTATTGTGAATAGTGCCGCAATAAACATACGTGTGCGTGTGTCTTTATAGCAGCATGATTTATAATCCTTTGGGTATATACCCAGTAATGGGATTGCTGGGTCAAATGGTATTTCTAGTTCTAGATCCCTGAGGAATCACCACACTGACTTCCACAATGGATGAACTAATTTACAGTCCCACCAACAGTGTAAAAGTGTTCCTATTTCTCCACATCCTCTCCAGCATCTGTTGTTTCCTGACTTTTTAATGATCGCCATTCTAACTGGTGTGAGATGGCATCTCATTGTGGTTTTGATTTGCATTTCTCTGATGGCTAGCAATATGTAGAAAGCTGAAACTGGATCCCTTCCTTACACCTTATACAAAAATTAATTCAAGATGGATTAAAGACTTAAATGTTAGACTTAAAACCATAAAAACCCTAGAAGAAAACCTCGGTAATACCATTCAGGACATAGGCATGGGCAAGGACTTCATGTCTAAAACACCAAAAGCAATGGCAACAAAAGCCAAAATTGACAAATGGGATCTAATTAAACTAAAGAGCTTCTGCACAGCAAAAGAAACTACCATCAGAGTGAACAGGCAACCTACAGAATGGGAGAAAATTTTTGCAATCTACTCATCTGACAAAGGGCTAATATCCAGAATATACAATGAACTCAAACAAATTTACAAGAAAAAAACAAAAAACCCCATCAAAAAGTGGGCAAAGGATATGGACAGACACTTCTCGAAAGAAGACGTTTATGCAGCCAAAAGACACATGAAAAAATGCTCATCATCACTAATCAAAGATTTTTAAAGCTCCATTCCAAATAGTTACTAAAAAGAGTCCCTAGTCCAGTGTTAATGGTTTTCGCCAGGTTTCCAATGAAGGTCTGTCTCCCAAGGACCACATTCAAATGAAATAACTATAAAAGCCACATGTTTATCAATATTTAATCCATGGGCCCAAAACATACTCTATGATCTAATTTAGAGTAAACTTCAATTTAAGGTTTTATTTTTAGGATCCTCAGAAGTTTCATTTCTTAGTCTTTTTTGTTATGTTTAAAATAGCCAGATATGTCCTTCCTTTATCCACCCAGATCTTTAATAAATCAGAAATAAAAGGCAGAAAAGAGATTCTTTAAAACGAAGGAGTTTCTACCACTAACTACCAAAATGTCTTTGACTAGACCACTCAACTTTGAGTTCCAGTTTTATCCTTCACTCAATACTAGAGCCATTGTCTCCTATACATGCCTCAAATGCTAGGCACTGAGGATACAAAATTGAACAAAACAGTATCTTTGCATTTGGGGCATAGTCATTTGGCAGAAAGAGACATATGAACAAATAATTACGATGCTACCTATTCAGCCTTACAATAAGAGACAAGAACACAGCACTGTGCAAAGTAGTAAAAGCCACTGAGTCTGCCTGAAAAACTATGCTAAGCCTTTTCAAGGGGATTTGACATTTAAACTTACTCGCAATGAGGCAGTTGGGCTAGCCAATCTATTTTTTGTTAAAGGGAGGACAAAAAGTTGAAGGTCATGAGATCTTATTTGTCAAAAACAGCTGGTACATATGATTTCAGTTTGTTATTAATCTAATCTCTCTCATTTTTTTTTAAGACAGGGTCTCACTCTCTGTCACACAGGTTGGAGTGCAGTAGCATGATCATGGCTCACTGCAACCTTCAACTCCTGGGCTCAAGTGATCCTCTTGCCTTAGCCTCCTGAGTAGCTGGGACTGCATGCCACCACACCAGCTAATTTATTTTTATTTTTTTGGTAGAGATGGAGGGCATCTCACTTTGCTGCCCAGGCTGGTCTCGAACTCTTTGCTTCAAGCGATCCTCCCACCTGGGCTTTCCAAAGTGTTGGGATTACAAGCATAAGCCACCATGCCTGGCTGCTATTAATCTAATCTCTACACCAAAAAGAAAGTATTTTACTCTTACAATTCTTATGTTCTCTTCCAAATTTGTCCTCTTCTTCTATTTCTTTTCTCGATTAACAGTAATATCATCTAAGACTCAACTATCCATAGCTAACTAATCACCAATTTCTATTGACTCCATTCTATACTCTTTACTTTGTCTACTTCTATTTCAGTGGCCACCATCATCTCTTACCTAGATTACTGCAATAGCCTTCAAAAGCATCTTTATGCCTCTGGTATCCCTTCTCCCAACCAACCAATTCTTCAAACTGTAGCCAAAATGATATTTCCAAGACACAGGCTGATCATATGATAATCCACTTTAAAATTATTTAACTGCTCCCTATGGGTCTCAGGAAGTCTAAACTCTTGGGCATGGTAGACAAGACTCTTCAACACCTGGCGTGCTTTACTCTTGTTACAATCTTTTATAGTCACACTGAACCTTTTGCAGTTTCCTCAGTATACAACGCTCACTCACCATCCTCTGCAGAACTTTCCAAGACTCCCTTCAAAAAGGCATCAGGTGACCTTCCAAAATATCTTTCAGTACCCTGTAGTACCTTCTGCTTCTCCATTACCATACTTACCACATTATATAGTACTTTAATTACCTGTCTTTCCCTTACAAAGTTCTGAATTCCTTAAGGACAAAAACTATCATATATATCCTTGTATTTCCTATATAAAGCATTCTGCCTGCCTGGCACTGACATACAGCTCGTGTTTGATAAATAGTTGTCGAATGCATGAATAAATGAATGAATGAATGAATGAACAAATTACAAAGGAAGAAAAATTCAGTGCCCTCCAATTTGTAATGCTTATTACCTACTCTTTAGAAATCCTACCCTTTAGCAAAACTACATTTAAACCATGAGCTTGTAACAATTAACTCATTTTCAGAGACAGAAATAAAGGCTATACCTAAAACTCAAATTCGAGTAAGCTTTAAAAATGTATTTACGTCTTCTAGCTGCTATAAGCTTACTATTTAAGTCATTTTTTGGAGAAAATACATATATATCAGATTCACAATAGGCTATACATCTGAAAAATAAAATTACAACTACATATGCACTATTACATTATTTTCACAGGTAAAATGGTGAGTTTGCTTTTAAACATAAGTGAAAGCTGTACCTCATCACTGACTCACCGATTCTTTTCCAGCTCATTGTGTGTAGATCTAAAAGAAAAAAAAAAAAAAGCATTAGCCATGCTTTGTTGCTAAAGCTATAGAAAGACAGATTAGTTACTGCTATGCTACACCCAGTGAATTTATTTAACAATGCAACACATGGTCAGACTTCTACAACCTCACTCATCGAGAGGAAATAGTCTACATTCATTAGGATTGTTTATTCAAATATAGTATTTTCAGTTAATAACTCTAAACATTCTGAAACTGGAGTTTCATTGTTATTTTAATAAAAGTAATACTAGCACATGTTATCCCTACTTCTAGCATCCTAGATTTTGTTGATCTGCAGATGTTATATAAGAAATTTTAAACATAATCCTGTTTTTATTTAAAAAGGAAAAAAAAAAGTGGGTGCACTTCCATGTCCTCCTCTATCTCCATCTACCCACTTCTAAACAGAGAAAAAAAAGTTTTGGCTAGCATAGAAGCTGAAAAAGGCTTGCGTTACTGCTTAGTGATACAGGCAAATCCAAGTCTTCCCACCTTATTTTGTGAAACAAAAACAAGAAAAAGTTATACATGAAAGAAAATTCATATAAAGAAAAAATATATTAATAAAATCAAGAAATGTGTTTTACAAGACTGGATAATTCAAAATGTTAGCAATGGTTATTGTTTAGTTTTGGTGACTTTTTTCATTTTGTTTCTCATTATTTGTTTTAAATGATACCTTCTATTGAACAAGCACAGCATCTGGGGAACAGTGGGATAAGCAGTTAATATATCTTATTTTATCCCTAAAATAACCTTTGTTTTATAAACAAGAATACTGAAGCTCAGAGAAGTCAAGAAATATACTCCTATCCCAAGAGTATAAAGTGGCAGCCATGATTTAAATCCAGGTCTATCTTAACAACCCCCAAATCTTAACCACTCAGTGAGAAGCAATACTGAACAGAGGTTAAGGGCACAGACTCTAAGGCCAAACTGCCTGAGTCCAAATACTGTATGGCCTCAGTAAAGTCCCTTCATTTCTCTGTGCTCGGTTTCCTCATCTATGAAATAGGAAAAATAATAGTATTTGCCTCATATGATTGTTATAAGGACTAACAGGTTTATGCTAAATAGCAAAATATAATGAACTCTAAAGTTAGCTACTATTAGAATTGTTATACTAGTTCCCTAGAATTAACATGTGTTACTTTTGCAATAACTTAACATTAACAACAACAGGAATTTTATGAAGGAGAATTTAAATTCCTGTCACTAGAACTAAAACTTTCATCATTTTGTAGATTCTGGTTAATGTCAAATGCTTAAAGAATATTTATGTCTTTAATCTGATTATTTCAATGGATATTTAATAATCAGATTCTCAAACCTTAAAATTAAGAGTGCTTTTGCTGGTCTCATAATTTGTGTAAATTTTACCCACTGTCTTAGCTCAAGGGCCAAAAGACTTCTTTGAGTTACTGTCTCCTATCCACCTTTTGCTTCATGAGTAATTTCATGAAGTCCAAGAGACATGAAATGAAAAAGACTGATATTCATTTAAAAATATTATCTTAACAAAAGGACTTCTCCTTTGAGGGAAGCAAATAGAGTCTTAGGATGTTTCAAGAATTCAGATAGAAGAAACTATAAAAGCACAGTCAGAAATCCTAGTTTAACAGAGACTCGGAGCTCAAAATTCAATAAATTATAACCACAGTGTGCCTTTATCACCATAAAAGTGTTTATTTAAAATTTTGTTAATCTTTGTTTGAATTAAATGTTAATCAGTCAAGTTAGAAGAGGGAAAAGGCCTATTTAAAGACGTTTAGAAGAAAAAATATAATTCAAAATTTGAATTCCCCACCCCTACTGGTGAGGAAGTTTTGGTTTAATTGCCTCTCTCTGAGAAGAAAACTAAAAACAAAACAAAAAGACAATGCACATATAAAATACTACAGTAAGTAATAAATGGAAACATTGTATTTAGAGAAGAGTAGACTATTTGCCATAAACTTATTCTAAACAGCCATAAACTTATTCTAAACAGTCTGGCAATCCCACTGACAGCCATCAGTGCAAGAGATAATATACTCAACAATAACCAATTGTTGAATTCCAATATTATATTGAGTCTATTATCAAAGCTAGCTCCAAAAGATCATAATCTGACCCACTGCTGTGAACAAAATTAAAACAGCAGGTTCTTCCTGCCTGCCAAACAGACATTTCTTTATTATCTTTTTTAAAGAAAATGATAGCTAAGATTATGAACCTTTTCACCAAACCAGGAAATGCATGCCACATTTAATTATACCACCAGCAAAATTTAGCAAGATTTTCAAATAATGAGAAGCAAAAATAATCATAAATATACAAATCACTACCATGTTGCCATGTTCTTCCAATTTTTTTTACAAAAGCATCAATAGTGTTTACTCCTATTTTGATGGGTTTTTACCTGTAATATCAAGTCAACAAATACTGAGTACCTTCAGTGTTCAAGGCTGTCTTACACTACAGGAAATCAAAGACAGTCTCCATTGGGTAAATTAAGATATGTTTAGCAATAATTATAACTGAAGGCAAAATAAATATACAAAGAAAGGTACAAAGTATTGTGGGAGCTCAACAGAGACAGTTTACTTCCAAATGGCACTGTAAGAAAAGCTTTAGAAGGGTGGCATTTGGTCTAAGGCTTAAATGATAGGTACATTTGCTACTAGTAGAGTCTGAAACTGTTAAGGAGATGCCATTCCAAGTGGAAGGGATAAGATAAGCAAATAAGTCGAGTTGTGAAGTCCAAAGCAAAACCAGCAAACAACACAAAAAGATCATAAAGACCCATGGTGTTAGAGAAAGAAAGTCCTGAATCTAAATATTAACTCTGTCACTCACACAGGCTGTGTAACTTTGGGACAAATTATTTAACCTCGCTGGTTTACAGTTTCCTCATCTGTAAAACTGGAGTATTACACATGCCTTGACCAGGTTACTGTGAGAATTAGAGAAACAGATGTAAAAACATCTAGCTCCTAATAAGTATTTAATAGATGCTAGCTACTGTTAGTATTTTTATTACTTTTTTAAAAGACTAAAATTATGTTACCCAAAACGTTATTAACTATACTACATGGGACAACAAATTGATAGGTTCTCAATAACACTTTGAATTAGCCTGGAAATAAGCAAACAACAACCATAATGATGGAAAGAGAAACTGAAAGAAAAGATAGGTGACTGAAGCTACTTTATCATTTAGTCATCTGTGCGGACAGTACAAGGTTTAGGAGTATATTACAGAGAGAGATGCCTAATTATATGTACACAGAGAAAGTAATCCAAACAGTACAGGCGATAAACAAGTAATTAAATGTATCACACACTAGCACATTCAGAAACAACCCCTTTGCTTTTCTGAGCTATGTGTCCAACCAAGCCCTTCCAATAATGTTCCACTGAAATATTCAATTATGATAAATTCCCTGTGTAAAGCTGAGATGTTCTGAATAACCCATCTAGTTAGCCCACTTTTCTTCTCCCAATAAAATGCACCTCTGAGAGCAAACACTAATGAATTGTGTCTTCCTTTCAAACACCCTTACCCTGAATGCTTAACAACTTCCAATGACAGAGAAAAAGACATTTCTATCATTTTATCATTGAATCACAGGTAATCTTTTTCACAAACAGCATCCCTTTAAGAGAGGCATCCTAATGTATTCCCTATTTGAATGGGAGTCATTATCTATGAAATGTGACTACCTTAACCAGATATGTGACTTTTCATTGACTACAACATAGCTCCAATACATAAACTTGTGATTATTTAGGGTGTAGTTTGGTGGCAGTCAAAGAAATGAACCATAGAAATGAAACTATACGAAATGGTACAGTTTGGCTCAAGAGTAGTACCACTGTGGAAAGAAAATAAAAATCCCCACTCCAGAATTTCAATACTCTCTTCTAGCAAAAGAAAAGACGTCTCCCTCTCCCTCTCCCTCCCCCTCCCCCTCCCCCTCCCCACGGTCTCCCTCTCCCTCTCTTTCCACAGTCTCCCTCTGATGCCGAGCCGAAGCTGGACGCTACTGCTGCCATCTCAGCTTACTGCAACCTCCCTGCCTGATTCTCCTGCCTCAGCCTGCCGAGTGCCTGCAATTGCAGGCGCGCGCCGCCACGCCTGACTGGTTTTCGTATTTTTTTGGTGGAGACTGGGTTTCGCTGTGTTGGCCAGGCTAGTCTCCAGCTCCTAACCGCGAGTGATCTGCCAGCCTCGGCCTCCCGAGGTGCGGGGATTGCAGACGGAGTCTCGTTCACTCAGTGCTCAATGGTGCCCAGGCTAGAGTGCAGTGGCGTGATCTCGGCTTGCTACAACCTCCACCTCCCAGCCGCCTGCCTTGGCCTCCCAGAGTGCCGCGATTGCAGCCTCTGCCCGGCCGCCACCCCGTCTGGGAAGTGAGGAGCGTCTCCGCCTGGCCGCCCATCGTCTGGGATGTGAGGAGCCCCTCTGCCGGGCTGCCCAGTCTGGAAAGTGAGGAGCATCTCTGCCCTGCCGCCATCCCATCTAGGAAGCGAGGAGCGCCTCTTCCCGGCCGCCATCACATCTGGGAAGTGGGGAGCGTCTCTGCCCGGCCGCCCATCATCTGAGATGTGGGGAGCACCTCTGCCCTGCCGCCCCGTCCGGGATGTGAGGAGCGTCTCTGCCCGGCCGCCCCGTCTGAGAAGTGAGGAGACCCTCTGCCCGGCAACCGCCCCGTCTGAGAAGTGAGGAGCCCCTCCGCCCAGCAGCCGCCCCGTCTGAGAAGTGAGGAGCCCCTCCGCCCAGCAGCCACCCCGTCTGGGAAGTGAGGAGCGTCTCTGCCCGGCAGCCACCTCGTCCGGGAGGGAGGTGGGGGGGTCAGCCCCCCGCCCGGCCAGCCGCCCCGTCCGGGAGGTGAGGGGCACCTCTGCCCGGCCGCCCCTACTGGGAAGTGAGGAGCCACTCTGCCCGGCCAGCTGCCCCGTCCGGGAGGGAGGTGGGGGGGTTAGCCCCCCGCCTGGCCAGCCGCCCCATCCGGGAGGTGAGGGGCGCCTCTGCCCGGCCGCCCCTACTGGGAAGTGAGGAGCCCCTCTGCCCGGCCAGCCGCCCCGTCCGGGAGGGAGGTGGGGGGGTCAGCCCCCCGCCCAGCCAGCCGCCCTGTCCGGGAGGTGAGGGGCGCCTCTGCCCGGCCGCCCCTACTGGGAAGTGAGGAGCCCCCCCGCCCGGCCAGCCGCCCCGTCCGGGAGGGAGGTGGGGGGGTCAGCCCCCCGCCCGGCCAGCCGCTCCGTCCGGGAGGGAGGTGGGGGGGTTAGCCCCCCGCCTGGCCAGCCGCCCCGTCCGGGAGGGAGGTGGGGGGGTCAGCCCCGCACCCGGCCAGCCGCCCCGTCCGGGAGGGAGGTGGGGGGGTCAGCCCCCCGCCCGGCCAGCCGCTCCGTCCGGGAGGGAGGTGGGGGGGTTAGCCCCCCGCCTGGCCAGCCGCCCCGTCCGGGAGGGAGGTGGGGGGGTCAGCCCCGCACCCGGCCAGCCGCCCCGTCCGGGAGGGAGGTAGGGGGGTCAGCCCCCCGCCTGGCCAGCCGCCCCGTCCGGGAGGTGAGGGGCGCCTCTGCCCGGCCGCCCCTACTGGGAAGTGAGGAGCCCCTCTGCCTGGCCAGCCGCCCCGTCCAGGAGGGAGGTGGGGGGGGTCAGCCCCCTGCCCGGCCAGCCGCCCCGTCCGGGAGGTGAGGGGCGCCTCTGCCCGGCCGCCCCTACTGGGAAGTGAGGAGCCCCTCTGCCCGGCCACCACCCCATCTGGGAGGTGTACCCAACAGCTCATTGAGAACGGGCCATGATGACAATGGCGATTTTGTGGAATAGAAAGGGGGGAAAGGTGGGGAAAAGATTGAGAAATCGGATGGTTGCCGTGTCTGTGTAGAAAGAGGTAGACATGGGAGACTTTTCATTTTGTTCTGTACTAAGAAAAAATTATTCTGCCTTGGGATCCTGTTGATCTGTTACCTTATCCCCAACCCTGTGCTCTCTGAAACATGTGCTGTATCCACTCAGGGTTGAATGGATTAAGGGCGGTGCAAGATGTGCTTTGTTAAACAGATGCTTGAAGGCAGCATGCTCGTTAAGAGCCATCACCACTCCCTAATCTCAAGTACCCAGGGACACAAACACTGCGGAAGGCCGCAGGGTACTCTGCCTAGGAAAACCAGAGAACTTTGTTCACTTGTTTATCTGCTGACCTTCCCTCCACTATTGTCCTGTAACCCTGCCAAATCCCCCTCTGCGAGAAACACCCAAGAATGATCAATAAAAAATTAAAAAAAACAAAAAACAAAAAACAAAACAAAAAAAACAAAAAAAAAAAGAAAAGACCTCTAATTTTGCAGAATTAATGAGCCAATCCCTACTTTGTTAACATTTTCATTTAACTTACTTTCTAATCCTGAAGTGCCCCACAGATGTTGCCGTCCACACAATGAAAAGAGCATATTCTACAAAGCTAAATTCTAACTAACTGGTATCCTAAAGCTTACAATTCTTACACATATATGTAGAGGGCAAAAAAAACAGAAAATTTTAGCTATAGTAGAGCAGGTATCTTTCAAGGATATACCAAAGGGGTTGAGATTGAAAATATACTGGGATTAGTGGAACAGTAAAACTTCTATTTATTATTATTCTTCTTTTAAGATGGTAGTTTTGTGCATTTGTTTCCATCAAAAAGTACATCTCATTTTTAAAAACCATTAAAAACAGTGAAATTTGAATACTATAAACTTTTAGAAAAAATGCCTCACAAGAAATGTATTGCTTCTTTCTTAACAATGACAAAACAATTACCACCACAATAACTAAGCCCACGAACATCAAGTATCTAAACAGGATGCACAACAATAACTATAATCAATAACCTTTTTCCTTAAAACTTACATATCAAAGCTGGATATATGTATACTTTATGACTAAGTATTTCCACTTACAGGCAAATACCAAGCCAATATATGTTTACATGTTCACCAAAGGACATACAAAAGAATGCTTGTATAGAACTATTCATACTGGCCCCAAACTGGAAGCATTCATCAATAGTAGAATGGATAAATTGTGAAATATTCATACAATGTAATATTACACAGCAATGAGAATAAACTAACTACAACTATTGTGCAATAACATGGATTAATCTACACAATTTCAACATAATGTTGAATGAAAAAAGCCAAACACACACGAAAAGTACACACTACATAACTCCATTCACATAAAGTTCAAAACTGGCAAAACTAAATTATGGCATAAAAAGTTGGAATTAAAAAAAAAAAGTTGGAATTGCAGTTACCTTGGGGAAGGGGTGACAGTGACTGGAAAAGTCAGGAGGGGGCTTCTAAGATTTGTAATATTTCTTTGCTTTTGTAAAAATTCACTGAGCTGTACACAGGATTTGTATGCTTTTTTGTATGTACATTTTACTTTGGTAAACAGGAAAAAATTTTTTAATAGCATACGAACTGAATTCTTTAAAAATCAATTCTTACTTCAAATATAGCAAACACCCTAATGTAAGTCCTTGACAAATCTTTTGGTATACTACATCTCAAACAAATATGCTTTGTAAAGGATGATTTTTAACAAATCTAAAAGTACTGAAATCATACAGAGTAAGTTCTCCTATCACAATGAAATTTAATTAGAAATCAGCAACAGTAAGCTAATTAGAAAAATCCCAATATTTGGAACATAAATCACAGCTCAAAGAACAAATTGCAGAGAAATTAGAAAATATTCTGAACTTAATGACACAACATATCAAAAGTTGTTGAATGTAGCTAAAGCAGTGCTTAAACACAACTGTTTAGCTTTAAATCCTTCTGTTGGGAGGGTAGTGTCCAAAATCAATGATCCAAGATTCCACCTTAAGAAAGTAGAAAAAGGAACAAACTAAACTGAAAGAAGTTGAGCAACGGTTCTCAACTGTAAGCAATTTTGCCCACAAACACATCTGACAATGTCTGGAGATATTCTGGTTATCACAACCAGGAGGAGGCTACTGGCATTTTGTGAGGAGATGCTAGGGATGCTGCTAAACATCCTATGATGCACAAAACAGAATTATCTGACCCCAAATGTCAAGACTGCTAACGCTGAGAAACTGAAGTAGAGAAATATAATAAAAACCAAGGACAGGAATGAAAGACATAGAAAATGAGAAATAGTGAATATCAGTAAAATTGAAAGCTGACTTTAAAAAATCAACACATTGATAAACTACCTCTAAGGCTGATGAAGAATAAAAGACAAAAATTACAATACAAAAACAGTATCAAGAGTGTACATCATTACAGATTCTACATACATCATACATTAAAAGGATAGAGAATATTATTAACAACTTTATGCCAGTAATTGTCCACATCATCTAAATTTGATAACTTAGATGATATGAACAAATTTCTTGAAAGATACAAATGATCAAAACTGACTCAAGAAGAAACAGAAACTCTGAATTGCCTTTCATCTATTAAAGAGATTAAAATAATAATTAAAAAAAAAACCTTCCCACAAAGAAAACTCCAGGCCTGAAAGTTCTTCATTGGCAAATTTTACCAGGCATTTAAGGAATAAATAAAACCAATCCTACATAAAATCTTTGAAAAAATAAAGAGAGAGGGAACATTTTCCAAATCATTTTATGAGACCAGTATTAGCCTGATACCAAAACCTGACAAATTACGTAGAAAACAAACAAAACAAAGACTAACATCTCTCATGAACACAGACACAAAAATTCTACCAAAATTTTGCCAAATTGAACCCAATAACATAAAGTACCCTAGTTCCTGGGACTGAGCTTCTAAAACCTTGAAATTTTCTGAGTAATTAGGAGTGTCTTCATTATTCATGGTGGGTCTTCGGACTACACCTGAGTTTATGCCAAGGAGAGATAACTCAGGACAGGGGATGGTCACATCAGAAAGACCAACCATGTGATTAGAGGGTTGCGGCTTTGAGTCACTGATTCTGGCCCAACACAGGGGAGAGAAGTACTGGGAATTGACAACCATATAACCAATGATTCAATCAATCATGCTTATGTAATAATATCCCAATAAAAACTCTGGAACCTGAAACTTGGGTGAGTTTCATGGTTGGTAAACACATAAATGTGCCAGGAGAGTAATGCATCCTGACTCCATGGAAAAAGCACAGAAGCTCTGTGTCCAGGTTCCTCCCAGACCTCACTCTCTGTGTCTGGGCATTTGGCTGGTCCTGATCTGTATCATTTATAATAAAACTGGCAATTATAAGCATAGCAGCTGGACATCGTAGCGCATGCCTGTACTCTTAGCTACTTGAGAGGCTGAGGCAGAAGGACTGCCTTGAGCCCAGGAGTTTGAGGTTGCAGTGAGCTTTGATCTCACCACTGCACTCTACTCCAGGTGACAGTTGAGACTCTGTCTCTAAACACAGACAAAGTGTAGCACTTTGCTGAGTTATAAGTAGTTCCAGCAAATTATCAAACCTGAAGGGGCTGTAGGAACCTCTGAATTTGCAGCCAGTTGGTCAGATGTGAGAGTGGCCTGAGGACTCCTGAACTTATGGCTGGCATCTGTAGCGAGGGCAGACATGTTGGGGACTAAATCCTTAAACCTGTGAAGTTTGTTTTAGCTCTGTGTTGTTAGTATCAGTACTGCAACAGTACAAAATGCAACATGAATAAGTAGGATTTATTTCAGGAATGCAGGTTTAAGACTCAAAAATCCATCAATGTAATCCTCCATATTAACAGAATAAAAAAGAAAATGACAGTATCACCTCAATAGATGTAGAAAAAGCATTTAAATAAAATTTACCATCCATTCATGATAAAAACTCTTAGCAAATAAGGGAAGAAGGGAATTTACTCAACTTAAAAGGCATCTAAGAAAAACTATAGTCACACTCAATGGTCAAAGAATGCATTTTTTCATAAGATCAGGAACAGGGCAAGAATGTCCACTCTCATCACTTCTATCCAGCACTGTACTAGAAGTTCTAGCCAGTGAAATAAAACAAGAAAAGGAAATACACAGAAGGAAATGGAAGAAATAAAAATGTCTTTACTTGCAAACAACATTACTGTCTATTTAGAAAATCCTAAGGAATATACAGACTATTAGAACAATTAAGTTTAGCGAAGTCAGTTCACAAACCAAAATGCCAAATTTAATTGCTATTTAAAATAGCATCAAATACTTACAGAAAAATTTAATAAAGTATGTGTATGACCCATACTCTGAAAACCTAAAAAATACTGCTGAAATTTGAAAATATCTAACTAATAGGCATACCATGTCTATTAATCCATGTTAATGAATTAGAAGATTCAATAGTTAAGACATGTTGGGTTTCCCCAAATTAATTTATAGATCCAGTGCAATCCCAATAAAAATTCCAGCAGGCTCTGTTGTAGAAACTGACAAACTGATTCTAAAATTTATGTAAAAACGCAGGCCATGCACAGTGGCTCACGCCTGTAATCCCAACACTTTGGAAGGTAGAGATGGGAGGACTGCATGAGCCCAGGAGTTCAAGACCAGCCTGGGCAACATGGTGAAAGCCTATCTCTACAAAAAATATAAAAATTCGCGGAGTGTGGGAGTGCACACCTGTAGTCCCAGCTCCTCACTCAGAAGGCTGCGATGGGAGAATCACCTGAGCCCGAGAAGGTTAAGGCTGCAGTGGGCCATGATCATGCCACTGCACTCCAGCCTGGGTGAAAGAGTGAAACCCTGTCTCAAAAAAATAAATTAATTAAAATAAAAATACAAAAGACCTAGAATAGCCAAAGGAACTTTTGAAAAAGAAGAACCAAGTCGGAATACATTCATTACCTGATTTCATAACTTTTTGAAAAACTATAATAATTAAGACAGTGTGGCATTAGAATAAGGATGAATATTTAGATCAAAGGATCAGAACAGAAAATCCAGAAATAAGGCTCACAAGTCTGTGGTCAACTGATTTTCACAAAGGTGCCAAGGCCATTTAATGAATAAAGTATAGTCTTTTCAACAAATGATACTGGAACAACTGGATGTCCATTTGCAAAAAAAAAAAAAAAAAAAAAGAACTTCAACCTTTACTTCACACCCTCTACAAAAATTAACTCTAAATGAATTTTAAATCTAAATGTAAAACCTAATATTATAAACTGCTAGAAGAAAATAGAGAAAAAAAATTTTTTTGAGATGGAGTCTCACTCTGTTGCCCAGGCTGGAGTGCAGTAGCATGATCTCAACTCACTGTAGACTCCACTATCTGGGTTCAAGTGATTCTCCTGCTTCAGCCTCCCAAGTAGCTGGGATTACTGGCACATGCCACCATGCCTGGCTAATTTTTGTGTTTTAGTAGAGACGGGCTTCACCATTTTGGTCAGGCTGGTCTCGAACTCCTGACCTCATGATCCGCCTGCCTCGTCCTCCCAAAGAGTTGGGAACACAGGTGTAAGCCACCACACCTGGCCAATAGAGCTTATTTATTTATTTATTTATTTTTTTGAGACAGAGTCTTGCTCTGTCACCCAGGCTGGAGTGCAGTGGTGCAATCTCGGCTCACTGCAAGCTCTGCCTCTTGGGTTCACACCATTCTCCTGCCTCAGCCTCCCGAGTAGCTGGGACTACAGGTACATGCCACCATGCCTGGCTAATTTTTTTGTATTTTTAGTAGAGACAGGGTTTCCCCATGTTAGCCAGGATGGTCTCCATCTCCTGACCTCATGATCTGCTGGCCTCAGCCTCCCAAAGTGCTGAGATTACAGGTGTAAGCCACCGTGCCCAGCCAAGCTTATTTTTTTTTAACTAATAAACCTCATCATGAAACTGAGGCAATAATTTACCATAAAGTACTCAGAGATGAGAGTAAAATATCAATGTTTTTCTGTAGGTGATTAATAATAAACAGTACTACAAAGTAGCTAATTTGGAAACATCATTCCTTTGGAGAATATTTGCTCTCATGTACTTTTTAAAAATCTTCATTTCTGGCATATTAATCTGCTGTTAGTCAAAGAGTATGACAGTCAAATTCTCATCTTCTATAGCAAGAAAAGCTTCTCATTTAGAAATATGAAAGCAAACAACAGAAGAAGCTGTGAAATTATCGGAAGTGGTAGTCTCTAAGAAGCAGAAATTGGATGGAGAGAGGTGGGGCATGGGGATGTTATTTTCCTTTATAAGCTATTTAGTATTAATTGACTTTTTAAACTATATACATATATTACTTTTATAAAATGTTAAGAATTTAAAATAACTAGTTCACCTGGTAGCAGCAGCAATTAAGAAGCATCTTATACATTCTAAAGTTAAATATTGTTTGTAAAATAATATTTCTTAGGTAAGGCAGCAACACTAGAAACTACAGAGAATTTTGAAGGTTAAAATAATTGCTCTTAAACATATTCTCAAAGTTAAAAACACATTAAGGTAAACAACTAATTATCTAGACTACTTCATTTGTTAACAACAAATTCTATTACAGAGCAATATTCTAAAAAACCTTTAAAAGTACAGAAAATATCAGCAATTTCCTAACTCATCTGACTTCCAAAGGTAATCATTTTAAGAGTCAGGCATGAAATAAACATTCAGTAAATAACTGTTGGGGGAAAAATGAGTGGTACCATAGATGTATAACACCTGCATCTATGGGGAGGAGCTGAGTATATTAATAATAATATAAAAGTTAGGAGCAACTTCAAAAAAATAGGTTTGATATTATGGGTAATGCTGTTAATTATGGTACCACTGACTGTGTTTTAAAATGTAGGAAACCAAAACGAAAAAACAATCTAACAAAAAATGCATGTTTATATTTCATCAGCACTATAAAATCACACTAAAAATGGGACCTGGAAATACACTCTGTCAAAGCATACCATCAAGCCTCTTTGATTAGATTAGTATCTAGAAAACTGTCCTTACTGAAGAAATGACAAAGAATCATGCTATATTCAAAAGCAGGCAATGTTCTTTCATTTGTAAGGAGAAATCTAGAAGAGAAAGCTTTCTTCCAGTCAACAGTACTGCCTGATTATAACAATGATGCATATATTGCTTAAAATCCAGCTTGACAATAAAGTCAACCATCATCCACAGCTGTAAGGCTTAAGCAATCACCATCTCTAAGCCACATGTGCTTTAATCATAAAATGAGTGATAATATTTTGTCTTCATAAATCAGAGAATTGTACTAAAGAATTCCCTTTCTACATTTTGTGATCTTCTACATCATATATTCAATATTTTGACAAAAAAGCCTTTCATCGACTAGGAACAGAAACAGCTGTCCTACTGACTTACAAGGCATGATCATACAAGTTTCCTTCAATACTTCCATAGAGGAATATAACCTTAAGAAACCCAGCAATAGCAAACTTACACTTCAAGGAAGCATTTAAAGGAAAGCCTGAGTTTTTTTAGTATAAGGCATATAAGTAATTCTTGGGAATTTTTCATTTAAGTCAATTTTGGTAGAAGACAGACTATCACAAAACACATTTCACTGGATGTGTTAATCACTCAAAATGCAGAAAATACTTAAGAATAATAACAACATCATTAAGAGTTTAACTGCTACTAATCTACATTTTTGTCCTGAAACTTTGGGAGTTTTCTATGGAACAAAGACCCAGAAACTATTTTTTAATATAAAAAAAATTGAAAAACACAGAATAGTAGAAAAAAATTACACAAAAATAAAAATAAGGCTTCATTCAATTCTTCTGTGAACAAATAGGTTCACGTAGAATAAAGGGAAGATAAAGCATCTCAAATTACTACTGGAAAAAATCCTTTGTAACTGCCCTAGGAAAATAATTCACCACCAACCCTCTCCCCAGAAAAACTAAAAATCCATGAAGATAGCCGAAAAGGACGCAAAGCTAAAAAATAACAATACAATACTTCTATCTAAAATAAGACTAAAGCATTTATTCTATAGTTTAAGAAAAATTAAACTAAAGCCTTATAAGCAACAGAAAAGTTGTTTTTTAGTGTCCTCAATCTTAGAAGGTGGAACTGAGATACTGCTTTTATGAGATTCTTTAGTATCCATAGGACACTAAAGAGAAGAAATATATCAACTTGAAATTAAAGCATAAATTGGCTATTTACTACTTCCCAGATTACCTTAAAACAATGCAATTACTATATGTGTGTCACAGGCTCATATGAATATTTATTGGCAATATTTGAAAGACTTCTGGTTCTTTCAATATGCAAGTTTTGATATTATTTTATTTTCATGACACAGTATGACACTGAATGTTCTTCAAAATTAAGTGTAGCATTCTGTAGCCTGCTTGTTTAAAAGAATTGACAGTTTAGAGATTTTTATTCTTTAAATACTACATACTGTTTTTCCAAATGTATCAACATCCCTTGGAACACAAAGTAATCAGAGTTTGCCAAAGCAGGGGTTTTATCACCCTTCCTTCCAGTCTAATATGGTACTCAGCACAAAAAAGAAACTCAATTAAAGACAGTCTGCTTGGAGTTTGAAAACCTTCCATTCTTTAAGAAACACATACTATTTACGGGGCACTGTGATAAGTACTAGGGATAATTGTTTAAGCAGAAGAGACTCAATCCTTGCCTGCTTCGCAGGGTTTTTAATCCAGTGAATAGGACACGAATTTAAGAAACAACTGGATAACTGTATTTCTACAAATGTGATGAACACTATGAAGGAAAAATAGGGGTGCCATGAAGTATGTGAAGACCTGATCTACTATGGCAGATGAGGAAACGTTCCTGAGGAATTTATGATTGAGCTGAAGGAAGAGTGTTATTCAACAGAGATAACAAAGGAGGAGGGAAAATGATTCCCCGCAGGGAACAGAAAGTATGCAAAGATCTTGAGGTAGAAGAAAACACGTACTGAAGGAATCGAAAGAAGGCTGGCCAATATAATTCATAAGAACTGGCCGGGTGCGGTGGGTCACACCTGTAATCCCAGCACTTTGGGAGGCTGAGCCGGGCGGATCATGAGGTCAGGAGATTGAGACCATCCTGGCTAACACAGTGAAACCCTGTCTCTACTAAAAATACAAAAAATTAGCTGGGCATGGTGGCAGGCACCTGTAGTCCTAGCTACTCGGGAGGCTGAGGCAGGAGAATGGCGTGAACCCAGAAGGCAGAGCTTGCAGCGAGCCAAGATCGCACCACTGCACTCCAGCCTGGGCAACAGAACCAGACAAAAAAAAAAAAAAAACTGTAGTTGCAGGGACACCAGGTAGGAAGTTACTGCAGTCGTCCAAGTAAGAGATGATGGTAGCTGAGATTAGGAGGATAGTAATGAAGGTAACAGGAAAGAAGGCCGACTGAAGAGATATTTAGGAAGAAATCAGTGTTACACTGCAGTCATGGCTTATTTAGTAGAGTTTTAAGGATGACAGACCTTGAGATTTTTCACCTGTGGTACCAAATAGTAAAGAAGCTGGAATTTGAACTTATCTGATGCTCCCCAAAAAGCCAGATAGCTATTGCAGCCACATTCTCTAACAGCAGTAACATCTTAGCAATGTTGATTTTTGGAAGTGTGCCAGAAGGCTGTGACCAAGACCACAGTAAAATCAAGCATTTATTTTAAAAATAATTATATATTATAGGTGCCACTTCCAACTATCAGAAGGATCCCAAATAATAAAATTACTGGTATTTGCAAGGAACATATTTGTAATATCACATTATATCATTTATTTTCTCTCCTTTTTACTTCTTTGAAAATAAGATTTTAAGGAATGGGGGAAAGGGGAATAGGAATTTATAATATTAGGAGTTAACTTTCAGCATAAATTTATAAAGTTACTTTTTTGAGGGGGGGAATGGATTATCGCTCTGTTGCCCAGGCTGGAATGCAGTGGTGCAATCTCAGCTCACTGCAACCTCCGCCTCCCAAGTTCCAGCAATTATCCTGTCTCAGCCTCCCAAGTAGCTGAGATTACAGGCACACACCACCACATCTGGCTAATTTCCGTATTTTTAGTAGAGACAGGGTTTCATCATGTTGGCCAGGCTGGTCTCGAACTCCTGACCTCAGGCAATCCACCTACCTCAGCCTCCCAAAGTGCTGGAATTACAGGCATGAGCCACTGCACCCTGCCTAAAGTAACATTTTATCAGGCATATCATATAATACCTGAGAATATCAGGGGTAAAATAGTCAATCACCATTATATCTTAAAGACGGTACGATGTCAGAAAAACAAATGTCATTTTATAACATACATCAGTGTTCAAGATGTATAGTAATAAAATAACAGCTACTTCCACACTAGTAGCTTTTTGATCAGGAAAAAATAAGACATATATACTTATGAAGTCCATTCCTTTCCTTGTTTCAGATGATAAACACATGGAAATTTCTGTAAGTCTTCTTTCTGCTTTATGTAACCAACATAATAAAATCTCATTAAAATCCAATAGTAAACTTAAAATTAAGAAGAAGCCTACAGTGTCCTCTTTCAAATGGACCAACACTATTGTCCAAATACCCCAGTACTGGAATTTCTACCTCAGCTCTCCTTACTTCCATGAAGCAGGCATTTTAAATAAGTGGCAAAGGAGAAATAATTTCTAGAGTTTCATTTTAACATACTAGTTCTCTCTCATAAGCCCCAGCCCAAACCCCACACACTGGTGGATCTTGAGATAATATATTCTAAAATATATTTTTTTCTCTCTCTCTCTTTCTTGCTACTTATATTCCCATAAAAAAAGTATCTTCTCCTGTTTTAGATGGTCTAATGTACACATATTCTCCTTTGGGCACTATCAGAACAATATGGCATGCTTGCAGTTTTACAAATTTTCCGACATGCTATGCTAAAACACAGTAATTAGCACTGTGGTCCCACACATAATATTAGAATCCTAACAGAGACACTAGCATGAAAGACAAACATCACTTAGCCCAAACCCCAAGCTGAGCAAAGCGTAAGTCAACAGATGACTAAGAGTTTCTTATTAATGACCAGTAACATAACTGATAAAACTTAGGAATGTGCATCTTATTTATGCCTCTATAATCCTTGAGTTCCTAAAAATGTCACATCTGCAATGATGGGAGACATACTAAATTACTAATATAGTAACCAATCTCTAAAACTGTCAATAAATCAGAGTCACAGAAGTTCAGGAGAACGAGGGACCTTGGTGAGACTCCAATGCATCTTATTTTACAGATGAACATAGTAAGGGATGGGAAATGTACTGAAATTATATACCTAATTTCTAGAAAATAGGAAAGGCTTAAATACTTGCAGCATGACAGAACCCAGGTCTGGTTTCCTATGTGTACTCTTCCTATGTCTCCAAGTTGAAAAAAAAAAGTTTTTTAATCTATGTGGATTGAAAGACACATAAATTCCTGAATAGGTCTTAATTCTTGATAGCTTAAACACTGAAACCGTAAGGGCAAGCAAATGCACATTTTTTAAAATGCTGTATATCATACTACATATTTTCATCTCAAATACATCATACTACAACAAATCTCTAGACCCACACACAACACAGATAGTACATCAAGCTTATGGTTAATTATTTTTATAACTTAAGAAATTAAGTTTAAAAACTATATAGTAGTCTTAATGAAAAGAAGCTAAAAAAGGAAACGTGCAGCTCTACAGAGAAGTCAAAGGAGAAAAGTGAATCCTAGTTTTTCCTCGGTGATGTCTGAAATACAGAGTGGGATGATCCAACCTCATGAGTTCCAATTGTTATCTGTAGAAGCCTCAGGCTTTCTGAATCAAGAGCCCCATTCTGACCCAATCTGCTGTCCCAAATGACTAACCAACCACCTGACTGAAGCTCCCCAAAGCCTTCAGGGAAATTTGGTTACCCAGGGATTGCTCTGTCCTCCTCAAAATGAATGTTTATTATATTCTCTAGACAAAGCTCTGGGAAACAGAAATAAAGGTCTCATTTAATTCCCCTTATCAATGGAAAAGGCAGCCATCTGTTAATCTTCTGTTAAGAAAGCCCTTTTGAAAACTTCATATGAGATGAATCCTAGGAATTCACTGGCTCCCTAGAATAAAAACACCGAAGAGATAGCCACATACTACTCAAAAGTTTTCAAAAATGGAAGTCATCTACATCTTAGTACATCTATTTTTTTCTCTTTTTGACACAAAGTTTCACTATGTCATCCAGATTGGTCTTGAACTCCTAAGCTCAAGCAATCCTCCCACCTCAGCCTCCCAAAGTGCTGGAATTACAGGCATGAGCCACTAGGCCCAGCCTTTCCAAGTACATCTAGACAAGTATATTTTAAAAGATCTATTCTGCTTGAAAGATAAACAGATTTTTTTTTCATTTTTGCTTTAAGAGCCCACCAACCAATCCGATCTTATCATTTAAAGAGGCAAAACTCTCACAGCATGGTCTTCCCTTTTCTCCTTAAACAAATAACCACATCCGCTCACTACCAATTCTACCTAAATATTTTTATTCCTTTAACAAACCCTTGATTCTGCTTTATACCCTACCAGACCTATTTCTGATTTTTTTTAAATCTTCTTGGACTGTCCAAAACTTGGCCAGAATATTGAAAGCCAGCCCACAATTACTTTTAGCAGGTGGCTGCATGCATGGACACATGCTGCCAAGTCTCTCAACTTGGCATAGCCATCTTAATAATCCCAGCAAGAACTTCTTTGGTTGTCTTTCCAGATTCTATTCCTTTCCTTCCATGCAAAAACTAGGTTATGATTTCTAGACTTCATTATTTTAAAAGGGCCAAATCCCCAGGGTAGTGGTAAAGGAACCCATCAAGTGCTGCTCCTTCAGACTTGGGATTACAGGAGAAATGTGCTCCTTCCCTCCAGTTCCCTCTTCTAAGCGTTCCCAGCTTGCTACCTGTTGGCAGTGCTGGTGTTGCTGCTCCCGCTGCTGTGTTTCTGTGCCCGGCTCAGCCTCCGTGGGGGCTTTGAATGCTGCAGTCGGGGGCTCGGCATGGACGGGAATGAAGAGGCGTAGCCATGTTCACACTCTGAAGAAAGCAAGAAAAAAAGATACGGTAAGAAGAATATAGTACCCAAATCCATTGACCCACAAATCCGAGGTCTTTGCAGTAACAGGTTTTTGAAAGCAGGAAAAGAGGTAAAATGTTTCCACTCTTTTTGGTTAGAAAATTAATGTCCCTCGCCTGGACATCAATCCTGTGACACCCCACAAGCTGGAAGGTGTTTTGATACCTTCTCTAAACCAAAGAGTTTATCCCCCCTTTCCAAAATCCTTCTCTCCCGAGAACTTTTTTGAGATTTCAGATGCTTTAGAACAAAAATTTTGTGACCAGTTACCATTCACCTCATTGATTTCGCTTGCCTCAAAAATTCCTTTACTTTCAACTCTCTCTGTTCTAAAGAGTCTCTTTAAGCCCAATATTTTTGTGTACTTCGAACAAGTCTTAGAAAGATATTTTCTCTCTAGACACCACAGTCTCCGAGTTCCTGCTCTTTCTGCGCCATCTCTACAGCCCCTTGGGCTGCCATCGCTAAAGGGACCCCATCTCATCACCCCGCAGGTATTCAAAGGCCCCTCTCCACCGGTTTTCCCCCGCTCAGTGTTCTCCCGGCCTCGTCTCTTCCCCTGAACCCCCAGCATCCGCGTTCCTCCTTCCTCTTATCTCCCAGCACCCTCTCCCGCTCCGGGCCCTCCCGGCTTCTCCACGGTCACCCTCTCTCCAGCTCCAGACCGCCCTCTCTCCAACTTCCCTCCACCCGTCTCCTTCCCGCTTGCCGCACACCCACAGCCCCACCCTCCGTGCGCACCCTCGCACCTCCCCCAGCACCTGGGCGACCTCTCACACACGCCTCCACTCACGATCTCAGCACACACACCTCCCCACGCACGCGCGCCCCTCCCCGCACACGCCCCTCCCACACGCGCACGCCCCTCCCACACGCGCACGCCCTTCCCGCACACGCCCCTCCCCCCCGAGCACCATCCCTCCCACGCGCGCACCCCTCACACACGCGCGACCCTCCCCGCACACGCGCGACCCTCCCCGCACACGCGCGTGCCCCTCTCCTCTCACGCCCCTCCCCTAACGTGCGCACCCCTGCCCTCACACACACGCATGGCCCTCCCCTCACACGCCCCTCCCCACACGCGTACGCCCCTCCCCTCACATGCACTCACCCCTCCCCTCACACACGCGCGCGCCCCTCCCCTCACACCCGCGCGCCCCTCCCCGCACGCGCGCGCTCCCCTCCCTCACACGCGAGCTCCCCTCCCCTCACATGCCCCTCCCCTCCCCTCACACACTCCTCCCCTCACATGTGCACGCCCCTCCCCTCACGCGCGCTCCCCTTCCCTCATACGCCCCTCCCCTCACGCGTGCGCCCCTCCCACACGCGCGCTCCCTTCCCCACATGCCCCTCCCATCACACGCGCGCTCCCCTTTCACACGCCCCTCCCCTCACGCGCGCTCCTCTCACACGCCCCCCTTACACGCGCGCTCCCCTACCCACACGCCCCTCCTCACGCGCGTCCCCTCCCTCACACGCCCCTCCCCTCACACGCGCGCACCCCTCCCTCACACGCCCCTCCCCTCACACGCGCGCACCCCTCCCTCACACGCCCCTCCCCTCACGCGCGCTCCCCTCCCCACACGCCCCTCCCCACACACGCGCGCTCCTCTACCCTCACGCACGCACACCCCTCCCCTCACATGCGCGCACCCCTCACCTCATGCGCGCACCTCACACGCATGCCCTCCCTTACCGGCCGCACCGCACTCCCGAAAAAGATTAGTAGCGCTCGGGCTCACGCAGCGGCGCCCAGCCATTACCTCGCTCCCGGCGCTCCAAAAACTCGGCAGCCTCCAGCAGACGCTGCACGTTGATCATCCTCACCCGCTCCATGGGCACCGCGGGTGGCGACCGGCGCCTCTCCGCACTCCCTTCTCGGGCCGACAGGAGGCGCCGCAGGCGGCTACGGCCGGGCGCCGTTCCGGAACATGTGCGACTGGCGGGCGGGCCAGCCCGGCCGCGGCTCGGCGCGCTCTCCGCCGCCCCTGCCGCCCCAGCCGCGCCAGCCGCGCCCGCCGCGCCCGCCGTGCCGCGGGCAGCCCGCGCGTGGTTTGTTTACCTCTCCCCGCGAGCACGGGGGAGGGGCGGGAGCAGCGCCGGGGCCCGCCCCCTCCCGCCCCTGCCTCTGCCCCCTGGGAAATGTAGTCCCGCACCCGCCCGCGGCTGCCGGGAATCGTAGTGCGCACGCCGTTTCAGGGCGCCTGCGTTCCGCAAGATTCGCAAAGGTCGTCGGAAGGTGTAGTCCCGCTGGGTTTCCTTTCCTGTCTCTAGGGAAGACTAAGAAGTTGCGGGACTTTGCTTCTGGGAGGGAAGAATTTTTTTTTCCTCCCTCCAGACACGATGTGGAATGGGAAGGATTTGAGCGAGCTGGGAGTCTACTCCCGGGAAACTTGTTTCTCAGCGACTCCCTGCGGTTGCCCAGGGGCTGAGACATTCTTTATTCGAAGTATCATGTTCCAGTCCTCTATCTCCTACTTTCTCATGTAACTTATGTGCCTCAGTTTCCTCATCTGCAAAATAAGAAGAGTAACACACCCGCACCAACAGCGCACACAGAAACTGGAAAAGCCAAAATTGCTGTTCAAAAACGAGGGATGATTTCATCAGAGAGGGTTTCCATGAAGCCCTTCTTCCACCTCAGCTTCCACACAGACAAGTAGTTACTTTTTTCTTTAATCTTACTTTTTAAAACTTTCTCCTCCCTCAGTCCCTCACTAGTGCTTTTAGACGCCAGAAAATTCTCCTGGTGCGGAACAGAGTTTGGTTCAAATCCTGACTCTGCTACTTACACTGAGACCTGTGTGAACTCTTCCAGCCTCATTTTCCTTATGTATAAAATGGATATGATCATATCCACGGCCTTGAGGGCGTGCCATGTGCCAGGCACTGTACTAGACTTAGTTTGCATAGTAAGAGAGAAACAGACGCAGACCTGCTCTCGAGGTTTGTGTATTCAGTAGTGCTTTTTGCAAAGATTAAATATAATAATTCCAGCACTTAGTATATACTAGGCACTCAGTAAATAGAAGCGATGATGATGTTTTCTCTTATGCTCTCCTCTGTAGCTAAAAAGGAAGTTAGAGAGCGGAGACCACATTAAAAGACTACCACTGGCCGGGCACGGTGGCTCACGCCTGTAGTCCCAGCACTTTGGGAGGCTGAGGTGGGCGGATCACCTGAGGTCAGGAGTTCGAGACCAGCTTTGCCAACATGGTGAAACCCTGTCTCTACTAAAAATACAAAAATTAGCCGGGCGTGGTGGCGGGTGCCTGTAATCCAAGCTACTCGGGAGGCTGAGGCACGAGAATCGCTTGAACCCGGGAGGCGGAGGTTGCAGTGAGCCGAGATCACGCCACTGCACTCCAGCCTCCAGCCTGGGCAACAGAGCAAGACTCAGTCTCAAAAAAAAAAATAAAAGTCCACTGACTGCTCTCATGGCCACTCTCTTTCTAAGTCCTCCATCTAAAAAATCCTCAAAGTCTAGACCAGGGTTTCTCAACTTTAGCATCATTGACATTTTGATCTGGGTAATTCCTCCTTGGAGCAGGAGCTCTGTTCCGTGCTTTGCAGGATGTTTAGGAGCATCCCTGGCCTCTACCCACTAGATGCCAGTAGCACACCACCACCCCTCAGGTGTGACAACCAAAAATGCCTCTAGACATTGCCAAATATCTCCTGGGGCACAAAATCCCTCCCCTGTCCCCCAGTTGGGAACAAGGGATCTAGGGAGAGGAAGAACAAGAGAATCGTACTTGAATGCTCTAGGAACAAGCTGGGAACCGTGCAAACATACCCATAACTTTTTTCCACCCCAATTATATTAACCTGCTGCTTGACATCACATCCAAAATAACAGGAAGCTCCTGGTGAGGGGGCAGTTTCCCCCTCCCGTGGTCACTCCATTGGCTCCTGCCGAAAATACCATCTTGAGATGGAAATCTTACCCTCTTAAAAATGTTATCGGCTTCATGCTGCATTTTAATATACCTTTCCCTCATACCTTTTGTTTTCTTACCTTTCCCTCATACCTTTTGTTTTCTTTTTTCTTTTTTTTTTTTTTTTTTTTTGGTAAAGTGAACAAAATCTCCAGTGAGGTCACAAGCTGCAAAATTCTGCCAATCCTTTTAAATATTACACTTGGCACCACATTTAAGACCAAATAGACGTTCCATCAAATGCAAGCAGACCCAAAATGAGAGGTGTTCGCAAGCCACAGAAGAACTTTTTTTTTTTTTTTTTTTTTCGTAAAGGCTTTCAAAAAGGGACTGTTCTTTTAGCTGTTGACTAGGTCGTTTTGGATCTGGACTTTCCCAGGTCGTTTTGGATCTGGACTTTCCCACTGGGTGTTGGTAACAACCTCCCTTCACCCTCAACAAGGGCCATGTTGGGTAGGGGTGGGACAAGATTATTTTAAAGAAAATATCATTCATTTAGAACATCTGTTAGTTGAGGGTAGAATTTATTTATTTATTTTTTTTTTTTTTGAGACGGAGTCTTACTCTATCACCCCAGCTGGAGTGCAGTGGCGTGATCTCGGCTCATTGCAACCTCCACCTCCCGGGTTCTCCTGACACAGCCTCCCAAGTAGCTGGGGTTACAGATGCCTGCCACCACGCCCAGCTAATTTTTTGTATTTTCGTAGAGACAGGGTTTCACCATGTTGGCCACACTGGTCTCAAACTCCTGACCTCGTGATTCACCCACCTCAGCCTCCCAAAGTGTCCCTGGCCAGGACAAATACAACTCTACTTTTCCCAATAGGAGGTAAACTTGTGTGACAAGCAATCAAGAAAAGTAGTACAAACTGAAAATATACATGAATTCAAGATAGCTTTAATTCCAGAGGTCACAGAACCATAGCTGGTTAGGAAGAGATGGCTACATGCAAGAGGCCTGGGGCCTATGCATGGCCTTCCACAGTTGACCTCCAGGTGAACTAACCTAGAGCCCTTCTTCTAGAGCCATGGCCAAGAGGGAGATGAGGACATGGAAAGTAGAGCGAGACCCACCAAAAGGCCACCTGCATTGAAGAAGGGGAGAGATGATGATCATGGTGGGCAGTATTAAGGGCTGGTTCATGTACAGAAATCTCCAGCCTTTTCTAAAAGCAATTGAGGTGCCACTTCCTTCTCCCTGCGCTGGCTGCCTCCTGGAGTCCTTCCTTGGACATCAGCTATAAGGGCCTCTCCAGCACAAAGCTTAGGGCTCTATCCACAGGAAAGTAATGCTACCCACAAACCATCCCTCAGCAACAGTCTCAGCCCGGAGGAACCCAGAGGCAGCCATAGCCTTTCTTTTGTTCCGATGAACTAGTTTGCACTACAAATGCAGATGGGGAAACAGGAAAAGCAAGGCTTCCAAAGTCTACTGACATAAGAACCTGGAATCCTACCCATAGTCTCTGTTCTGTCCTCTCCCTAAAGTATATCTGTCTCTCAAGGGAGTCATTTGAAAATGGAAAAAGTCCCCCAGAATACCCCAGGCCTATAACGATCACAGCCACGATGGGGACAATCTGCCTTCTGAAGGAAGCAGGCAAAGCCCTCAATTCTTAAGGGTCCTTTCTCAGCACAGTTTACTTAGTGACAATTTCCAAGTGATTTATTGCAGATTCATAAACAATGGAGGCTGATGTGTTGTATCTTCTCTTCAGGGAGGTGAGATGGGGAGAGAGGAAGGGACCATGAGGTTAAGTTACAAGTCCAAAGTTACTGTGTTGATGACACCTTGCACTTAGGAGAACTTCCCTGAAACTGCAGAGTGTTTACTGAGTAGGGCACTGTTTTCTGCGATTATCTTTAAGGATGGGCGTTTTCAAATAATCAACACTGGGGACACGGGAGGTGAACTCCTAGCTCTTAAATGAGAACCGTTAACAGTTATACATTTTTCCATCCCCCATCCCAAAATGACTACTGCAGCCTCCTCCCCTCCTCTTCCCCCAGAGCCCAGAAACGTGAAGAACAGCAGAAAACCTTTCCCTCGCCCAGTGAGTCAGCCTTGCCTAAGTTCATGCGTAAGCTCTCCTCAAGTCAGCGGCAGCTCAGAGCTGCGGGTCTGTGTGCAGCCGAGATAAATTTGGGTCTAGAAGGGATGACGTAATGCTAAACCCGAGAGGTAGCTGCCGCCTCCCAGGGCTCCTGTCGCCAGGGCTGCCGGCTGACATCCCAACCACACGGAAACGCACCAAGCGACTCAGGTGCTGCCCGAGCTGGGGAGAAAGGGAAAGGACATGGGGTGGGGGGAACGCCAGGGGGAGGTAGTGTTTATCTGAGACGGCTGAATCTGGAAGTTTGTTGTTTTTTAACTCCAGTTTTACTGGTGAGATCAGACTACTGGCAAAGGCTCAAACAGCTGCACTTGACTTCCATCCTGACCCATCTCTTCCCTCTTAGAAGAGGGCTTCTTACATTTTATTAAATGGCCCTTATTACAGCAGCCTATTTCAGTGATTATAATGGATGTGTTAATCTCTCAAATGTCCTTTTCCTTCTTTTTTGCATGAACTTGGATCGAAGAAGACATCTGCATTGCAGGACTCAATTAACATGCACATCTAAGCGGCTTGCTTACTTTGGAGCACCCCACTTGGGGTGACACCAGGGTGCTACTGATAAGGTATTTGGGAGGATTTTGCTAGGGCCATGCCAAGTGAATATTTCCCCAAATAACATTGCAAGGTTTATGTCATAGAAGTTTGTGTCATTAAGCTTGTTTCTCAATACAGTCCCCATTTTTCACTTGAGAAAGCTGAGGCTCAGAGAGGTATGGTAACTTGCCCAAGGCCAACAGCTGTCTATCAAACTGATGGAATAAGGGTTAGACCTCAGGCTTTTTTAAACCCGTGGGGCCCATTCCTTTAAATATCAAGACCAAGTTACATTCCCAAAGGATCCAAATGCTGTTTTTTTCTGTTCATGGTTCATTCTTCCCCAAGGAAAGGTTGCCAGCAGAGTCAACTCCTTCACTCCTGGTGATGACCGCAAACCTTGAGCCCAACCTCACCCTTCCACTATAATTAAAAGACCACCACAGGAAACAATCTTTGTTGTGTCCAAGTAGTTTTCTTCATTAGAAATGCCTCCCAAAGACTTTTCAACATTTGTTAGTGTAAACACATTTTATTCTTTAATTTGTGCCTGTAATCATTTATGCTGGTAGATTTTGTGACTTTCAGCAATATCTGGCAAATAACCTGGTCAGCCACGGTGTGTTATTGTTTTGAACCACTGTTCAGTTCCAAGAGTTGATATTTTTGTTTGGGATTTCTGCATCTATATTTGAAAGCAAAAGTAAACTGTATTTTTTGTTGTGTTTCCTAGATGTTGGTATTGCAATAGTCTGTTCTTTCAAAGTTAGATGTAACTTGTTTTTAAGGCCTTCTCCTGCTGCTAAGAGGATGCCCCACATTCTTGCCAAAGCCCTGGGTAACCCTCCCTCCCCTGCCAGGAGCTGGCCTCGAGTTGCCCTGCCCCCCACCCCTTGGCATCATCACCCTTTTCCAGGCAGCAGAAACTTGTGGAGGTCACACTTAGGTCTAGCCAGGCCCTGAACACTAAACCACACAACCAGCTCCTGCCGCCTTGTATCTGCGTTCTCTCAGCCTCAGATGCAGCACTTATAATAAAAATACCATTCTCTTGCCTGTCCAAGGTATAGCTGATCTCACCAGCTCTTCCAGCAATAGTGTTTTGATTTGAGGAAGGTGGGATTGTCCCTAGATCCTAGAACAATACACATCCATTTGCCTACTAGCTGCCACATAACTAGGGCCAACATGCATGGTGCTGCTCCTCCAGTCAGTTCATTTAATCCTCAGCACACCTCTGAGATTCCTATTTTACAAATAAGGCCCAGAAAGATTAGGTGATTTGCCCAAGGTCACACAGGCTATGAACAGATTGGAACTTGAATTTTCTGACCCTTGGACCCTACAGCATACATCATGTTATGTTCAATCGCGTCAGGTCAAACGAAATTGGTTAAAGCAATGGTCTCAACCAAGGGCAATCCCATCACACTAGGAGGCGGTAGAAACATTGTACGAGTGTCTTTTTTATTGTCACAATGACTGGGGGGGTTCCAGTGGCGTTTAGTGGGTGGGAACCAAGGATGTTAAATCCTGCCATATTCCAAACTAATCTGTACAAGAACTGTCACACCAACAGCTCCTGTGTTGAGAAACACTAGGTCAGAAAGATAAAGACAGAAAACTAATCATTTATTCAATAAATATTCCTTAAGCATCTGTTATGTGCCAGGCACTAAGCTAGATGCCAAAGATAAAATAATGAACAAAACTACTTATGGTCCCTGTCCTCTATGTGCTTATATTCTAGCCCTCCAGACTGATGATAAGCAAGTAGAGTAAGTGTAAATTGTGATGAGCAGGATATGGGATAAATGATAAAAATGGGATAAGGTTAGGTGGCTGGGTGAGGAGTTCTGGGATGATCACAAAGACTGTTTAAGACATCTTCTCAAACTTTAAGGAGCACACAAATCACCTGGGTATTGTGGCAAATGCAGATTCTGCTGCAGCAGACCTGGAGTCTCATTTCTGACAAGCTCCCAGGGGGTACCAAGGCTCTCCATCCTCCAATCACACTCACTCTGAATGGCAATGATGAAGGCCATGACAAGGAGTTTGGATTTTATTTTAAGTGAGGCAGGAAAGAAGCTATTGGCTTTTGAAAAGTGAGTAATAGGAACCCAGTTATATTTTGGGTTTTTTGCTTTTTTGTTTTTTGACACGGAGTCTCACTCTGTCTCCCAGGCTGGAGTGCAGTGGCACGACCTTGGCTCACTGCAAGCTCCGCCTCTCGGGTTCAAGCAATTCTCCTGCCTCAGCCTCCCAAGCAGCTGGGATTACAGGCACCCACCACCATGCCCAGCTAATTTTTGTACTTTTAGTAGAGACGGGGTTTCACCATATTGGCCAGGCTGGTCTCGAACTCCTGACCTCAGGTGATCTACCCACTTCGGCCTCCCAAAGTGCTGGGATTACAGGCATGAGCCACCGCGCCCAGACAAATCCAGTTATATTTAAGATCCCTTGTTTCCTAGCTCTGGATCAGCGAGAGGAAGAGGTTGGCCTATGTCATCGTCTGACCGGAACCAGCTGGCCCACACTGTCACGGTGGCAGCAAGGACCTAATGCTCATCTCTGCAGCTCACACTTGCCTCTCTCCTCTGGCTTCCCTGGCAGAAGCCCTTGGCTCCATGTATGGGCCAGCCCAGTTGCCCTGCAAGCTCGGGCGCCTCCAGGAAGCCTAATAAGCCTGACAGGGTGTGGATTCACACCCTGACACCCTAGTATGCAGAACCACAGGAGACCTACTGGTTGGGTGAGTTCCCCAGGGGGTGCTGGGCAAGGTACTACTGCAGGTGCAAGCAGTGACACCCTAGACCATCTCCGTCTAGAGAAAGGAGCCATTTGGCTCCACTGTCAACGCCCAAAGGGCCCTGGAGGTTCTGACAGCCCACTCTCTACCCTAGCAAGAGTGGGGAGAAAAGGAAGTCGCTCCAGGGAGGCATCCTCAAGGGCACCCTCAGCCTAACTTAAAACATTCCAGATTCCAATTCTTTTTTTTTTTTTTTTTTGAGACGGAGTCTCGCTCTGTCACCCAGGCTGGAGTGCAGTGGTGCGATCTCGGCTCACTGCAAGCACCACCTCCCGGGTTCACGCCATTCTCCTGCTTCAGCCTCCCAAGTAGCTGGGACTACAGGCGCCCACCACCAAGCCCGGCTAATTTTTTGTATTTTTAGTAGAGACGGGGTTTCAGCGTGTTAGCCAGAATGGTCTCGATCTCCTGACCTCGTGATCCGCCCA
The DNA here is from genome assembly GCF_029281585.2 of Gorilla gorilla gorilla. Classification (NCBI taxonomy): domain Eukaryota; kingdom Metazoa; phylum Chordata; class Mammalia; order Primates; family Hominidae; genus Gorilla; species Gorilla gorilla. The sequence continues at coordinate 122,485,519 of NC_073232.2, read as the reverse complement.
CCTCGGCCCCCCAAAGTGCTGGGATTACAGACGTGAGCCACCGTGCCCAGCCTCCAGATTCCAATTCTTGCCTCTTGCACATTTCTTACTCCCTGGGGCTTTTCCCAGAGCCCTAAGGTCTCTCCAGGAAGAAAGAAAAATCTTGGGTTTTAGTCTCTACTCCACTATTTATTAGACTGTGGCCTTAGGAAAGTTAGTCTTGCTAAAGCTAAGGCTTTCCTCATCTACAACATGAGGGTTATTATAGCACCTGCATATTGGATGTTTGTGAGAATTTAATATAAAGCACGTAGCATTGTGCTGGCCCATAGTAAATGCTCAATACTAGGAGGCCATTATCACCACTCCTTTGGAAAACAGAGAAGACATTGCACTTGTCAGCAGCTCTCTTGTGGACAGGTTATGACACACTCCCAGAAGACAGACAAGAATTGTTGACTGATTTCTATTCGTCTATCATTTGAACTAGAAGATAGACCTGGAACTGGAGATCATACATGCTTCACTTTGGAATCACCAAGCACAGAGCTTGGCTCCCTGGCAGGTTTTAGAAATTATTTGTTGAACTTAGCTCAGTTCAACAAAAACTTAGCTCAGTACCACTGGTAGAAAAAAATGAAAGAAAGTTGTATGCAAGGCACACACAGTCTTGGGAGCCAAGAAATATGGCAGGACGGTCAGGCTGTGGTGGAGGTAAGAAGAAGATAACACAGGGGCACCATAAGGTAGTTCTGGGCCCCTGTAGAAATAAAAACAAAGTCCACACTAGCTCTCACTTGCCCAGAGCAGCCCTAGGCATGTCCTCCACTTTAATACAATAGCCTTCCTACTCCCAAATCACCTTTATTCAAGTATCCTTGCTAATGGCAATAAAGACACAGAAAAAGACATTTCAAATAGTAGGTAATCCAGATCCCCTTTAATTGGCTTCAGTTTGAATTTCTCAATCTCCCTCTCCCTCAGGACAGTGTGTTTATCTTTCTAATTTTGCTGTGTCTAAATTTCCTTACAGACACTGGAGTTGGATATTAGAGGTCTGTGGCCAAGAGCATGTTGTACAGGAGAGTGGACTTGGGAGGAATGCTGGTCTGGACAATCCTCCAAGTGCAGAAGGCCCCTATCTGTAAAGAACTGAGAGTGGAATGTATTTACTTACAAGGTTGCTTACACAGTTTCCTAAGCTCAGGCAGTGAAAGAAAAAAAAAACATCTGTAGAAATTACAAGGACAAACACAAAAACACAAAGGATTGTAGGCCGGGCACGGTGGCTCATGCCTGTAATCCCAGCACTTTTGGAAGCCGAGGTGGGTTGATGGCTTGAGCCCAGGAGTTCGAGACCAGCCTCGACAATATAGCAAAACCTTGTATCTACAGAAAATACAAAAAATCAGTGGGGCAAGGTGGCACACACCTATAGTCCCAGCTACTCGGGAGGCTGAGGCAGGAGGATCACTTGAGCCCAGGAGGTAGAGGTTGCAGTGAGCTGAGATTGTGCCACTGTACTCCAGCCTGGGTAACAGAGCAAGACCCTGTCTCCAAAAAAAAAAAAAAAACAAAACACATTAAACACAGATAGGGGAGACAGGGAGGGAAAGAACTACTCCTTTTGGAAGCCCAGGCTAAATTTTTATTCTGTCTATAATGATAGCTAGAACCAAAGACAAAAATACTCAAGTCAAATGCCATCCTGCATTGTTGGGGTTCACTTTAAGACAAGTGAAGTTCTAAAACCTGGCAGTGGAATAGTACACTCCATGAAGACAGGAACTCTACCTCTAAAACCTGGCACTGGAATAATACACTCCATGAGGGCAGGGACTCTACCTCCAAGACCTAGCACAGTGCCTCCCATTAAGCAAGTATGTACTCCTTATGTACTGGTTTAATTAATGAATGAATAAACACAAATTTAGGGAGAATGGCTCACAACATAATTCCACATCTTACCAAAATAGTTGCCACAAGGGCTTTTCAAGAGAGTTTCTCTAAATTTTTTTGAAAAAGGATTCTGTTTACATATATTCCCTGGAGTGTACTGCTCAAAGCAAGGGTCACCTGAACTTTCAAAACATTTCATAAGCAAGGGGCCCAGCACACTTCTGCCAAGATGAGGAAGCAAAGAAGGAGCCTCCTGCTCAGCATGATGATGGCAAATGCCCATTATTTTTGACCACAAAGATCAAGTCAGCTGTTGACAGCTTTAACACCTCTAGCCAGGCCACTCGGGTACAATGACATCAGAGACAATTGCTTCCTTTAAGTTAGAAGAGCCAGAGAGCAGGTGTCTGTCCCTGGGACAGGGAATTGAAGCCTCTCCCATTCCCTTCCATCCTCCCTCCCTCTCTTTTTTTTCTCTCTCCCCACTGTGAGCCTAGAGCTCCACCTCCAGAAGGATCCCCCAAGACTTGAATTCCTCCTCCTCAGTCAAGGCTTGGGATAGCCACCTCATCACTGCCACCACCTTCTAGCTCCTCCCTCCTCCCAGCCCCCAAATGTAAAAGATAGTATTTTTCTAAGTATGGCAAATTGAAATTAGCTTCATTTTGAAAGACTATTGAGAATGTTGCAACGACCTTTGCAATAACCGGACACACCCTGGGATCAGTAAACCAGGTTTGAAAATTGCTGACTTTATGAGCACTGGACCTGTGGAACAAATGCCCAGGTTGGGACTCTACCTGGAACCCATTCTCGTATCAGGTAGGAGGGAACACAGCCCAGAAGGACCTGGTTCTGCCTCTGCTGTGTCATCTTGGGCAAGCCAGTGTCCCTCTCTGGGTCTCAGACTCCATGACTGTACAGATGATGGATGCTCTGTGACCTCTGGGGCTCCTTCTGGCCCTGATGCTCTGTGCTAATACCTGCCTCCTTTAAAAACAAAACCTGGACCCAGTGTGGTGGCTCACGCCTGCAATCCTAGCACTTTGGGAGGCCAAGGTGGGCGGATCACAAGGTCAGGAGTTCAAGACCAGCCTAGCCAGCATGGTGAAAACCTGTCTCTACTAAAAATACAAAAATTAGCCAGGCGTGGTGGCAACCACCTGTAGTCCCAGCTACTTGGGAGGCTGAGGCAGGAGAATCACTTGAACCCAGGAGGTGGAGGTTGCAGTGAGCCGAGATTGTGCCAATGCACTCCAGCCTGGGCAACAGAGTGAGACTCCATCTCAAAACAAAACAAAACAAAACAAAACAAAAAAAAACTGAAGTGGAGCGGAAAGAAAAATGGGAAGGGAGAAGAATGGTTCAGGAGGCCATATTACTATAAAGCTCCCCCATTTCTGCCTGCTGAAAATTGCTTTCCTCATTCTGCAGGAAGACTCCCATTTCTTGCTGGGTTGTTACTTTTTTATTTCTTTTTCTTTCTCTCCTTTAAAAAAGAAAAAAAAAAAAACTCAAAAGCCACAAAACCACAATTCATCTCCCCAAACAGGACATTTGGAAGCCAGAGCTGTCGGGGGTTAGGTGTGTCAGGCCTGACATACTGGTGGTATCTAAGTGAAGACCAAGCCAGGGCAAGCATGTGCTTCTCCTCCAGAAACCCAGTTTAAATCAATATTTATCCAACTGTATTTATAGAAAGTGGTGGTGGTAGGGAGGAGGGGGTGGGGTAGGGAGGCAGGGGGATCTAAAACAGAACAAGCCACAATGACTGATGCAAATCTTTGTGGCCAATTCGCTTCTGCAGGGCTGGGTTTTTTTTTCAAAAGGCAAAAGACCCGGCTTTTGATGAACCTGCTGTTGGCCCCAGTACCATAGCAACAGCCCCAAGTCCTCTAATATGCCCAGAGGACAGACTTGGGAAAGGCAGCAGGAGGGAGGTGGTGTTTCCTAGGAGCCCTAAACTTGAGTTAAGGCCAGGAGAGTTGAACAACTCTGAAAGACAAAAAAAAAAAAAAAAAAAAAAAGCCTCTCTGGTTGGCTCTTCTGACTCCAGCCTCACTTCGAAACCTTTTCTAAGCAAGGTGTGTGCAGGAAGACCTTGGACAATAAACAAGGTGTTTCAAATACCAGCTCTGCTTCAGGTTCCTGGGTGACCTTGAGTAAGTCATTTCACCTCTCTGGACTTCATTCCTTGGCTGTAAAATGAGTACATGTGTATATGGTTAAGAGCACAGGCTCTGGAATCAGAGGCCTAAGTTCAAAACTCAGCTCCGCCACTTACTAGCTATATATCCTTTGGGCAAATTACCTGGCATCCCTGCTCCTCAGTTCCCTCCTCCGCAAAAGGGGGTAATAAAATTGCATCCATCAGAAGGTTGTTGTGAAGATCAGGGGAGATAACGAATGCATAGCCCCATACTTGGAATATAGTCAGTGTTCAATAAATTGTAGCCATTATTGATATTATGCCATACAATTAGTTGCTGCTGCTGCACGCCGGCACCCTCTTCATTTTCCTCAGTTTCACCTCTAGACTTTTGCCCAGGCATCTCCAGATGAATCCCCATTTCTGGATGTATCAGTGGGAGACTGTTTCGATCAGAGATGAGAGGTGGATGAGCAACTACTGTTTTGCCTTGGTAGCTAATGGAGCCTCCTTTTTGCTCCCAAACCAGGAATGGCTCAATTCAACTTCTCTAACTTCCAAGGCCCTGTCCCCTTTCCCTGGATCTCCTTTCCAGGACACACAGTCCTTGGGAGCTCCGTGATTCTGAAAGCCGTAACAATATCCTCAAAAAAGCCTTCTTCTGGTATTTACCAGTCAGCAGAGATCATATTTAAAACTGGAAAAAATAAGTTGAATCTGGGGAACATAATTTGGGATGCAGAGGAAATAGGGCCTGATTTAAGAATGCTCTTCACATAACTCCACTAAAGACAAATACCCTACTCCACCCCCACCATACTTCAACCTAGAGTTTTCAGAAAGAAGCATCTGCACATAGTAGACATTCAATGTACATTTGAAGAATGTATGAATTCATAAGATTGTTGTCATGCAAAAACGTGACCAGCTTGAACATTAGTTGCCATCAAAGCCCTCGATTTCAGCAGAAGTCACTCTAGTCTCCTTCTTTCTTATTTGTTTCTCAGGGTCACAGCTGTTCACAGGATGCAGTCTCAGCTCTTCAGGTCTGAACTATCATCTTCTTGCAGGGATTGGTCTCACCACCCAAGGGAGTTGGAGATCAGTATTTCTGACTCGTCTCCAAATCTTCGGAAGGGCTGTCATGTGTCCCCTGGCCTCCAAACCTGATCCTCATGCCATAGCTAGCAGTAAATGACAAATCTAACCAATCAAAACATTTATATTAAGGATCTACTACTGTATGCCCAGTGGTGTGCTATATGCAATGGGTAACATGCATTGAATACTGTAAGTGATCTTTTCTCTTAAGTTACTAATAAACTCCTTGTAAAGGTAAAGCTAACACACAGGAAGCAAGTAGAGAAGTGCATGGTACTGATTATCAAAGCTCAGAGAAGTTGCTATTTATTGAGCACCTATTATATTTCAGGTACGTTAAATATTTAAGTGCAGTGCCTCATTGAGTTGTTTGACAATGATATGAGGGTCATACTATTGTTATCCCCATTTTGCAAAAAGGAAATGGAACCTCAGGCTAAGTAAGTTGTGTCCAAAGTCACAAAGCCAGTAAGCAGTAGAGTAGCAAGCTGGGCCCTGCTCCATGTGACTGCAAAGGTTTCATTCTCTCAAGTACAATGACTTAACAAATAGAGCCAAATGGGCTGAAATAGCTAGGGGAAGCTTCCTGGAGGAGGTGGGAACTGATCTAAGTCTTGAAGAGAAGGTAGGATACAGATATCCCTAGGGGAGTAAGAGAATGAAAGCATTCTAGACAGTGGAAGAGTCTAAGTCGAGCACAGAGGTTCGACTGTGAAGCCTGCTTGCTGGTGGATCTGCTGCACAGACACAGAGGTTTCAGGGCAAGGAAGAGGAGATTAAGTCAGAAGGCAGGGTGGGGCCAAATGACACCACACAACAGCAGCTTCCTCTACCAGGAGGAACAGGCTGTTTCTTGGGCTGTCCATGCCCCTAGGAAAGCACCCCACCCTCAAACCCAGGTGATCCACTCCAAGGAGCCTTATGGCTTTCTACTCTCATCTGATGGTCCTTCCCTATCTTAAGTGTTGCCTCCAAAGCAACCTCCTCCAGACACTAGGAAGCCCATTTCTCTCCTCCAGACACTAGGAAGCCCATTTCTCTCCTCCAGACCTTACCTGCTCTCACAGCTTCTTTCCCTTACCTGCCAGTCGGCTCTTATGCACATAACATCCCTTTATGGATCTCTTCTTCTCTTTTAGTTTTAACCTTTTCCAAGATCTTTTTCTACTTATTAGTCAGTCCTTAATTCCCACCCTTCCACTGGACTCAAAATGCATATAGGTGATGATGTCAGAGATTATTTACATATAATTTCTGAATTTGTGGTAATAGGATCACAGCCTTCATGATTAATATTTCTGGAGGCCTTCAATTTGTGATCCGTAGAGATTCACATCAGTTGGAGTTTTGGGAGAATGTACCTGCCTTTCCTAGGGAATCCCCCCTGCCTTGCACACAGCACACAGTCAACAATGGGTGACTTAATTTGAACCCCTCCTCCAAGAAAACTCAACCTCTCCACTGGAAATAATTCAGCAATGTGGCCACAACTTGGTGAACACTACCAGTACGGAAACCTCAACAAGGGAACGAAAAGCAGTTCTGGCTACGATGGAAAATAAGGCAAGCTCCTGCCAAGTAAGTACTTCGCAAACAGCAGTAAAAACGGAACGTGTTAACTCGTGACCAGGGTCCACCATGCATCTCAGAAAGGTCTCACCGAACCCGAAATGGAGAATCGGGGCCCGACACTCTCTCCGGACAGAAGAGCGTCCCTTTAAGAAGAGACTGGACCAGCTGGCCGCACTACAGCTCCCAGAGATTTCGTGGCTTGCAGCCTGGCTCCACCCCCCCCCAGCCTCCGGCCCCAGCAACGCGTGACGTCAGAAGAGGCTGGAGCTGCCGATTGGCTGAACGACGCAGCTAGGTCAAGTCCAGTCGGAGGAAAGAAGTTTGTCTCCATGTGGAAACCATGTGTCTCTAGCTGGGAGGGGGAGGAGGAGAAGGCGGAGAAACCGAGATCAAGTGATTATAGGGGAACTCGCTGAAATGAAGGCGGGGAGGTTGTGCACCTGAGTCGGCCAGCGATGCCCTTTTGCAGTAGTGACCTAAAAAAAAAAAAAAAAAAGACGTACACAACAAACTACCCAACCCCACCCCCAATAATAACTACTAAAAAGCTAGGGTCCCTGCTTCCTTCCAGAAACCAGGGACCCGGTAGATGCTGGAATCCTGTCGGAACGCCCAGATCCCTCTCCCTCCCCCAACGACTGAATGATGTAAGCGTTTCGGAAAGCAGAGCTCTGGAGCAAAACAAGCCCCGCGCGCGCCGAGCGACCCGCAGTGCCCGAGCCGGGCGCACGCACGACCCGCCCCCCGACTCGCGTTATTGCTGTGCACACGCGGATTGCCGTGACGCGCGGGCATTGTGTGCAGCGAGCAGAAAACAACGACGAGCGCCGCCAGCGCGAAGAAGCGCCCCCCATAAAACGAGGCAGATGTAGGGCCCGCCGTTTTCCGTACCCAGAGACCTAGACCGGGCAGGAGGAGGGGAGGAGAGGGGGTGGGATAAAGTGGCCCCCGTGGACCGCTTCTCTTTGCAAGGGGGATAACAGAGGGCCTGGCGGATGGTCGCACGGAGTTTGCCGGAGGTCACCCCAGCCTGTTCGAGCTGTTGGGGACGGGGCGAGGGCCTGGAGCGGGGTCTCTGCAGCCAAACTGGGCACAGCGCGGCGCCCCAAGCTCTCGGGGAAATCTGGGGGCCGTTGGCATCACGTCATTTAGAGCCAAACAGCGGCGGCGAAAAGAAGCAAGAGAGCTAAAAATACTCCCGCCGGGAGCCGGCCGGAGGAGGGGGGCTGCGGGGCCGAGGGACTTATTACGCACATGAAGTTGACTTAGACTTGGGTGCTAAGGTTCCAAACCCCTCTCGGGGGCTGGCAGATTTGCAGGGCGGACGCCTCGGGCGATGGGCTGGGAGGAAGCCCCTCGGCTTCACCAGCCTCTGGAGCCCGGTTACGCCGCCACGGGCCCGCCCCACGCGGGGCAGCCCAAGCCCGGTGCGCCCGGCTCTCTGCTTACGTGACTGGTGGCCACGCCGGAGCCCCGGCACGGGGTAAACAACGAGGTGGCGGCGGGGTGGGGGGTGGGGCGGGGGGAGGTCTCCGATTGTCTGCGGGTGCGAAGTGGGGGGCGGGACGCTGAGGAATCTCCGACCGCCTCCTCCATACACCTCGCTGGTGAGGGGGGGTGGCTGGGGTAGGGGGGCAAGCCAGGTTTGCCACACACTGCCAACGTGCCCTCATGGGGTGTACCCCTAGTCAGAGCCAACGCCACGGGACAGACTCCAGAGAACTGGTAGCCGGGGATGGGGGTAGCTGAAGAAATCGCGCCCCTCCCCCCTGCAACAAAAGCAAACACACCAAACAAAACCACGTCTTCACCCAGCTCCCCACCAGCTCTGGCTTTTCAGAAACTACCCTCCAGACAAATGCACACATAGCTTCCCGCGCCCCATCCCCCTCCGACCAGCATGAATAATTGCGAAGCGATTCGGCTGCATAGCCTGCGATGCGCCTTTCTCGCAACCCAGGCACTCCGGGAAAACAGGCGAGAAGATAAAGAAAAGAACGCACCACCGACCTCACAACACAAATCCTCGTTTTGGCCTTACAGCGTCTGCACAATTGCGCTGCCAACACACGGTTCCTTTAACCCTGAAGACCTGGGGTATCAGTCAGCAATGGTGTTTTTGTGTCTGAGGGTTGTTGTGTTGGGTGGGGGGAAGGTTGCAAGATCTGACACGTTGCAATCGGGACCTTCTTTCTTTCTCTCTCTCTCACACACACGCGCACACGTACACACACACACTCGCGCCTCATTGATCTTCCTACTTGTTCGGACACATTAAACATCCCGGTTTCCCCCTATCTGTCGGTCTGTCTGCCTAGTTCCCTTCCTCCTTTTCACAGCTATTATTCTGAGGACCGTGCTGGATACGCTGCACACGCGTGCCCCCGTTAGGGCGCTGAGTCGACTGCCTGGGGAAAGCTGGGGGACCTGGCTGGTAGGGGCAAAAATGAAACAAATAAATTCAAAAAAGAGGCCAGGCCAGGGTGGGGTTCCCAGCACACCCCCACCCACGCACTACTATCCACGTGAATCTGGGGGTGGGCAGGTGGGGGGGGGGGGTAGAAATCGACCAGGAAGGCGTTTGCCTTGCTTGCCCTGTGCGCTCACTCAGGAGCCGTCTCCCGGAAAATAAAGAAAAAGCACAGAACAGCCCACACTTTCTTCCCCAACTATTGTTTCTCAAAGATCCCAAAGTTTCCTTCTAGCCGCGTCCCCACGGCCAAGTTTCCCGGGCTCAGGACGGCGTGTCCGGGGCGAGCTGCTGGCGTTGCTTGGCCCCGCCGGCCTCCTTCTTTGGGGGGGCGGCGGTGGCACCCCAGGGCAACGGACGTGCAGGGGGACTGTGTCCGTAGACGTGATGGCCTGAGCCCAGTCCTGCTGCGAGAGGGAAGGAAAAAGGCGAAGTAGGAGGGAGAGAGAGAGACAGAGCCGAGCCCACGCCGTGGAGAGCTGTTTGGTTGTTATTGTTGTAGTGTGTGTCTGTGTGTTTTCTTTCTGGAACCTCTGAGCTCTGCCTATGGTTTCCAACTTTCGGCTTCTAATCCCCACCCCACCCAGGAACGAGCAACAGAAAAACAACACTTGTCTGCCTGAGAAGGCTCCGGAAAAAAAAAAAAAAAAAAAAAAAAGGAAGAAAAGCGACCTCAAAGAGATGAGCTCTCGGCTCAGTTGTCAGCAAACAACAACACTCCCCCGCTCCTCCGCTGGGCCATCCTCCCAGCCCCAGCCGGCCGGAGAGGACAGACCGACGCACCGACAGGCCCCTCTCCCCCTCGCCCGTCTTTGTTACATCTTTAGCAGCTTTGTGCGTGCGTGTCCTTTCTCCGGTGTCATCGGCTTTACTGCCAAGGGCTGGATGTGTATGTTGGGCGGGGGGGGCGGGGGGGGGGACGGGCCGAGCTCGCAACAGGGGTCGCCCAAGTGGGCGAGAAAGAAAGAACCGGGCGCCGAGGAAGAGCAGGGGCCCCCAAACTTACTTTTGTTTTCTTTCTCGATCTGCTCCAGGTAGCTGGCGGCCTCGAGCAGAATCTGCACGTTCTGCAGAAAAGTGTTGATGTGCTTCTCCATCGAGTTCTCGCTGGTGTTGAAAATGTCTGAGAAGGGGCACCTGGGCTTGGCCCCAGCGGGGTCCTCGGGCAGGGCCGGGGGCTGGGGCGCGGCCGCGGCGGGGGGCACAGCCGGGGGCGCGGCGGGGGCCAGCCCCGCGCCCTCGCAGCGCGCCTCCTTGCGCGGCCGCCCGCGTTTGCCCATGGAGGAGCGGGGGTCCGCCGAGCTCGTCCTCTAACGGGGCTGCGCGGCCCGGCCGAGCTCCGGGCCCCCAGGGAGACCCGGCCGGCTGGAGCAGAGAAGGCGCCGGGGCGAAGAGCCGGCCTGACTTCCCGAGCCTCGCTGCCTGCAGTTGTGTGTGTGAGTGTATGGGAGTGTGTGTCGGTCTCGCTATGGGTCTGTGTGTATGGGAGATTGAATGAACCTACAGGACAGACGGAGGCACTCTGGCGCCTGGGTCCTAGTGCGAGCCTGTCGCCATCGGACCGGTCAAAATAAAAGGTGGAGACTAGCGAGCGAGGCAGGGACCGCCCCTGCCCGTCCCCGCAGCCTTCCCTGCCTCTCCCCAAGGCTTACCACAGAGTAGAACACTGTCTTTTAACCGGAATGGAAAAAAATACCTGATGTCTCTGGGTGCACCTGCATAAAAACAAACTACTTTTTTCACAGAAAAATAATGCCTCAAAAAGTGTCCAGCACAATGCCTGGCACACAGTTAGGTCCCCATACATGGTGGCTGCTATGACTTAAAAATAAATAAATAAAAGCTCCCCAATCCAAATGGGAAGAAGGGAACCAGTGTGTAACCAGAAGATCCCCCCACCCCCAACACAAACACTCCTACTCGCAGACACACATACATACGTAATCACGCACACACTTGCGAGGCACCTGTGTGTGCCTTCACACAGCCAAATGAAATCCCAGGCCGTCCAAATCCGAGTTACAGATTTACTCATGCCTTTCTCCCTTCAAATGCAAAGTTATTTTCCAGAAGTGGGAGGAGATGTCAGCATCCCTCTCCACACTCCTCTGCCCAGCCTTGGTTCAGCTGTGCAAAGCTCACACCAGGATGCCTCCACACCTGGCTCCCTTTAATTTGAGAGGCAGAAGTGGCAGCTCAGGAACCACCCCCCTCCCCAGCTGAATTCCACCTTTTGCCTCTGAAAACCCCTACCCCAGCTGACATTGTTTCACTGCCACTGCTGTCCACAATCATGGATGCTTGCCAGCCCTGGGAAGTACTGGAGGCGTCAGGGGATGATTGAAGGCTGCTCTAGAGTGCCATAGGAAAGGGTTCAAATCCCAGCTCTGTTGCATACAGACTGTGTGAGCTTGGACAAGTCCCTTAACCTCTCTTGGCCTAAGTTTCCACATCATTGAAATGTGTGATAAGATGCTTGTGTATTGTATCTGACTTAGCACACTCTGGCCCATGGTAAGCTCTTTTTCTTCCAATCCAGACCCAGGCAAGAGCCTGAGTCCCCTATTCTGATGTAACTTGTATCTAAGAAAGGAACAAGATGTAGTGAACAAGACTCTTCTGCACTTCCTTGGAAAATATCTCTATGACAAGCCCATCTAAATATGGTTACTTTGCAAGGTCACCTGGAGTTTTCCTCCAGGGGAACCATTTATATAGAGGACAAAGACAATGCTGCCCCCTGGAGGTGTGCGATGCAGCCACCCTACTCAAAGGCAGCTTCGTACACATTGTCATAAAAACTCTTGATGGCCGGACGCAGTGGCTCACGCCTGTAATCCCAGCACTTTGGGAGGCCAAAGCGGGCAGAACACCTGAGGTTGGGAGTTCGCGACTAGCCTGACCAACATAGAGAAACCCTGTCTCTACCAAAAATACAAAATTAGCCGGGCGTGGTGGCGCATGCCTGTAATCCCAGCTTCTCCGGAGGCTGAGGCAGGAGAATGGCATGAACCCGGGAGGCGGAGCTTGCAGTGAGCCGAGATAACGCCACTGCACTCCAGCCTGGGCGACAGAGCCAGACTCCGTCTCAAAAAAAAAAAAGTTTATCTTCCATTATTAGAAGAATTACTGATTTTTTGCTTCTGTGAGAACCACAACCTGAGTTATTCGTGTTGAAATGCCTGTAAACATCTAAAAATGTTAGGAAGACCTCATGTATGCACAGTTTCAAACAAGCTTTCTCCAATGCCATTTTGCAAAAACTGGCCCTTGTGTGAAACAGCTCTGATCTCTCTTGCCCCAAATGAAAGATGGTACTGAGACAATGAACCAGCTAAGCCCAGAGAAAACCTTGCTTTCTCTTTAATTGCCCAGTGGTGGCATGGGTCAGATGTATAGTACTGCAACATACATGCACCACCAAGACAGGCACACGCATGCATGAGTGCCATGGTGGGGGAAGGGTGTTTTGTAATTATTTATTTATCCCTGTTCCATCTCTCATAGGTCTGCGAGTTTCAGAAAGCCCAGTGGGAATCTTCAAGCTGGGCCACGGATCTGACCAAAGCCAAAATAAACAATGGCTTGAAGAAAATCTACAAAAAAGTGCTGATTTGCACTATTCCCACAGTCGGCCACAGCCCCCACCATCATTCCCATGGAAAACACCACGGCTGGTGCCAAATCAAGTTTTCCCCCCATCATAGGGGCATTGTTTTTTGTTATTATGTGAGTTCTTAGCATCAGACAATGGCACCACAAGAGACACAGTGGAAGCAGGAGAAATGCCTTTTTGTTTCACAAAGTCTGTGTTACTGTGCCCCCAGAGTCTCGCATATAGTTTAGTTGCATATATTCATTTTGGTAACACGTATGTGGAACGACGAATGTGCCAAGCTAAAGCCCGAAGCCCCCTCCTTATTTGTTTTCAGAGCCCATCAAGTGTTAAATCATATTAACATCCCATTGCTCTCTCCCTTCTCCCGCTCCGTTCCCCAATTAACAGATTTCTCTAATAAAGTTGGCCCCAACAGAAAGAGTGGTGTTTCAGGGGTTATATCACAGGACAGGCATCCAGGATGCTGGGTTACAAGCTCAGCTCCATTCCCGATTAGATTTGCTTCCCAGGAGGAGCCATTCAAACCCTTTGCAACCCCCCTTTCTTTGGGGTTTTGATTCCAGAAGTAAACAGGTCCCTTTGGAAATGCTGAGAATTTCTGCATAGAACAGGTAGGGGATGTGAATACAGCCATTCTGATGAGAACACATGTGAACTCTTTGAAAGAAAAGCAGAAATGCCCAACGAAGTCAGCTAGAATGCTCTCAGAGGGCCCGGGATATCTTGGGTGCCCAGTCGGCCTGGGTCCTGCTTTCCCAACATTCTGTTCATTTGTTTGTTTGGCTTATTTGCTTGTTTGGCAATACCTTTCCATGGACCTTGTTTGTATATTAAAGCAAGATTGTTCTTTCTTTTATTTGCCCCTTTCCCCCCAGACGTTCTATACTCTTACATCAAAGGAGTTGTTTGGCCTATAATTATGTCTTTATGTACACAGAGGCTGGTTAATTACTGAGAAGGCGATGGATGCGTTGCCATCGAAACCTCCCCACCTTGCATTGGGATGGGATGCTCTTCCCTCTGTCATGGACCATTTTGGCTCTCTTGGGTTCCTTAGCCTTGCTCTTCCTGCCTCATCTATTCCCCGCTCACCAGCCTTTTCTGCCTAAATCCGTCACTCCTCCACCCTCTAGTTTCTCCTTGGACCTTGCCAAAATGTCCTAGTCAGATTCTTTCTTGCTCTTTGCCCTGTGGTCTTTGTACTCAGACTTGGCAAACACCATGAAGAGCTCTTCTGTCCCCTCCCTTGTCACTTGAGTCCTAATTCTCAGAGCTTTCCCAGCCACAGTTTTCCTGGGTATCTTTCCCTTTTGGAAAGGAATCATCTGGCAGTGAGATGAGGAACTGGCTCACAGCTCCTTCTCCTTGGGGGCCTGACTCTTGCTTTCATTTGTTAGAAAGGAGTGGCCCTGTAGAAAGCCCAAGAATAGAGGGTTAGGAACTGTAAGACACAAGCAGAATGGTAGGAACAAGGAGAACTGTGAGACTCTGCCTCTCCCATGGCCTGAAAGTGCTGACCAGGCCTCCTCTAACCACTGCCCATACCCCCCACCACCACCCACACACTCACCAGTGGGTATAGACATGGGCAGGGGATAAGTAGCCTCCGCCCTACAGTGGAGTTCACTGGGTGTCACCTGCTCCTGGAGGCATTATCTCAGCTCTCCTGGACTCTGCCCTCCTTTCTCCCAGAACTGTGAGTCTGGCAGCCTCTTCCTGGTTCAGCAGACTCCTGGGCTTCTCCTGTCCAACACCCAGTACTTAGAGGGCTTATTAGACTATGAGCTCATCAAGGGCAGGAAGCACGCCTTGCTCCTCCTAGCATCCCCAGGCCCTGGCACCTAGCACATGCATGGCATAATACTGGGGCTTAGGTCACGAGTCAAAGGCATGAATGCCCTTCCCTGCCTGGTCAGAGCCTCGGTGCTGGCCGTTCATGGCTTCTCGTTCCAGTGGTGAGAAGAGGCATTTGATGCTGTCTGCAAAACTATTCCTGAGTCACTCACATTAAAGTTTAAATATCTAAATGCTGTCTCCGTGGAGAAGCCAGAAACCCATTGAGCCAGATGGTTGAGGTTCCATTACAAAAAAGTGCAGAGACTCAGCTGCCCTGTCCCCTGTCCTTACTGTGGTGACAGATCTGGTGACAAGATGGGTCTCCTGTGTTATAAGATGCCTCTAATGGAGAATTTTCAGAAATCACCAGGCGGCGAAGGCAGTGGCCTGAGACTAAATTAGAAGTCAGATGGAGCTTTTCTCACATCTCCCCCATTCTAGAGTGTCTTCTCAGTCTTTCAGGCCCCAGTTCTTTAACATCTCCATATTTTTTAATTAATTCAGCAAAAGTTTCTAAATTTATTTACATTAAAGTGGCAGGTATCAGTGACTGACTAGCTTAAATATGACTTTCCCTGGAGGCATTTGGAATTAAAGATGACCAGTGCCTTAAGCTTTAAGGAATAAAATTCTAATGGTAAAATATTAGGCATCAAGAGATGAAGGGGCAAGGTAGTTTGCAAGTGGCAAAGGGTTTTCCTCCTGATTATCAGCTAGCTGAACTTATATAAGTCACTTAACCTCTCAGATAATCCGTGTTATCATCGACGAAGTGGGAAGAACAATGCTTGCCTTGCTGAAGCGGTATATATGAAGAAACTTTTGAAACCGTGAAGAGTAGTGTGCGTGGCTGGGCGCGATGGCTCATGCCTGTAATCCCAGCACTTTGGGAGGCTGAGGCGGGCGGATCACAAGGTCAGGGGTTTGAGACCAGCCTGGCCAAGATGGTGAAACCCCATCTCTACTAAAAATACAAAAAAATTAGCCAGGCATAGTGGCGCGCGCCTATAATCCCAGCTACTCTGGAGGCTGAGGCAGGAGAATTGCTTGAACCCGGGAGGCAGAGCTTGCAGTGAGCCGAGATCACGTCACTGCACTCCAGCCTGGGTGACAGAGCAAGACTCCATCTCAAAAAACAAAAAACAATGGTGTGCATGTCAGGATAGAATCAGGCTACAAGAGTCCTGGAAGATTTTTAGGGAAAACAAAAACAAAAATGACAAGAAGATGGGAGAAGAAATTAGAAGACCAGGGCTTTGGGCCAACTCTTCTACTGAACTACTGTGTAATTTTGAATAAACAATGTCGTCATCTGGTGCCTCGGTGTCCTCGCTGATGAAGGGAGTATTCCATTGCCACAGAGTCTACCTCTCTCCACCATTCCAGAAAGCTTCATTAATTCATCTCTCTTATGTTCATGAATGGCAGACTGGGATGTCACTGCCCAGAAGTATTTGGAACAGCATGGGAGAACTATTGTGACCACATCGAGCTGGTAAAATTCTAGCCCAAGGCAAAAAGATTGGCATTTTAGGTCACCCAGTCAGCCTCATCTCTGGAAAAGACTGCTTCCCATTGGTTCTTTTTTGGAAAGAAAAAAAAAAGAAAGAAAGAAAAGTTGAAGAAGCCTCATTCCTAGTCTAGGGGCCTAGGACTCCTGGACTGAATAATCTGGAAGACAGCCTCCCACCCAACATTGGGGGATATACAAAATCTGCTGCTTCTAGTTCCTGACCTTCTGCCTGGACACCTGCCTACCACCCACCCTGTCCTCACCTCTGGAGTCTATTTTCTCTTTCTCTTTTTTCTGTCTCTCCTACCGGTAGCCTATAAGTTGTCCTTCTCCCTTTCCTTATCCAAAGCACAGTTCTCATGGGTGAAAAAGTTGATGAGCACTGAAGTGAGTATGTTTATCTGGGATAACAGATCCAGGAGCACATACTCTACATACACGTTAATTCATTCCATTAGAGGATGTTGAGAGTCTCCTGTGTGCCAGGCTTTTTCTAGGAGCAGGGACATAGCAGTGAGCAAACAGCCAAAACCTTCCACCCTCACAGGACTTATTTCATACCCAGGCATACACATGCAGATGTATATACAAAAACAGGCCCCTTAACTGCTGTGTCTTTCAGACAATGAAATGTAAACTCAAATTAGGGCCTGAGTAGCAGGATTTATACAGAAAGACGACTATATCCTCTCCACACACTGCAGAAATAGTCATAAAGGTGAGGAATGGTTTGCTTTCATGTTTTCCTTTTCTTTCTCCTTGCTTATACTGGAAATTAACTTTCGTTTGCATACAGCTGACCCTTTGCATGTTACAACAGTACCAAGGCCAGGCACGGTGGCTCAAGCCTATAATCCCAGCACTTTCGGAGGCTGAGGCGGGAGGATTACCTGAGGTCGGGAGTTTGAGACCAGCCTGGCCAATATGGTGAAACCCCCATTTCTACTAAAAATACAAAATCAGCCAGTCATGGTGGTGCATGCCTGTAATCCCAGCTACTCGGGAGGCTGAGGCAGAGGTTGCAGTGAGCCAAGATCATGCCATTGCACTCCAACATGGGTGACAATAGTGAAACTCTATCTCAAACAAAACAAAACAAAACAAAACAGTATCAAGACACACTACATCATGTATTCGAATAATTTAAAATTTTTCGTGTCATTCTAATTCAGTGTTCTGAAGATCTCACAGATATGTGTGCCTTGCCAAAGAGTCACGTCAAAACAACTGTCTGAAATTATAACCTACCTGGAAAAGTCAGAAACATAATCAGAGGCTATTTCCATATAACTACACCCTAAAAACACCCATCCCAGACAGGCAGGCACATGAGAATAACATGTTAGCATACAGTTGCAAGAACCTGCTCTAGCCTTTCGATACTTATTGCATCATTGTGAAAGTAAAATTTAGTAGAAAATACCAAACAGGGAGACTAGAATTGGGAAATTCTTCTCCATTTCCTGTGTCACGTTTCACAGTCTTTAAAGATTTAGGCTCTATCAAATCCTAGACTAAACTGGTGTTAAAGAAAAGGTCTTCTCTTGGTAGCTTTATTCTTAAATTCTTTGGACATGGACACTTCTGAGTGCATTATAAATATGGGTAATATGGTCCCATATTGTCTTAGAGATGCCGTCATTGTAAGAGCTAGTATTTATAGCATGCTTAGTACAGGCACATCTCATTTTATTGTGCTTTGCTTTATTGCATTCCCAAGACGCTGCATTTTTCACAAATTGAAAATGTGTGCCAGTCCTGCATTGAGCAAGTCTATTGGCGCCATTTTTCCAACAGCATGTGCTTGCTTTGTGTTTCTGTGTCACATTTTGGTAATTCTCAAAATATTTCAAACTTTCAAATAATTATTATATCTGTTATGGTGACCTGTGGTCAGTGATCTTTGATTTTACTATTGTAATTTTTGGGGCACCAAGAACCACACCCACAAAAGATGGCAAACTTAATCAATAAATGTTGTGTGTGTTCTGACTGCTCCATGGACCAGCTATTCCCCCATTTCTTTCCTTCTTCTGGGGCCTCCCTATCACCTGAGACACAACAATATTAAAATTAGACCAATTAATAACCCTACAATGGCAAGTAAGTGTTCAAGTGAAAGGAAGAGTCACATGTATCTCACTTTAAATTAAAAGCTAGAAATGATTAACCTTAGTGACAAAGCCTACATAGGTTGAAAGCTAGGCCTCTTGCATCAGTTAGCCAAGTTGTAAATGCAAAGGAAAAGTTGTTGAAGGAAATTAAAGGTGCTACTTCAGTGAACATGTGAATAATAAGAAAGTGAAACAGCTTTATGGGTGCTATGGAGAAAGTTTTTAGTGGTCTGGATAGAAGATCAAGCCAGTCAGAACATTTCCTTAAGCCAAAGCCTAATCCAGAGCAAAGCAGCCCTAACTCTATTCGATTCTATAAAGTCTAACAGGAGTGACGAAACTGCAGAAGAAAAGTTGGAAGCTAGCAGAGACTGGTTCATGAATTTAAGGAAAGAAGCCATCTCCATAATAACATAGCCATCTCCATAACACGTAGAAGCTGCAGCAAGTTATTGAGAAGATCCAGTTAAAATAATGGATAAAGGTGGCTACGTGAAACAACAGATTTTCAATGTGGATGAAACAGCCATCTACTGGAAGAAGATGCCATCTAGGACTCTCATAGTTAAATAAGTCATAGAGAGAACAAGTCAATACATGGCTTCAAAGCTTCAAAAGCCGGCCTGACTGTCTAGATAGAGGCTGATGAGCTAGTGCAGCTGGTGACTTTAAGTTGAATCCAGTGCTCATTTACCATTCTGAAAATTCTAGGGACCTTAAGAATTATGCTAGATCTCTATGCCTGTGCTCTATAAATGAAACAATAAAGCCTGGATAACAGCACATCTGTTTACTGAATATTTTTAAGCACACTGTTGAGACCTATTGCTCAGAAAAAAAAAAGATTCCTTTCAAAATATTGCTGCTCATTGACAATACACCTGGTTATCCAAGAGCTCTGATGGAGATGTACAAGGAGATTAATCTTATTTTCATGCCTGCTAATACAACATCTACTCTTCAGCTCATGGATCAAGGAGTAATTTCAACTTTCAAATCATTATTTCAGAAATTAGTTCATAAACCTGTATCTGCCACTGATCATGATTCTTCTGATGGATCTGGGCAAAGTAAATTGAAAACCTGCTGTAAAGGATTCCCCACTCTAGACTCCATTAAGAGTATTTGTGATTCATAAAAAGAGGTCAAAATATCAACATGAACAGGAGTTTGGAAGAAGTTGATTCTAATCCTCATGAATGACTTTGAGGGGTTCAAGACTTCAGTGAAGGAAGTAACTGTAGATGTGGTGGAAATAGCGAAGGAATTCTTCTAATTCTTCTAATTCTAATTAGAAGTGGAGCCTGAAGATGTGACTGAATTGCTGCAATCTCATGATCAA
Source organism: Gorilla gorilla gorilla (assembly GCF_029281585.2). Classification (NCBI taxonomy): domain Eukaryota; kingdom Metazoa; phylum Chordata; class Mammalia; order Primates; family Hominidae; genus Gorilla; species Gorilla gorilla. The sequence continues at coordinate 122,465,925 of NC_073232.2, read as the reverse complement.
ACTTGAACAGACGAGGAGTTGCTTCTTCTGGATGAGCAAAGAAAGTGGTTTCTTGAGAGTGAAACTACTGCTGGTGAAGATGCTGTGAACAATAATGAAATGACAACAAACAATTTAGAATATTACATAAACTTAGTTGAAAAAGCCATGGCAGGGTTTAAGAGGATTGACTCCAATTTTGAAAGAAGTTCTACTGTGGGTAAAGTGCAATCAAACAGCATCACATACGACAGAAAAATATTTCGTGAAAGGAAGAGTCAATCAATGCAACAAACTTTGTTGTTGTCTTATTTTAAGGAATTACCACAGCCGCTCCACCCTGATCAGTCAGCAACCATCAACATTGAGGCAAGACCCTCCACCAGCAAAATGATTATGACTCCCTGAAGGCTTAGATGATTGTTAGAATTTTTTAGCAATAAAGTTTCTTTCTTTTTTGTTTTATTTTATTTATTTTTATTTATTTATTTTTTTTTTTTTGAGGCAGAATCTCATTCTGTTGCCCAGGCTGGAGTGCGGGGTCATGATCTCACTGCAACCTCCTCCTCCTGGGTTTAAGTGATTCTCCTGCCTCGGCCTCACCAGTAGCTGGGACTACAGGTGCACACCACCAAGCCTGGCTAATTTTTGTATTTTTAGTAAGGACAGGGCTTTGCCATGTTGGCCAGGTGGTCTTTAACTCCTGACCTCAAGTGATCCGCCCACCTCGACCTCCTAAAGTGCTGGGATTACAGGCGTGAGCCACCGTGCCTGGCCACAATGAAGTATTTTTAATTAAGGTTTGTGCATTTATTTTTTAGACATAATGCTATTGTACACTTAATAAAATACAGTATAATGTAAACATAACTTCTATGTACACTGGGAAACCAAAAAATTCATGTAAGCGGCTTTATTGTGATATTTGTTTTATGAAGGTGGTCTAGAATCAAAACCCCAAAACTACAGCATCTCTAAGGTGTGCTGGTATTCCAGCACCCATACTCCATGCAGTTTCATTTCACCCTCATAATCTCTCCATGACCTATTATCATCATTCCCATTTTACAGATGAAGACATGGAGACTGAAGAAAAATAAATACTATGACCCAGATGGCATAGCTAGTAAGTGGTAGAACTGGAGCTCTTCTTGGTCTCCATCCTGAAATGGCAAGACATTCCTTCTTCCTATTTACAATGCACGTATCTTCATTCAGTTCTGTCCAGTCACCTGTTGGTTGGGTATAAGTGTATGCAATCTTACTAAATGGGTTTATGTGCATAAAAGGGTACTTGTTCTAATCTAATCCATGTTAGATTGTAGATTAAAATTTCTAGTAAAGGAAACTTGGATTCTCCCTTCCCAGGTTGAGTTCTTCTAGAGCATCCACAGCATCCCCTGCATGGCCTAGCAAGCATCATGCATAGAGTAGCTACCCAATAAGCATTGTTCAATTACTGAGAACTCCACACAGGACCAGCCCAGGGAGCAGGCAGAACCTCCAGTTATTTATCAGACATTACCAACCTCCTATGAGCACCCACGGTGACCTCTCACGGTGTCTGTCTTCCCCTTCACATGATCAGCCCCACTGCTGAGTTAGAGGGCAGACACTAGGCCATTATCCACAGAAGACCCTAAGAAAATGCATGCATTTGCTGCCCTGGCCAGAGGTTGTGAAGCGGAGAGTAGTGCATAAGTGCATTTGCAAGGACTGTGGATCGCATATGGCAGATTCTCAGCCTGTGCCTGTACATCAGAATCACTTGGGAATAGGATCGCCAAATTTTTCTAGTGAAAATACAGGATGCCCAGTTAATTTAAATCTGTGATAAACAACAAATCATCTTTTAGTATAAATATGGCCCATGTAATATTTGTGACATATTTATGCTAAAAATTACTCATTGTCATTTGAAATTAAAATTTAACTGAGCATCCTATATATTATCTGGCAACCTTAATTGGGAAACAACTGAGAATAATTAAATCAGAATCTCTTGAAATGTGGTCCAGATACTAATAATTTTAAAAGGCTTCCTAGGTTATTCTAGTGGGCAGCTGTGCTTGGGAATCACTGATAGAAGGGAGCTAAAATCTTGGAGATCATAGGAAGGAAAATGGGGTTTGGCCCAGAGTGGGCAACCCCTACAGAGGAAAGGAATGGAGACATGTGACAAACGTCACCTACCCAAAGTTCTGCCTTCAGGGAGCTCTGCTGGTCCACATCCCAGAGACCAAGTCAGCCACAGTCAGAGTGGAGCTGGACTGTGCAGCCATCGTGTTTTCAAGGTCACACCAGAGTGCCCAGTACCATCTCTTGGGAGCTCAGTGCCCTCCAGAGACATCAACCTTCCCACTAACCACCTCCATCCAGAAACAGCAAAGCCAGTATATGTCAAATTTCACGTCCTTTGTGTATGTGAGTTAAGCAGCCACCCAAATTTCTCCTGTGACTTGGGGAGCTCAGAGTGAAGTCCGCCTTGAGAAGTCACACAACACAGGGTCCAAAGCTTGAAGTTTGGAGCCAGACAGAGATAGGTGCAAATTCTATTTCTGTCAATTACTTTGGGGGTATGTAAGCTTGGGCAAGTTACATAACCCCTTTGAACCTCAGTTTTTCATCTGCAAAATGGGAACGATAATTATACTTGCCTCACAAGATTATCATGAGGATCAAATGAGATAATGCCTGTAAAATGCCCACTTAGCCCAGTGTCTGGCATGGACAAAGCACTCAATAAGTAGTAGTTATTATTTTATTGCTGTTATCTTTCCCAGAGGTCCCCTACAGATTCCCCTCTCCCAACATCTGGCAATAGCAGGAGAGCAGGGGCCATTGGTACTGCAGGTGGGAGTGCAGTACTATAAAACCTGGAGCTCCTCAAGGAGTCCCTCTGCTGAACAGAATGTAGGCTCAGAACCATCTGTTCCCATCTTTCAGCTTTTAAGGGAAAAACATAGGCCAAGCCTGTTAAGATAGTATTACTCTTTTTTAAAAAAAAAATTTTGAGACAGGGTCTTACTCTGTTGCCCAAGCTGGAATGCAATGGCACAATTATAGTTCACTGCAGCCTCAAACTCCTGGGCTCAAGTAATCCTCCTGCCTCAGCCTCCTAAGTAGCTGGAACTACAGATGCAAGCCACCACTCTTCGTGGATACACACACACACACACACACACACACGTATTTATTTATTTATTTATTTATTGTAGAGACAGGGTCTCACTACTTTGTTGCCCAGGCTGGTCTCAAATTCCTGGGCTCAAGCAATCCTCCTTCCTCATCCTCCTAAAGTGGTGGGATTATAAGCTTGAGCCACCGTGCCTAGCCAAAATAGCATTACTCATAGCATAAAGAAAAGGGCTGAGGTGGATTAAAGGGACCTGACTCCCTGATTTCCAGCTGTAACTTTGCCAATAACTTGTCATGACCTTAGGCAGGTCATTGCATCACTTACGGTTCAGTCTCTTCATCTGTTTAATGAGTATGGGCCAGATGATCACTTCCATCCATAACACTCCTTGATAAGTTCCCTTATAGAAATTCTTGCCTTGACTTTACAGCCACCTTCCCCAGATAGTTAATATTCTTTCCCTACCTATTCCCAGAGTCGCGAAGAGGAGAACTGGGGCTCACGCAGAGTGGAGAGCTTTGAAAGTTGTGGGTTTCCTGCCTTTTCTTCAGGTACATCTATACATCTTTTCACTAAAAAGTGCAACATATGATCTTTTTTTTTTTTTTTTTTTTTGAGACGGAGTCTTGCTCTGTCACCCAGGCTGGAGTGCAGTGGCGCAATCTCGGCTCACTGCAAGCTCCACCTCCCGGGTTCACGCCATTCTCCTGCCTCAGCCTCCTCAGTAGCTGGGATTACAGGCGCCCGCCACCATGCCCGGCTAATTTTTTTGTAATTTTTAGTAGAGACGGGGTTTCACCGTGTTAGCCAGGATGGTCTCGATCTCCTGACCTCGTGATCCGCCCATCTTGGCCTCCCAAAGTGCTGGGATTACAGGTGTGAGCCACCGCGCCCGGCCAAAAGTACAACATATGATCTTTAAGTTCTGTTTTCCCTTCAAAGAATGGAGGGAAACTTCTTTGCTAATTCTATCTTTTGCCCATCTTTAAGATGAGCCCAAACTCACCCAGCACTGACCATTGTCAAAGTCCAGAGTACAAATAGAACTGAAATGCAAAAGGACTATTTTGAGGGTGTCATTCACCCTCCCCACGCACTGGAGCACCCTGGATGCACCTGTTCTTTTTCTCTTAGGTAATCCTTTCCTAATCCTTTTTCAAATTTCACCTGCCATTGAGAGTCCACTGTTGTCATTTTTGAAGGACAAACCTGTTTTTCAAGTGATAATTGCATTGGCCATCTGTCTCCATTAACCATCCCCTACCCCATCCTCTTTCTCCAAATCCCCAAATAACTAAAATAATAGTGAAATAAAAGACAATATATTATCTGGTTGCAACATACAGCATTTTGTCCATGTTTGTTCAATATCAGGAGGAACCTAACAGCAAACATGGTACCAACAGAAAAGTTATCTGGGTTTCCAGAAGTTTTCCTGCCACAGGGTTCAGAGCTGGATAAATAGCTGCCTCTCACTTCTAATGAAGAAAATCATTTTATTAGTGTGGATCCCAAGGAGAGGTTATGTTGCTTTTTTTTACAAGGCTATATAACTGGCTAACATTCAGGCTTATGGGTATTCTGAGAAAACGCCTGTCTCCATTAGGATTTGAGATAAAGTCTTAATCAAACTGGGCATGAACTCCTTTTGAAGCTGCACAGGAAATCTCTGGGAAACACAGTTAAAAAGACTCTAGTTCAAAGGAAACTTCTTTATTAATAATATTCAGAGATTTGTTTCTGATTTGATTTTGGTCACTTGCCTTGCTGAAAGAAACATAATAGGAATTTAGGCCACATCTCCAGGAGATCAAATCTAAAAAGTGGGATGTGGGCTGCAGATACTTAATTTGGGGACATCACCAGCCACCAGTCAGAGTTTTGACGTGGTAAAGCAAGACCCAACAGCTGGGCATTTTGGTGTTTTTAGGACAGCCATTCGGAGTGTAAAACTATCTTCCCTCTTTGAACTACGGAGATTTAACATCCTTTGATGGGGTTAATTTTACTGTGATAACAGATTTACCCAGAAAGGATACTTGAATAACTCAGGCCTGATTAGCTCTCTGGAAAGATGGGCCCAAAATATCTCATGGAGACGTTCTATTAGCAAAGGATTTTGATCGCTTAAAAATGTTGATGAGTTATGCTGAAAGTTGGAAAGATACTGAAATTTTAGTGGGTTTTTGCTTTGGTTAAGAGGTGTAAGTAAAAACGGGGCAGAAAGAATTTCTACTTTCAAAAAGAAGGGGTAGACATACTTTTCTCTATTCCCCCTAAGCACAACCCCAAACCTTAGACATTATATATAAAACAAGCATAAGACAACTCTAAAAGATGGAGAGAGAAAGGAAGACTGCCCAGAGATCTCAGAAGCCTAGGAACAACACAGTGATTAATTCTCTGGATTTTATTTTTGCCTCATATGTTCCAGGCTTGGAGCTGAAGAAGCCAGTAACCTGGACACACCAAAAAGTGCAGAGGCAGAAACAGTCTCAACAAAAGCCTATTCTCTCTAGCCAAAGGACCAGGAAAGGGACAGCCTAACACGACAAAAACTTTTAGATAATAAGCACTCTACTGCAGCCAAGTACCACAGAGAAACTGTGACCCCACCCACACTCTCACCAGAAAAGGCCAAGTGGGGAGCCTCAACTTTCACCCTAGCCAGGCTGTAGCACGCCTTCCAAACTCCTCCACAAGAATGATGTCAGAGAAGGCAGAAAATAGGGGGCCATGACCTTCAATCTTACCAGCTGGTAATAAGGGCCCTCCCCACTGTGGTTAGTGGTGACCACAGAGGCACTCCCATTCCTGCACAATTTAACAAAGCGCCCCCTCAAGTGTCCATGGAGACCAACAAGGGAACTTGGACTTCTATCTCCACCTAGCAGTAACAAGGCAGTACCTTTTCTTCCCCCGCCATGGTGGTGTTAGAGAAAGCCACATGAAACAGAAGGTCTAAATAAAATGCAGAGCCTTATAACATAACAGGAAAATTTCCAGGTTTCCATAAAAAATCATTCGTCATTCTATGAACCAGCAAGATCTCGAACCAAATAAAAAAGACAATTGAAAGATGATGGGAGCAGGAGGGAGAATTGAGGAGATGTTGGCTAAAGGATAAAATTTCTGTTAGGTCTGGGCATAGTGGCTCACCTCTGTAATCCCAGCATTTTGGGAGGCCAAGGGGGGCAGATCACCTTAGGTCAGGAGTTCGAGACTAGCCTGGACAACATGGTGAAACCCTGTCTCTACCAAAAATACAAGAATTAGCAGGGCATGGTGGTGCACACCTGTAAGCCCAACTACTCGGGAGGCTGGGGCACGAGAATCGCTTGAACCAGGGAGGCAGAGGTTGCAGTGAGCCAAAATCGTGCCACTGCATTCCAGCCTGGGCAACAGAGCAAGACTCTGCCTCAAAAAAAAAAATTTTCAATTAGACAGGAAGAAGAAATTCAATAAATCGATTTACAACACGGTGCTTATAGTTACTAGCAATGTACTGTATACTTGAAAATTGCTAAGAGAGTAGATTTCATGTGTTCTCACTACAAAAGATGATAAATATATGAGGTAATGAATATGTTAGTTCACTTGATTTAGTCATTCCACAATGTATACATATTGTGTATATACACATATAAACAGAACAACATGTTGCACATTATAAATGTATACAACTTGTGTTTGTCAATTTAAAAAATAATTTTAAAAATAGATGACAATGCTTAGATGAAAGAGAAATAGCTACGATAAAATGCTTCAATGAATAATTACAAACATACTTGAAATATATGAATAAACAGAAAGTCTCAGCAAAAAAAAAAAAAGATATAAAGAAGAACCAAATGGAAATTGTAGAACTAAAAAGTACAATAACAAAAGTAAAAAGTTCAGTAGATAGGTTTAACAGCAGAATGGAGGAGACAGAAGAAGCAAAACTGGAGCTGGAAAACAGAACAATGAAATTATTCAACTGAACAATTGAGAGAAAAATACACTGAAAAAAATGAGCAGAGCCTTATGGAACTATAACAAATGATTTAACATTCCTATCACTGGGGTTCCAGAATGAGAGGAGAAAGACAGCAAGGCTGGAAAAGTATTTGAAGAAATAATGACTGAGAACTTCCCAAATTTGTCAAGAGACATAAACCTACAGATTCAAGTAGCTTAGTGAACCCCAAACAGGGTTAATCCAAAAAGATTCATTCCACCGTAATTAAACTAAGCTTCTGATTCTGAGATAACCATAAACTAAGCTTCTGAAAACTAATGACAAACTCTTGAAAGTAACTAGAGAAAAATTATACTTTATCTGTAGGGAAAAACAATTCAAATGAGAGTACATTTCTCATCAAAACCATATAGGCCAGAAGGAAGTGGCACAATCTTTTTCGAGTGCTGAAAGAGCTGTCACTTGAGAATCCTATGCCTACTGAAAATATTCTTCAGGGATGAAGGGAGTATCAAGATATCTCAGATGAGGAAAGCTAAGAGAATTTGTCACCAGCAGACGTACTCTAAACGAATGGCTTAAAAAGTTCTCTAAACAAGAAAGTAAATAATTTTTTTTAAAAGAGGAACTTTGAAACATCAGGAAGAAAGAACATGGTAAGTGAAAATATATGTAGATATACTAGGCTTTCCTTCTCCTCTTGAATTTTTAAAATTATATTTTGATGGTGAAAGAAAATAAAACTGTCTGACATTGCTCTAAATGTATGTAGAGGAAATAGTTAAGATAATTATATCACAGGATATGTAATTCTCTTAACTATATGGTATATATGGAAGATGGCAAAGAATGGAGGAGGATAAACATAAGTAAAGAGAGGTAAGGGTACAATGCTTCATATGAACTGGTAAAGTGATGATATTAGTAGACTGTAATAAGACTCCATAAAAAGCTACACAAAGAGATATTCTCAAAAATACTATAGAGAAATCAAAATAAAATTCTAAAAAATGAAAAACAGAAAACAGAACAGACAAAAAACAAAAAATAAAATGGCAGAATTAAGTCTAACACATCATGAATTACATTAGATATAAATTGTATAACACACTAATTAAAAGATAGAGATTGACAGAATGGATTTAAAAACATGACCAAACTTGCTGTCTACAAGAAACACTTCAGGCTGGGCGTGGTGGCTCATGCCTATAATCCCAGCACTTTAAGAGGCCTAAGCAGGCCAATTGCTTGAGCTCAGGAGTTTGAGATCAGCCTGGGCAACATGGTGAAACCCAGTCTCTACAAAAAATACAAAAATTAGACAGGTATGGTGGCACACGCCTGTAGTCCCAGCTACTCAGGAGGCTGAGGTGGAAGAATTGCTCCAACCTGGAAGGTGGAGGCTGCAGTGAGCTGAGCTCATGCCACTGCACTCCAGCCTCAGTGACAGAGTGAAACCCTGTCTCAAAAAAAACAAAAAACAAACCACCTCACTTCAAATGTAACACTATAAGCAGGTTGACAGTAAAAAGATGAAAACAGATTTATCATGCAAGTATTAATCAATGAAAAGCAGATACGGCTATTTGAATATCAGATAAGGTATACTTCAGAGGATAAAAAACACAAGAGACAGAGCAGAATATAATAATAAAGGAATCAATACACAAGGAACACATATCAGTCCCAAATGTACATGCACCAAACAACAGAGCTGCAAAATACATAAAGCTAAAACTGAAAAGAAATATAGATAAATTCAATATTATACTTGTAGATCACAGTAATCTTATCTCAATAATTGATGGACGAGCTAGACAGAAAATCAGTAAGGATATATAGAAGAATTCAGTAGCATCTTCAACAAAGATGATCTAATTAACATTTATTCAACACTCTACCCAACTCTAGCAGGATACACATTCTTTTCAAGTGGCCATGAGAGATACCAAGGTAGATCATATTCTGGGCTGCAAAAAAGTTCAACAAATACAAAATAATAAAATCCTACAAAGTGTGTTCTTCAACTATCATAGAATACAACTAGAAATTAATAATAGAAAGATAACAGGAAAATCCTCAAACATTTGCAAACTAAACAATGCACTTCCATATAATCCGTGGATCAAAGGAGGACACAAGGGAAATTTAAAAATACATTGAACTGAATGAAAATTCAAATGCAATATATCAAAATTTGTGAGGAGAAGCTAAAACAGTACTGAAGGAAGTTTATAGCTCTAAATGAAAACATGAGGAAAGAGGAAAGTCTGAAGTCAACAAGCTCTCACCTCACAAACCTAGAAAAAGAAGAACAAAATAACCCAAAGCAAGCAGTAGGAAGGAAATAATAAAGGGTAGAAATAAACAAAAGTTAGAATACAAAATATAGAGAAAATCTACAAAATAAAGAGTTGTTTCTTTGAAAAAAATCAATAAAATTGACAAATTTTTTCTTTAGAGAAATGCTTAGGTACAAAACAATAAACAGTTCTGGACTAGTATGGTGAATATGACACAATGCTGATGAAAGATATCAAAGGTAATCTAAATAAATGAGAAACATACCATGTTAATGGATTGGAAGACTCAACATAGTAAAAATGTCAATTCTTCCTAAAATGAGACACACATTTGATGCATTTCCTATCAAAATCCTGGAGAGATTTTTTGTAGATATAAACAAAATTATTCTAAAATTTATATGGAAAGGTAAATGAATTAGAATAGCTAAAACAATTTTGAATTAAAAAGTATAAAGTGGTAGATATCAATCTACTTGATTTCAAACCAGATTTTAAGACTTTGTGTGTATATATATATATATAGTCATGTGTCACTTAACAACAGAGATACTTTCTGAGAAATGAGTCATAAGGCAATTTCATAATAGTGTGAACATCATAGAGTGCACGTACACAATCCTAGATATTATAGCCTGCTACACACCTAGGCTATATGGTACAGCCTATTGCTCCTAGGCTATAAACCTGTACAGAATGTTACTGTACTGAATATTGTAGGTAATTGTAACATAATAGTAAATATTTGTGTATCTAAACATAGAAAAGTTACTGTAAAAACACAGTATTATAATTTTATGGCACCACCATCATATATGCAGTCCATGGTTGACCAAAATGTTATATGGTACATGACTATGCACATATATATATATGTATGTATATAGACACACATATACACATGCATACTGGAACCAGTAGCCACCACCTATGTTCACATTCACAGCTGTCCTGCACAGCAACAGTTTTGGTTTCCTTTGTTATATACAGTAAATCTTGAAAATCTTGACCGGGCGCAGTGGCTCACGCCTGTAATCCCAGCACTTTGGGAGGCCGAGGCGGGCAGATCACAAGGTCAGGAGATCCAGGCCATCCTGGCTAACACGGTGAAACCCTGTCTCTATTAAAAATACAAAAAATTAGCCAGGCGTGGTGGCGGGCGCCTGTAGTCCCAGCTACTCGGGAGGCTGAGGCAGGAGAATGGCGTAAACCCAAGAGGCGGAGCTTGCAGTGAGCCGAGATCGCGCCACTGCACTCCAGCCTGGGCGACAGAGCGAGACTCTGTCTCAAAAAAAAAAAAAAAAGAAAAAGAAAAAGAAAAGAAAATCTTGAAAATTGGCTGGGCGCGGCAGCTCATGCCTATAATCCCAGCACTTTGGGAGGCTGAGCCAGGCAGATCACTTGACCTCAGGAGTGGCAGAGCAGCCTAGCCAACAGGGTGAAATCTTGTCTCCACTAAAAACACAAAAATTAGCCGAAGGTGGTGTCTGTACTCCCAGCTGCTTAGGCGGCTGAAGCAGGAGAATCGCTTGAACCCGGAAGGCAGAGGTTGCAGTGAGCCGAGATTGCGCCACTTCACTCCAGCCTGGGCAGCAGAGTGAGACTCTGTCTCCAAAAAAATAAAATAAAATAAAATAAAAAGAAAGAAAATCAAGTAGATTTATGCACACACACAGAGTAATCAAAACTGTGTGGTATTGGCATATGAATAGACATGTAGATTAATAAGACAGTAAAGAATCTAGAAATAGACCAACAAATATGCTCAACTGATTTTTGACAAAGGTGCAAATGCAATTCAATGGAGGAAAGATAGACTTTTCTTTAAAACTTCGGTATATATACAGAAATTCTAGGGATTCTCTAAAAGTATAAAAATACTTTTTAAAATGCAACTGGCCCTCCCAGGATAGCTTTTTCAATAAATGGTGCTGGAGCAATTGGGCATTATAGGAGAAAAAAAAAAAGAGAGAGAGAGAGAGAGAACCTCAACTTAAGTCTCATACATTTTACAAAAATTAACTCAAATGGATCACTGACTTATAGGTAAAACATAAAATATAAAACTTCTAGAAACAAATATAGGAGAAAACTTTTAGGATCTAGGGCTAGGCAAAGAGTTCATAGACTACACAAAAAGCATGATTCCTGAAAGGAAAAACTGATAAATTGAGTTCCATCAAAATTAAAAGTATTTCCTGTATGAAAGATCCTGTTAAGAGGATGAAAAGACCAGCTACAGACTGGGAGAAAATATTTGCAAACCACATATCTGACAAAGGACTAGTATCTGGAATGTATAAAAATCTCTCTAACCTCAACAGTTGAAAAAAAGCAAATAATCCAACTAGCATATAGGCAAAAGATGTCAAGAAACATTTCACAAAAGAAGGTATACAGATGGCAAATAAACACATGAAAAGATGTTCAACACAAATTAAAACCACAGTGAGATAGCCATCATAAGCCTATCAAAATAGCTAAAATAAAGCAAAGTGACATCAAATGCTGATAAGGATGTGGGGAAATGGAATCCTTCATACACTGCTGGTAGGAATGTAAAATGGTACAGTCACTTGGTAAAACAGTTTGGCAGTTTCTTTTTTTTTCTGAGACGGAGTCTCGCTCTGTCACCCAGGCCAGAGTGCAGTGGCGCGGTTGGCTCACGGCAAGCTCCACCTCCCGGGTTTACGCCATTCTCCTGCCTCAGCCTCCCGAGTAGCTGGGACTAAAGGCGCCCGCCGCCATACCCGGCTATTTTTTTTTTTTTTTTTTTTTGTATTTTTAGTAGAGACAGGGTTTCTCCGTGTTAGCCAGGATGGTCTCGATCTCCTGACCTCGTGATCCACCCGCCTTGGCCTCCCAAAGTGCTGGGATACAGGCATGAGCCACCGCGCCCAGCCAGCAGTTTCTTTAAAAACTAAATATCCAACAATTACATGACCTGGCAATTTTAGATTAGGCCATTTAACCAAGAGGAAGAAAAACTTGTGTTCATACAAAAATCTGTAAATGAACGTTTACAGTGACTTTATCTGTAATCGCCAAAAACTGGAAACAACCCAGATGTCCTTCAACAGGTGAATGGTTAAACGAACTGGTACATCCATACCATGAGATACTAGTCAGCACTAAAAAGGAATGAAATACTGAAACAAACAACCTTTTGGATGAATCTCAAAGGAATTGTACTGAAAAGAAAAAGCTAATCCGAAAAGGTTACACACTACATGATTCCATTTCTATATAATCAGAAATACCACCTGACTCAGCAATCCCATTACAGGATATATACCCAAAGGATTATAAGTCATTCTACTGTAAAGACACATGCACACGTATGTTTATTGCAGCACTATTTACAATAGCAAAGACTTGGAACCAACCCAAATGCCCATCAATGATAGACTGGCTCAGTAAAATGTGGCACATACACACCCTGAAATACTATGCAGCCATAAAACAGAATGAGTTCATGTCCTTTGCAGGGACATGGATGAAGCTGGAAACCAGCATTCTCAGCAAACTAACACAGGAACAGAAAACCAAACACTGCATGTTCTCACGCAAAAGTGGGAGTTGAACAATGAGAACACATGGACACAGGGAGGGGAACAACACATATTGGGGCCTCTCAGGGGTGGGGGGCAAGGGGAGGGAGAGCATTAGGACAAATACCTAATGCATGCTGGGTTTAAAACCTAGATGACGAGTTGATAGGTGCAGCAAACCACCATGGCACATGTATACCTATGTAACAAACCTGCACGTTCTGCACGTGTATCTCAGAACTTAAAGTAAAAAAAGAAAAGAAAAGAAATGACAAAATTATAGAGACTAAGAACTGATTAGTGGCTATCAGGCATTAAAGAGGGGATGGATGCAGAAGAGAAGAAGTAGGTGTGGCTATAAAAGGTCAACATGAGGAATCCTTGTGATGGAAATATTCTGTATCTTAACTGTACGAAGTGTCAATATCCTGGTTGTGGTATTGTATGATAGCTTTGCAGGATTAGAGAACTGGGTAAAGGGTAGACAAGATCCACAATTATATAAAAATAAAAAGATTACTTAAAAATAGGGCAAGGAATAAAAAGAAAGAAGGAATCAGAATTACCCTTGGAAGATATAACTGTGTCCTCCATTCATAGGTGCTGAATATATATATGTATGTGTCAAAATATACCTTATTCCACTTCAACATGGGTAGCCTCTTGCCCAAAAACAAGCTACAGTTATCTCACTGTGATATAAATTTTTAAAAAGAAAAAAAATGCATTAGCGTTGTATAGAGTTCCTCTAACACAAATGTTTGGTATAATATACTTATTCAATATAACTTTCTTATATTCTAATAGTTATCACTGTATGTTTAATTTGCTTTTTATTTACTTATTTTTATATTTGCTTATATTCACCTTAATGGCATTTTCATAAAATATTGGCTGCAGCTAAAACACACACACACACACACACACACACACACACACACACACACACATACACACGAGGCAGGAACTCTCTTTTCTGCACACTGTTGTCTTCGGTTGAAGTTCTCTCTTTCTTGTGTACTGGGGCCTGGAGCTATCCCCCCTGGTTCCCATTCACATTTTTCCAGTGCAGCAGTGGTTTTGGTTTCCCTTGTTTTTTTCTCTTTTCCAGGCCTAACCAAAAATGAGGTGGCCACGTGGCAGAGACCCAGTGTCTGCCCAGAAACAGAATCTAGCACATGGTACTTGTCTGCACCATCACCCCAAGGAGATGTGACCATGGAAAAGAAGGCCTGGCAATTGGTGGCATGTGTCTAAGAGAGTCTGGAAATGTCAGGGGCATCGGTCCCTGAGGGGCTGCAGATGAGATTCTGAGGCAACTGGAGTTTAGTGCTCTCTCCACTCCCCTCTCCTCCCTTTCAAGTCTCATAGAACTCTGGCCATCTAGATTTCCATTAGTCTTCCATAAAAAAAAAGACTTAAAAAATTTCAAAATAAGTAAATAATCATTACAGAAATACAAAGATGAAAAAATTAGATAATAGGCAGGGCGCAGTGGCTCACACTTGTAATCTCAGCACTTTGGGAGGCTGAGGCGGGTGGATCACCTGGGGTCAGGAGTTCAAGACCAGCCTGGCCAACATGGCAAAACCCCATCTCTACTAAAAATACAAAAAATTAGCCGGGCGTGGTGGCAGACGCCTGTAATCCCAGCTACTCGGGAGGCTGAGGCAGGAGAATCACTTGAACCTGGGAGGCACAGGTTGCAGTGAGCCGAGATGGTGCCACTGCACTCCAGCCTGGGCAAGAAGGCAAGACTCCATCTCAAAAAAAAAAAAAGATGATAAAAATTATCAAAATCCCAGTTGCTAGTGATAACATTTTTGGTGGATATATACACACAAACACCTATTTTCCCACTTAGACTCCTTGTTTTGTACCTACCCCAGCCTTCCGGGTAAAGTAAAAACATGTTATGTGAAAAAGCTATATTGCCATAATACAGAAACATTCTGCATAAGGCCCCGTATTACATGTTCCCCTAGCAAAGTCCTCTGTAAAAAAATGCTCTCCCTACCTACAAAGTGTGTATGTATGTATATTTTTTCTTGCAAATTATATACCATACAGACAGTTTTGTAACCTCTTTTTTTTCCACTCAATAATGAATCTTGAACATCTTTCCAGGTCAATAAGTATGCTTTTATGATATCTTAATGGCTGCACAATATTCCATTGTATGGCTGCACCATAATTAATTTAACTAGTCTCCCAAAGGTGGACAATTAAATTGTTTCCAAATATTTTTTGCTGCTGTAAACAATGTTCCAATAAATATTCTATAGCAAAATCTTTGCCCTCATCCTTAATTATTTCCTTAGGAAACCTCCCTGGAAGAGAATAGCTGGATAGACATTTGTACATTGTTGAGGTTAGAGAAAGGTTTTATCCAATTGTCCTGGAGTTTATTTGCTCCCATCAGCTATGTATGAAGATGTCCACTTCTTATCCCTTCTCCCCAACACACACACTGTCTTCATCACTTGAGTGTCATTATAATTTTCAACAAGCTGCCAATTAATCTGTGATTTGCTCTTAACATATGCATAAAGGTTTATGCTGATGATTCTCCCATGGCAATTGGCACTTTAATTTTAGTTTTTTTTTAATATTTTATTTTTTATTTTTTGAGACTGAGTCTTGCTCTATTGTCCAGTCTGGAGCACAGTGGCATGATCTTGGCTCACTGCAATCTCCGCCTCCTAGGTTCAAGCAATTCTCATGCCTCAGCCTTCCGAGGAGCTGGGATTACAGGCGCCCACCACAATAACCACCTAATTTTTGTATTTTTAGTAGAGATGGAGTTTCACCATGTTGGCCAGGCTGGTCTCGAACTCCTGACCTCAAATGATCCACCCGCCTTGGCCTCTCAAAGTGTTGGGATTACAAGCGTGAGCCACCATGCCTGGCCAGCAATTGGCACTTTAAACGTGGGTGTCTGAGAAGGGTCGTGTAGCCCCTCTAGTGGATCATCCCTCTGTAACATCTGCATCTGGCACTAAGAGATTGGGTGTCCCTCAACTACCACTGCCTCAGTAGAAGATGATTTGCAGGGAGTACTTTACTCCCTGCCCCTTTTGGGAAGAAATGATTCCACTAAAAACTGCTAAGCCCAAATCTAAGCAGTGCCAACCCCTAGGGACAGACCCAGGTCATCTCTTCTCAGACTTCCAGGTTCACCACCCTCAGTGGTGGCGGTGCCCACTAGACCATCTCAGGTTTCAAATTCCAATTAGGAATCCCTGCACTTGCCACCTTCTCTCTTGTGGAGCTTATCCAAAGCTACAGGCAAGTGGCACTCAGTCCACATCACTGACTATCAGGCCAGTGCCTTGGAGCCACATTGAGAGAAAACAGCATGGGTCTTGAAACAAGGCAGATGAGAGTCTTGGGCCTCAACTTTCCAGCAGGGGCATCTGGGACATGGAATGAAACCTCTTCCTTCTTTATTTTATCTGTCTGGGCAGGAGGAAGAAGGGAATCCTGTTTCATATCGCTTTCAACCCAACAGGATTGGACAGTGAAAGAATGCGTGATGGGAAAGAAGACTTCAAGCCCTCAGGACATACTTGCCTTGTGGCTACCACCATTGTTATCGATAGTATCAGCTAACATGTGCCAAGCCCTGACCGCTTTGGGCCAGACACATATCACTTAACAAACATTAGCTCATTTAATCTTAGCAACAACTCTACCAGGTAAGTACTAGCATTATCCCTATTTTACTGATAAGTAAACTAAGGCATGTAGAGGTCAAGTGATTGCCCGAATTCCATAGCTAGTCAGTGAGGGAGCTGAGAATCTTACCAGGGTGGTCTGACCCTAGAGCCCATGTCCTTACCAATGTGTGGAACTGCCTTTGTAATAATCACAGTGATATCTGCCACTAGTCACTGAGCAGGGACTAGGTGCCTGGCACTGTGCTGAGAACTTGAAATGCAGTCTCGCTTAATCCTCTCCACCCCTGGTGAGGTGAGGATTACGGTCTCCAGTTTACAGATGAGTAAACTAAGGTCCTGACAGATTCGATGACTTGTCCAGGGGCCAGGAGAGCCCTGACCGTAATAGCCCACACACTGCTTCTTCAGTGGCCCGTGAAGCCCTGATCAGCCCTGACCACAGGACGCGGAGGACAGCATCTGTGTACACGCTCCCCAGGACCCCTGGAAAACGACACCCCTCCTACTGCTCCCTGGCTTATCTCCTAATTAAGCATTTTGTCAGGGCAAGTGGCTTTTTGTCCGCAAAACAGAACTCTTCTTTCCTACACAAGAAAGCAATTTCCCCCATGTCAAAGTTGCCAATATCTTTTCATTGTTGCTTCCTGGAGCCAGGACCTGGGTGACACTATCAACAATGTGGTTTCTTGCAGCGCCCCCAGCCCTACCACTCACTCCAGCCTTCCTGGGGGCTTTGGGCTTATCTTCAGGTACAGTGTTATCAGTTTTCAAAGCCAGCAGGCTTGCTTCATTTCCACAGAAGAGAAGCTTTTAGGACCTGACTAGATTTGGAATGTCTGTCCTAACCAGGACCAGAAGTGGCCTTCAAAGGCCTTGGAACTTCATCCTTCTGGGAGAGGGGCTCTGAGACCAGCCATGGTCTCTGGCTTCTTTTTCAAAACTAAAAAGTTTATTTTTACACATAAAAACATTTGAAATAACACAGAAGTATATAAGATAGTGTAAAAAGTATAATTCACATTCATTCTGTTATACCCCCATACACGCACTACAATCCTCTGGATTTTTCCTTCTATGTTTGCATTTAGCTATGCAAACATTTAAAAAAAAATTTTTTTAGAGATAAGGTCTCACTATGTTGCCCAGGCGAGCCTCAAACTCCTGGGCTAAAACAATCTTCCCGCCTCAGCCTTTTGGGTAGCTGGGATTACAGGCACTCACCACGATCTCTGGGATTTTAATAATTTTAACTTTAATTAATTAATGTTTCCATCTATGCAAACATAGACATATGGGATTTTACAGATGTACACTTTTTTAGACACAGAAAATAATACAGTATACATTATGATTTGTTTCCCTACATAAAAATACATTTTTAAATATATTTATATATGTATGTATCTTTGTGTTCTTCCCATTCTTTTGAATAGGCAATAGTGTTCAATAGTATGGATGTGACCTTTCCCCTCTCTATTTTGTTTATTAAAATAGTTTCTTTTTTTTTTTTTTGAGATGGAGTCTTGCTCTGTTGCCCAGGCTGGAGTGCAGTGGCGTGATCTTAGCTCACTGCAACCTCCACCCCCCAGGTTCAAGGAATTCTCCTGCCTCAGCCTCCCTGGTAGCTGGGATTGTAGGCGTGCACTACCATGCCCGGCTGATTTTTGTATTTTTAGTAGAGACAGGGTTTCGCCATGTTGGCCAGGCTGGCCTCTAACTCCTGACCTCAAGTGATCCACCCACCTCGGCCTCCCAAAGTGCTGGGATTACAGGCTGAGCCACCGTGCTCAGCCTAAAATCATTATTTTATTTATTTATTTTTTGAGACGGAGTCTCGCTCTGTCACCCCGGCTGGAGTGCAGTGGTGTGATCTTGGCTCACTGCAACCTCCGCCTCCTGGGTTCAAGATCAACCAACAAGCAAATAACAAAACTCTTGGCTGGGTGTGGTGGTTCATGTCTGTAATCCCAACACTTTGGGAGGCCGAAGTGGGAGGATTGCTTGAGTTCAGGAGTTTGAGACTAGGCTGGGCAACATAGCAAGACCTCTTCTCTATTAAAAAAAAAAAAGTTAGCCAGGTGTGATGTGCACCTGGAGTCCCAGCTACATGGGAGGCTGAGGTGGGAGGATCACTTGAGCCCAGGAGTTCAAGGCTGCAGTGAGCTATGATTGCCCTACTCCACTCCAGCCTGGGTAACAGGATGCGACCCCAGCTCAAAACAAACAAATAAACAAACAAACAACAACAAACTCTTTCCTCAGCTCCATCTTTTCTTCTGTTCTGCATTAGGTTTTTAGAAAGAGCATTCTCAAGGTCTCCACATCGTCTTCCAAAACAGCTTGTCTCCTCCATCTCCAAAACCACCAGCTTTATTGGGACCCTCCTTTTCTTGCCCCTTAACGGTTGCATCCACCTTCTGAAGGGTTTCCCGTCTATCTTCTGTCTGGGTCCATCCTCGTTGCAGCTCACCAAGAGGAGCTCTCCAAAGCCCCCAGGTCCCCATTCCTGACTCAGCCAGGATTCTTTGCACTTGATTCTACTGCTTGTGGGATGACCAGCAGAGGAGTTCATGAGTGGGCTGTTATGTCCCACCCTCAAAGCGTGGTCGGTCCTCATGGGGATAGCAGGAGGGAGGGAGGCGGTAAAGGGCTGTATCTAAATCACAGACTGTACTGGCAGATATGCTTGTGCATGTGGAGAATATCTCCAGAAGGATACCCAGGAAACCAGGTGGCAGGGTGGTGGGAGTCCAGGAGTGACAGAGAGAGACACCTTTGTTCATTGAGTCACAATTATTGACATGAATCAATAAACAAAAGGTGTCTGGTTGTTATTGAGTCACAATTTGTCAGGTACTGTTTTAGGCACTGGGGATACATCAATGGACAAGACAGACACAGTCTATGCCCCTTTGCACAGCTCATATCTTCCCATGTGTGCATTCTCTTTACAAAAAATAAATAATAACCTGACCAACATGGTGAAACCCCGTCTCTACTAAAAATAAAAAAATTAGCCAGGCGTGGTGGCAGCGCTTGTAATCCCAGCTACTTAGGAGGCTGAGGCAGGAGAATTGCTCAAACCCAGGAGGCAGGGGATGCTGTGAGCCGAAATCAGGCCACTGCACTCCAGCCTGGGTGACAGAGCAAGACACCATCTCAAAAAAAAAAAAAAAAAAAGAAAACCCAAAAAACAAGAAAAGACAAAAATCTCAGCTAAAGGTAACCCAAGCCCTCTAGTTGCAGAGCCATAATAACATCTCAGCCTGGCCAGGCATGGTGGCTCATGCCTGTAATCCCAGCACTTTGGGAGGCCAAGTTGGGCAGACCACAAGGTCAGGAGTTCGAGACCAGCCTGGCCAACATGGTGAAACCCCGTCTCTACTAAAAATACAAAAATTAGCCGGGTGTGGTGGTGCACACCTGTAGTCCCAGCTACTCAGGAGGCTGAGGCACAAGAATCACTTGAACCCACGAGGCAGAGGTTGCAGTGAACCGAGATCATACCACTGCACTCCAGCCTGGGCAACAAAGTGAGACTTTGTACCAAAATAAAAATCAAAATAATTTTTTAAAAAATAACATCTCAGCCTGATGACTGGTATGCTTTATGAAACCATCGCAACACCTTCCAAGTCAGTAGGAAAAGCCCTGGAGTTGGAATTGGAGACCAGAGTTCAGGTCTCAGCTCCAAACACACATCTGCACCATGTGACCTTGAACAAGTCACTTATTCTTGGAGTCTTGGCTTTCTTCTCTGTGACATGAAAAGAACTATAATTCCTGCTTGCTTACCTCACAGTGTTGTTAAGAGAGAATCCATTGGAATAGGGTTCCCAAAGGGCTGTGTAATTGGTAGAGCACCATACGGTTATGGGGGGATTATTATTTTTTTTTTCATAACCAGACACTTACTCTGTGATTGTTTTTCCTGTCCTCTCTTCCATCTATTAGTGGAGAAAGGCGCTTTGGGCAAAGCCAGATAAATCTGACTTGATCATCGGGAGATGGAGAAGGTTGTGGCGGTTGCTCCTCCTCCCCTTCCTCAGAAGGGCCCCGGCCTGGAGTTTCTGACCTACTGTGCGGGGCTCTCTGCCCCAGTGTGGGAGGGGAGAAGTGAAATGACAATTACCATGTGATGCGGCTAGTGTTGCAGACGTCAGCCCAGTGCCGGCAGAGAGCACATTTCTCCAACATAGGGAATCCGAATCTGGGGACCGGTGGCCAGGGCTGGCTTCTAGGAAGGTGACCATAATGCTGAGTTCAAACAAATGAACAAGTAGAAAGGCAAAGAAAGGAGAAAGGGCACTCCAAGCGGAAGGAACAGCAAATGCAAAGGCATGGAGGTTCTTAGAAATATAAAATAGGTTCAGGCCGGGCGCGGTGGCTCACTCCTGTAATCCCCAGCACTTTGGGAGGCCGAGGCGGGCGGATCACGAGGTCAGGAGATCCAGACCATCCTGGCTAACACAGTGAGAACCTGTCGCTACTAAATAATACAAAAAACTAGCCGGGCGTGGTGGCTGGCGCCTGTAGTCCCAGCTACTCGGGAGGCTGAGGCAGGAGAATGGCAAGAACCTGTGAGGCGCAGCTTGCAGTGAGCCGAGATGGCGCCACTGCAGACCAGCCTGGGCGACAGAGCGAGACTCCGTCTAAAAAAAAAAAAAAGAAATATAATAGGTTCGGGGCCGGGCGCGGTGGCTCACGCCTGTAATCCCAGCATTTTGGGAGGCCGAGGCGGGCGGATCACCTGAGGTCGAGAGTTCGAGAACAGCCTGACCAACATGGAGAAAGCCTGTCTCTACTAAAAATACAAAATTAGCCAGGCATGGTAGCGCATGCCTGTAATCCCAGCTACGCAGAAGGCTGACGCAGGAGAATCCCTTGAACCTGGGAGGTGGAGGTTGCAGTGAGCCGAGATCGCGCCATTGCACTCTAGCCTGGGCAACAAGAGCAAAACTCTGTCTCACAGAAAAAAAAAAAAAAAAAAGAAATATAATAGGTTCGGGACCTTAAATGGGACAGCCAAATTCATAAGACTGGCCAGCTCATACTTTTAGCTTTTGGGCTTTCCAAAGCTCAAATTACATCTCAGTTTGTTCTTATCCAGCCTGGAGGTCCTGTAGGCTGTGTCTCTGCCCCGGAGCATAACTCCACACAGTTGTGGAAGCCAGGGAGCGCCAACAGTTGGCCGGTCAACCTTGACTCCTTTTCCATAAAGGGTTTGGGCTGCAGCTTCATCTCCTGAAATACATCTGCCTTGTGAACAGCCAGTCTGCCATGAAAGAGTTTCTCACTGAAGGCAATTTTGTTATTAGGAAAAAAAAAAAGCCCCTGTCACCCCTTTCCTCTCCTAACTCCCTGACATGAGTCCGTGTCATTAGTTACTCGCTTCAGCAGTTTTATTATGGAAATGACATATTGAAATACAAATTGGGACGCGTACAGTATAATTACTAATACTGCATATTCATTTCCTCCCTTTGTTACTGTTGAGTCCCCATAAAGCCCTCTCCCCAGCCACGTCCCAGTCCTGTGTGCAGTGGCTTCTGTGTCTCTTTTCTTCTGAGGGCCAGGCGGGGCTGAGAGGGGAAACGCAGCCAGAGGAAGTACCTGCCTTCCCCAAGAAGGGCTATTTTTGTGACAATGCTGAGCTGACGCGGCAATCGGGGCCTCCGAGGTCCAAAGGCTTCCCAGCTCGTCCCAGGCAAACAGCTCTCTGACTGAGCCAGACATGGAAAGTCACAACCAGGGGACGTTTTTAAAAAATTAAATGCACCAAAACAAGCATTTCCAGTGATATAAGGGCCAGTGGCCCGGGCTGGGCAATGCCATCCTCCAGGGCCCCTTCCCTTTCTTCCCTCGGCACCTTCTCAGGAGAAGGAGGTCACAGAAGCTGGGCAATTTGGACACCTATCAGGGTGGCACAGGCAGGCATTCTGTGCTGTGTAACCTACCCCATCTCCCTCAGCAGCCTTGGTTTCTGCCCCTCCCCAGGGGAGCATCATGCTGCAAATACTGTATGCACAAGTGGCTAAGAGAGTGACTTCTGGGTTGTAATCTCAACTTTCTGCCACTTAACAGAGAGTGCTTCTTAGGGAAAATTTGCCTTGTCCTTTTGTAACTCAATATCCCCATCTGTAAAGTGGGACTACTAGCAGTTTCCATCTCAAGGAGGTATTATTAGGATTAAATGTTTTAATTAGGCAAAGCATGTTAAACAGAAATATTAGTTTTTTTCCCCCTTTGGGCAGCAGGAAATATTGCCTCCCCTGCTCCCCTGACCCTTGCCCCCCTCCTTTGGCCAGCAGTGACAGGTGGGCCAGTTCTGAGCCTAGGCCCCAAGAGGTTTTGCCCACTCTGCTCTCTCTTGGAATTCTGTCTCTGCCTTGGGAATATGCCCAGGCTAGCCTGCTGGATGATAAGAGACTAAGTGAGGCAGAGCTGAATCAGCCTCATTGTCCCAGCTGAGGCCCTAGATATGTGAGAAAGCACAGCCAACCTACAGATGACCAATAGCTGAACACAGGTGCACACGTGAAGCTGTTCTAGACCAGAAGAACCACCACATCAACCCACAGACTCAAGAGCTAAAGACAAGCATATTATTTTAAGCCACTACATTTTGGGGTGGTTTGTTATGCACAATAGCTAACTGATGCATATAGTAAGCTATTATTGCCCTTTCTCCCTCCTCTGGTACCTCCTGTCTATGTCTCTTGACCTATTGCCCATCTACATTGAAGTCCTAGGGACAAAGACGTAACAAAATATCAAGGTGAGAACATAGGCCCTGGAGTCAGACAGAGTTCAGTTCCCAGGCTGTGGCATGTACAGAGAGGTGACTTTTCCCAAGTAATTTCTGTTCCGTTATAGGGGAATAATAATATCTATCATGCAGAGTTGTGGTAAGGATTGAATAACATAATGGATGAGGAAGAGTCTCCCACACAGTGAGTAACTCTCTCTTCTCTTTCCACAGAAGCTCAATGTCTTACACGTAAAATAACATTCAATTGGCCGGGGACAGTGGCTCACGCCTGTTGGGAGGCCGAGGTGGGCGGATCACTTGAGGTCAGGAGTTTGAGACCAGCCTGGTCGACATGGTGAAACCCTGTCTTTACTAAAAATATAAAAATTAGCCAGGCGTGGTGGCATGCACCTGTAGTCCCAGCTACTCAGGAGACTGAGGGAAGAGAATTGCTTGAACCTGGGAGGCAGAAGTTGCAGTGAGCGGAGATCATGCCACCGCACTCCAGCCTGCGTGACAGAGCAAGACTCCGTTTCAAAAAGAAAAAAAAAAAAAATTCAATCATGGTGATTGAAATCATATTGTTTTATGACTAGGTTGAGCTGTTAAGCTCAGTTACCTGATATTCAAAAGAGAAGCCATAGGTCACAGCCTCCATTCAGAAGCACGAAGGAAGTGTTCTCCAATTAGCCAATGATTATCATCCAAATACCAATAACAGAAATCCTTGGCATTTGCTTAGTATTTACAAAGCACTTTTGCATATATTACATTGTTTAATTTCACAATAACTCTGTGGAGTCCCTTAGCATCAGCATTGTCCCCATTGTGTAGCCTCCAAGGAAATCATTAAGGTCAAGTGGTTTGCCCATTGAGGCACAGCTGGTAAGTGGCAGGGCAGAGACTCTAAGAGCCCATCCTGCCCCCACAGACCAGTTGTTACAGTGTTGAGGGCCTGTGAGGAGTCCCACTAATAGGACATAATCCCTCTTTTTCTGTTTATTGAATATATATAGCTTAAAATGAAATGTTCTTGATCTCCTGGAAACACAATCAGACTTGACCTTGGCTCAGCACCGAAGCCATTGACTTTTTCAGTCCAGGACCCTTTTTGCTGGGGTGAAGAACCACTCCTTGTCCTCATCACTCACTGCTCGGAAATAAAAGGACCCAGCACAGTTCTCAAGGAGCACTATTCACGTCAAACTCTGCAGCTGATGTGTGGGCAGCCAGCCTAGTGTACTGGGGAGTCCTTCTTTCCGTAATTCCTGGGAGGGTCTTTCTCCAACCACCATTGGACAATGTGTCCTGGCAGCCAAATCTGTTAAGGATTAGGGTATTTCCTAAAGAAAGATCACCAATCTCTTTCTTTAAAGACAGTAAGAAAGACAGGGCTATCCCTCTGCAATATCAGTCAGCACAAGCATAGAGCCCTCAGGATGAGCAGATTTCTTTCCTAGGTGAGATCAGGGGTTGAGAGGTGGACATAAGAAGTATGACATGTCGGCTGGGTGCAGTGGCTCACACCTGTAATCCCAGCACTTTGAGAGGCCGAGGCGGGTGGATTGCCTGAGCTCAGGAGTTCGAGACCGGCCTGGGCAACACGGTGAAACCCCATCTCTACTAAAAATACAAAAATTAGCCAGGCATGGTGGTGTGCGCCTGTAGTCCCAGCTACTCAGGAGGCTGAGGCAGGAGAATTGCTTGAACCCTGGAGTCGGAGGTTGCAGTGAGCCGAGATCATGCCACTGCACTCCAGCCTGGCAACAGAGCGAGACTCCATCAAAAAAAAAAAAAAAAAAAAAAAAAAGAAGTATGACATGTCATGGCCGGGCACAGTGGCTCACACTTGTAATCCCAGTACTTTGGGAGGCTGAGGCAGGAGGATCACTTGAGTTCAGGAGTTTGAGACCAGCCTGGGCAACACAGGGAGGAGACCCTGTCTGTAATTAAAAAAAAAAAAAGAAAGAAAGAAAAAAGAAAAAAAAGTATGCAATGTCAAAGAAACAGCAAGTGCAGTCCCTTTCTCCCATGAACTCAAAATCCAAAGGGATTTTGGGGAAGCCATCCCCAGGATGTTGGTCAAAAGTTAAAAAAGCTGTTTATATAAAAATATAGCAGCATGATCCACAGTGATGAAAACCTGGAAATTGCCCAAATGCCCAACAAAAGAAAACAGTTAAGTACACTTGTTTTATTAAATTGATGGAATAGCACATTGCTGTTATGAAAGATAATAAGGGGCTGGGCGAGGTGGCTCATGCTTGTAATCCCAGCACTTTGGGAGGCAGGGGCGGGTGGATCACGAGGTTGGGAATTTGAGACCAGCCTAGCCAACACAGTGAAACCCCGTCTCTACTAAAAATACAAAAATTAGCTGGGAGTGGTGGCGGGCGAGTGTAATCCCAGCTACTTGGGAGGCTGAGGCAGGAGAATCATTTGAACCCAGGAGTGAGCCGAGTGAGCCGAGATTGTGCCACTGCCCAGGAGTGAGCCGAGATTGTGCCACTGCACTCCAGCCTGGACGACACAGCGAGACTCCATCTCAAAAAAAAAAAGAAAGAAAGAAAGAAAGAAAGAAAGAAAGAAAGAAAGAAAGAAAGAAAGAAAGAAAGATAATAAGGAAGTTTTTGAGCTATGATGCCTTCTCCAAAGAAAAATAAAAGAGGTAAAATAATATTAACTAAAAAGGAAAGATAATACGGAAGTTTAAGTAGATCTGTGGAAAAGTACATATGAAACAATTTCAGGTAAATAAAGAATACAAAACAGTTTCCAAGCCTTGATTACACCTGTGTAAAATCGTATAAGCATAGTGATAATGACAGTAGGGGGACATCATAACATAAAAATAACAGTTGTTTTAAAGTAAATGGGCATTACTGTCATTCTTAGTCATGTTTGCTTAATACGCATGAGACATCTTGAAGGTAGCAAGAGAGAGACACGTGACATCTGGCTGTCAGAGCACTGCAAAACACCAACCATGCAGATTAGAAGAAAACAAGTGCACAGTAATGGGGAAAATCAGGAAAAGTTGTGGTTATTCGAGTTGGAATTTGAGTGGCTTAATGGTAGACAAATGCTCAGCTGGCACGCTGGAACCATTTCTGGGGACCCCAGAAACACAAAGCCAAACCAAAGAATGTGCAGCAGGACCTATGATAGAACTTCAGACACAGAGCCAGCACGCTGGGGGAGAGTTTTAGGGTGCAGGGCAGCCTCTTCCACGTCCTTCAAATCACATCAGTGACTTGGATGCCCATTAGTCACATGAAAGACAGGTCCTTAAACTGTGGTCAAGTCTTTCTGTGATGTTTAAAAAATATAAATAAGGCTGGGTGTGGTGGCTCACACCTGTAATCCCAGCGCTTTGGGAGGCTGAGGGGGGCGGATTGCTTGAGGTCAGGAGTTCAAGATCAGCCTGGCCAACATGGTGAAACCCTGTCTCTACAAAAATACAAAAATTAGCCAGGCATGATGATGGGTGTCTGTAATCCCAGCTACTTGGGAGGCTGAGGAGGGAGAATTGCTTGAACCCAGGAGGAAGAGGTTGCAGTGAGCTGAGATTGTGCCACTGAATTCCAGCTTGGGCGACAGAGCAAGACTCCATCTCAAAAAAATAAATTTATAGATAGATAGATATATAGATATCTATATACGCATGTGTGCGTGTGTGTGTGTGTGTGTGTGTACTCTCAGACTAAAAGTGGGTTTATTAGGTGGGTTGAATTTCAGGCTGTGCGGTTTAGGGTAAAGATGGTTTGTTGAGAGGATGGATGTGCTGGCTTCCCTTTGATCCCCAAAACATCCTACATTGAACTTTCTGATAATAAAACATGGCTTCTATGAAGCAAATTGGATGCACACTCATCTTTGTTCTTTCCTATTATTTTGTAGTGTCTAATATATATTTATATATATATAGTTGCATCCGTTGTTGCATCCAACATCACATGGTGGTGATTTGCACACAGTTCTAACTTTGAAACAAGAGGTGTGACATCCTCCTCGTGGGAGAGGAAAGGTAAGGTTCACTCAGCCATGATCTTAGGTGAGTCATTTCCCTTCAGATACTGCATCTATAAAGGCAGGGTTAGGCTCCCAGCGGATGATTGGGATTCTCCTCAGCTCAGAGCCTCAGGGAGTCGCTGGACCTGAAAGAAAAGGATGGTCTGCCCCCCACGAGGGGCAGCTGCCTTCCAACAAGGAGTCATTGCGAGACAGATCTCAGCCCTTTGTGCAAATTACAGCAAACCCTCCAGGAAAACAGTCTGAGTTTTTTATTTTTAATTTTTTTTCTAGTTCCATATTTTGACTCCTGATCTCCCATTTCTGTTAGAAAGTTTATAGTTCCTCAGTGTAGTGTGAGATAGAGGAAGTATTCTTTGTTAGCAGATTTAAAAAAATGTTTTTGGCCACCGATGGACCCAGCAGCCCACAAGGGCTACACAATAAATGGGCTGGGGAGGAAGGGAGAAAGGCGGGGATCCTCTCCAGGAAGGCCTGGGAGGACCACACATCAGGCTTAATTTCCCGGAGCCCAAATGCAAACAGAAAGAAAATCCACCCTGGGTTGTTTAAAGTCCCTGGCTCAAGGCTGTTAGGGAGAGGAAGGATCCCCTCCTGCAACCCCCCCAGGCTGCCAGAAAACTTCTTCTGCAAAGCCACACCCATTCCTGCCTCCAGGGTGTCCTCCTGCTACAAGTTGAGAGAAAAGGACAAGGAAACTGACAATCTCCTTCTGGTGGGGAGGGGGTGGGGCAGACGCCATGGCCAAGTCCAGGGTGATAAAGAGCTCAAGGGCAGCTCCGGGGTCGTCACTTCAACTGTACCATGTGAGCAGCTGCTCCGGGTTGGGGATGTGGCAGAGCCCAGCCTCTGGCGCAGAAGCATTGACCTCTCCCCATTGACAAACAGCTGCTCCAGTCCCCCCACCAGCCTTTAGGCTCTAGGGGACATCGTGTGAAGCTCTGTCGCCCAGGACGTTAAACCAAATCTGTCACGGCTGTGGAGACCCGCTGGGGCTGGTGAAACCCTCCCATTTGCAGCGCAGGAGATCACAGTAGCAAAGGCTTGCAGGATACTTTCATGTGGATTATCTTATTTATTTCTCAATGTAACCATGTAAAGTAGATATTCGTTATTATTTCTTTTTTCTTTCTTTCTTTTTTTAACAGATGAATAAACGGAGACTTAGAGAGGTTAAGTGGTAGATGCAAGATCAGTGCCAAGACAGTCTCTGCAAAGCCTGAGCACTTAACCTCTACATCATGGGAAGATGCTGGGCTCCTCTCAGAGTTGCAAAACATGCACAATGTCCTCCATCCCCTAAAGGCCATTCAATGGGAAGTTTTCAGCCCTTTCTCTCTCCCTTCCTTCTGAAAAATGTGGGGTGGGGGCAGTTATTTCAGAGGTCTTGGGGCACAGGTTCAACACCAGGAGGGAGAAGGGAGATGAGGAGGGGGTAGAGGAGAGAGGCACATGTTCAGTGCAAGGAGGATGCTTGGGATCCAGCCACCTTGGCTGCCCTGGAACCCTCTTCCTGAGTATCTTGCTCCCCTCTTCTAACACATTCCAAAAGCTGTTTTGTGCTAGTGACTGTTGACTGCCATTAAGTCACCATCACAAACACTTTTACCAGGGGCTTTCTAGAAATAAAGATGTGACACTTTGGGTGATTTGTGGTGCCTGGGGGGTCTGAAGGAGAGGGTTCTACCTCTTCCTCAAATTGTACCTGGGAGGTTGCCACCCAGCCTTAAGAATCCTCATATTCAAAGGGAAGAAAAAAATACTGGGGAGTGGAGAGTAAGGGGGATGTGGTACCTGCCTTCAGATACCTGCAGGGCTGTCACAAAAAAGAGATTAGGAAGTGGGGCTTCAGAGGGCAGAGAATCCCCGTGGATATACATCTTAGAAAGGGAGATGTTCTTTTAACATAAGAAAGAACATCAGACTACTTTCTTGCTGTTGTTGTTGTTATTGTTATTCTAGCAACAGCCATTTATGAAGGAAAATGTCAAGTCGTATGCTAAGCACTTTCATCTACACTGGCTTAAGTAAACCTCCTGACCACCTGGGAAGTAGATGCCTGCAATTAATTACTGCCCCCAGATCACAGATGAGAAATTAAGTTCAGTGAAGTTAAGTAACTGGTTGAATGTGGCTGAGCTAGCACCTGGGAGAGGGGAGGTCCCTACCCGCTGCTGGTTCTAAAGTCCACACTCTTAACCATTAACTCCATCCTCCCCACAACCTTTGACAGTCAATGGTGAGTTCCACATTCCCAGAGGTATTCAAGAGATGCTGTAACTTATTTGATACATGAATTGCCTAGATGCTCCTCCACCTCCAGATTCTCAGGCCTCCCCCTCCAGAACCATAGCTGAATCTCCGGGGGAGGGGAGGTGGGGCAGGGGTTGGTCCCCAGAGTCTGCTTTTAGCAAGCGCTAAGTAGGTGTGGGAGGCATGGCCTTAGGGAGCCCCCACTGAGAGGAAGCTGCACCCGATACTCTATCAGGGCTTCCGACTCCTGTGTGGCCTGAGATTTGGAGATTCTATTTTTAGGCAGGTCCTTCCTGAGCCACTGTGTCAGACTTTCTGGCACCTTCTGACGGCTCCAGGGCACCTGAGCTGTCTTCAGAGCCTCCCTGATGCCCCAGAGATACCTAGGGCAGGGCTGGGAGGAGCTCTGGGAGCCAGGAAAAAGCAGAGGAAAGCCACATTTGCCAGATGAAGGGGAGGAGGTGAAGGGGGAGGCTTTTCATTTCTAGCTCGGAGGGGATTCAATGATTCTCTCCGCCCTGAGGCTGACAGTAGGGAGCCGGTCCTTGTTAAAACTCTCTCTTGCAGAGGAGGTTATCCCTTCCGAGACAGTATGGATGGATGGAGGGGGTTTTTCGTGGACCATTCTCCCGACTGCTTTCGTGGATGGTTTTTTGGGAAGCTGGCAAAGGAGATATTATAGAGAAGTCTTGTCTCTTGGGAACCCCTGCAGCAGCAAAATGATGGTGATGGCTGCTGAGCCTTTACTGATGCTTGCCGGACGCTGTGCTGAGCACCCTAAATCCAGCCCCCTAGTTAACCCTCACGGAAGTCTCTTGAAATGAGTGCCACGGTTGCTCTCAGTTTAAGAATGTATTAATAGTTTTAGAGAGGTACAGTTACTTGTCCCCAGCCCCGCTTAAACTGACAGAGCTTTCGGAGTTCATGGATGGGACTACTACACTCTTAACCACCCCACGATACTGCCTCTCGGGCCCCAAGAGAACGTCAGTGTTTCTTAACCTTCTTTTGGAACATTGACTTTTGAAGATGTGCCAAAAGCTATTATTTTGTCAGCTAATGATCAGTAATATCTACCACAGGCCAAGTGCTGTTCTAGGTGCTTTACATGTACTAACTCATTTAATCCTAGCAACAACCCATATGGTAAGTATTCTCATTATCCCCATTTTACAGATGAGAGAGCAAAGCTTCAGAGAAGTTGAGTAACTTGTGTCACTGGTTGTAAACTGGTATAGCCAGGTTTCAAACGTGGTGAGTGTGACTCCACAGTCCACACCATTAACCATTAGGCACATGAGTGTGCATGTGCCTTCACACACACACACATGCACAATTGTGTAGTCAATTTCAAGGGATTTGTGGCTCTGAAAGTCCTCTTTTGGGGACCAGTTCCAGGTGAGCAACACTTCAGAATTAATTTAAAAAAAAAATCTCAAAACAGGCCACGTATAGTAGCTCACACCTGTAATCCCAGGACTTTGGGAGGTTGATGTGGGAGTATTGCTTGAGCCCAGGAGTTCAAGAACAGCCTGGGCAACACAGCAAGACCCGATCTCTACCAAAAATTTAAAAATTAGCTTCACATGGTGGCATGCACCTATAGTCCCAGCTACTCAGGCGGCTGAGATGGGAGCATCACTTGAGCCTGGGAGATCAAAGCTACAGTGAGCAGAGATTGCGCCATTGCACTCCAGCCTGGGCAACAGAGCAAGGACCTGTCTCACAATAAAAATGAAAAAATAAAATAAAAACTCAAGACTAATATTGGGGTTTAGACTTCTGCAAAGACCACGTGCTAGAGGAGGGAAGACCCAGGCCGGGGGTCTTTGGCCAGGCTGCTTTGGGGCCATCTTTTCCCCTTCACCAATTCCAGATTCTAGGGTCTGTCTCAGGCTGGAGAAGGGGGCTGGCCTGTCCACATCATCCTTTCTGAATGACCATGCTGTTGGGCCTCTCCGCCACCCACCTGACCCCCAGCCCTGAAATTACTGGGTGGGCCGACATTTGCTCCTCCAGTAGAGTGTGAGCCAGGGATTGAGTCCAGGAAAGGTACCTGGGAGTGGAGCAGGTGAAGGAAATTCTACAGCTAGATCATTGTTTCTAGATTTTAGTTGACATCAGAATTACCTGTTCAAAAGCAGATTCCTGGGCCCCATCCTGAAGGATTCTGATTGAGTAGATCTGAGGTGGAGCCCAGGAATTTGTGTTTTATTTATTTTATTT
The DNA here is from genome assembly GCF_029281585.2 of Gorilla gorilla gorilla. Taxonomy (NCBI): domain Eukaryota; kingdom Metazoa; phylum Chordata; class Mammalia; order Primates; family Hominidae; genus Gorilla; species Gorilla gorilla. The sequence goes on along the minus strand of NC_073232.2, from coordinate 122,434,050 downwards.
TATTTTATTTTATTTTATTTTATTTTATTTTATTTTATTTTATTTTATTTTATTTTCTTGAGATGGAGTCTCACTCTGCCTCCCAGGCTGGAGTGCAATGGTGCGATCTCAGCTCACTGCAACCTCTGCCTCCCGGGTTCAACGGATTCTTGTGCCTCAGCCTCCCAAGTAGCTGGGATTACAGGCATGTGCCACCACGCCCAGCTAATTTTTGTACTTTTAGTAGAGATGGGGTTTCGCCATATTGGCCAGGCTGGTCTAGGATTCCTGACCTCAGGTGATCCACCCACCTCAACCTCCCAAAGTGCTGGGATTACAGGCGTGAGCCACCACGCCCAGCCAGAATTAGTGTTTTCAGTAAAGGTCATTATCGTTCCTGATAACATGGCCCATTGAGCAAGACTGGCTCAGAGTCCACATTGTCATCTCTGCTGATGATTCTAGTCAAAAGGAGGACTCTCAGTTAATTCTACTCATGTCTGGGGCCACAGCATCCATGTAGAATTCCAGAGGGGCAGGGGGCATCCTGGGTTTGTGCAATGAGCAGTGAGGAGAGGAGGAGGTGGTCCCTGGAGCTGTTCCCTCCTGATTTTGAGACAACTGCCCAGCACTCAGTCAGGCACCAGTCCCCCCTTCAAGCAGTGGGAGCTGCTGAGGGGTGCAAGGCTGAATTTATGACAAGATAGAGTCCCTGGCCTCAAGGGACACACAGATTAGCTGAGAAGATGGATGAGTCAACTGAGAAATGCCAGTGAAGCTGGGGCTTTTGAGGCCAGCGAATGAGGGAGCAGAGCTCAGGGAGCGGGAAAGCAGAGATCGTGCATGTGCGCGACGGTGGGGGATTCCAAGTGAGTGGCTGCAGGGAGTCCTGGGTGGGGGATAAAGGCCACCAGATGGAGGCCTGGGAAGTAGGGTGACTAACCGACCTGGTTAGCCCGGGATGGAGGGGTTTCCTGGAATCAGGGCCATTCAGTGCAAAAATCAGGAGAAAGTCTTAAGCAAAACCTATAGGGAAGGCAAGTCAAGGTCTCTTCAGAGGGCCCTGTGCGCTCTCCCAAGGCACAGAAGAGCCTCCCTGAACTCTTCATGACACTAGACTCTCTCTTTCTACCCAAGGAGGAGGTGGCAGGAAGCTTGGGAGTCTGGGCAGAGGCCTCTGCAGGTTTGGGGACTACTTCTAAACACTCAAAGCTATTTTACAAACCTTGACGGGTCCTTTGAAGGACACAGAAGGTTGGATCAGATCACTTCAAGTTTGAAGGAAACAGATGACTTATACTACAAAGAAGTAGTGGAAGGAGCAGTGACTAAATTAGTTCTCATTAGCCGGGCGTGGTGGCATGCACCTGGAGTCCCAATTACTCAGGAGGCTGAGGTGGGAGGATTGCTTGAGCCCAGAAGGTCGAGGCTGCAGTGAGTCATGATTGTGTGCCACTGCACTCCAGCCTGCGTGACAGAGCAAAACCCTGTCTTGAAAAAAAAAAGTTCTTAATTGAGCTCTTACTATGTGCCAGGACTGTGATAAATGTCTTGGAGAAACTGTGTCATTTAATCCTCGTAACTTTCCTGGGAGGCAGATTTTATTACCCGCACTGAACAGATGAGAAAACAGAGGCACAGAGGGAGGAGCCCACTTACCCAGAGTCACACAGCTGGCAGTGGCTGTGCTGGAACTTTGACAAAGCACCCCTTAACAGAGAATCAATCAATCACTAATACAGAATAAATAAATAAAGCTTCCCAGGATATTTGCTCCAATTGGTCAGTGTGAAACCCCCCAAAGTTATTTATTTATTTAGAGACAGGGTCTTGCTGTATTGCCTAGCCTGGAGTGCAGTGGTGTGGTCAGAGCTCACTGCAACCTTGAACCCCCAGGCTCAAATGATCTTCCCACCTTGGCCTCCCAGGTAGCTGGGACCACGGGTGCATGTTATTACACCTATTAATTTTTAATTTCTTTTTTTTTTTTTTTGAGACGGAGTCTCGCTCTGTTGCCCAGGCTGGAGTGCAGTGGCGCGATCTCGGCTCACTGCAAGCTCCGCCTCCTGGGTTCACGCCATTCTTCTGCCTCAGCCTTCCGAGTAGCTGGGACTACAGGCACCCGCCACCACGCCCGGCTAATTTTTGTATTTTTTAGTAGAGACGGGGTTTCACTGTGTTAGCCAGGAAGGGTCTCGATCTCCTGACCTCGTGACCTACCCTCCTCGGCCTCCCAAAGTGCTGGGATTACAGGCGTGAGCCACCGCGCCCGGCCTAATTTTTAAATTTTTTTGTAGAGATGGGTCTCATCCTGTTGCCCAGGCTGGTCTCAAACTCCTGGGCTCAAGTGATCCTCCCACCTCAGCCTCCTAAAGTGCTGGGATTACAGAAGTGAGCCACGTGCTCAGCCACTCCCTGAAGTTTTAAACAATACTCACCCATCACAGAGAATGAGAATCAGGGCAAGGAAATGACTTATGCCCAGGCACAATGTTTTAAGAAAGGAAAACACAGCAGCTAAAGAGAAATGTCCAAGAGTCAAAGTCAAAATGAGTTTTCAGAATGGAAGGCATGGGAGTTGCATTCTGGATGTCTAAGTCGAACCTAGAAGCTTGAGCCCCAAAAACAATCCTGTTTTTCCCAGGTGGAAAGGTGCTTCTGGTCGGGAAGGCTGAGCAGCATTTGAAAAAAGAATGAAAGAATGTGCATTTCTGGGGCACCTTGGATAACAAAGAGGGCCTCTGTCATTCTCTGGGTCCAGTGAGGTGACATTGCTAATCCTAAAATCTGTCCTGCAATCACGCAGCCAGGGAGGGGCCCCCGTCCCCAGAGCCCTCAGCAGACAGTCAGACAGGTTCAGTTGGGAAAGTAGGGAAGCCCTCACGTGGCAATTACCCTAATACTGAAAGAGGAGCTCTAGAGCAATGTCTTTTTGAATGTTTTGACTATAATCCACAGTAAGAAATACATTTTTTGTCACAAACCAGTGCATACATGTGTGCATGTGTGCTTCACAAAGCAAAGCTTACCCATGTTAAAGGCAATACCCTCTGTTATTTTCTGTTCCATCCCAATTCATTTGTTTTAAAGCTAGTTGTAACCTACCACATTGATTTCATTACCCACAAATGGTTTATAGTCTGTAGTTTTAAAAACACCTAGCACTGTGAGCCAGGGAAACTGAATAGGAGGTTAGAATGACAGGAATTTATATTGCAGTCATTATCTCTACCATTGTGCCTTTGAATGGTGTTTTGTGTTTACCCTACTTTCACCTAATAAGCACTTCTCAAACTGTGCTCCATGGGTTGCCTTTATTCCAGGAGAGTTTAATAGGTGTTTTGCTCCAAAGTGCTTCTGCGGTCAAACAAGTTTGGGAAAGGATACACGGGATAGCCACATCTGACATGTCCCAGTGCTTTTAGCATATTTAAGGCTCCCAGAAGGTCTGCAGTGAAGGTACCTGGTTAACTCTGTTAATCCTGCCTTTCCCAGACTTTTCTTTTTTTTTTTTTTTTGACCAGAGAGTCAGTTTGGGGAGTAAGCCACTTACTTCCTCATGGGAAGTTTGGTGTTCCCCAGAAACCAGTCAGAGCCTGATTGCTTCACATTCTCCTTTGCGAATCCTCACCCACCGGTGTCCCTGTGAGGTCAGGAAGAGGGATGCTCCGTGGGAGGACTGTTGGAACAGACAGTTCACTTACCTGTCTGATCTCCCACATCAACTTGGGGCCAGAGTTGGCCAGAGCCGGGCCAGAGCCAGGCTTCCTCCCTCACCATCACATGGGGGAGCCCTTGGACAGTGCCATTGATCCTAAGGGGCCACTTTCCTGATGGCACGAGGAAACGCCTCCCCACTGAGCTGCATGCAAGAACAGCAGAAGGGTGTGGGCACCAACAGCTGCCCTCTGCATCGCCTCCAGGGTGCCGAGTATCCCAGGAGTTCAAAGCTCAGCCTGAAGAATCTTTAGTTCCTCAACCTCCCTGGAGGCAAGAAAGGAATGGGAACTGATCATCCCCACACTTCCGCTTCTGAACAGAGGTAAAGTAACTCACACAGTAATTCTGCAGGAAAAATAGCCACCCGTGACTTCCAGTTCCTGTTGTACCTCAGGTCAAACTTGGCTGAAGAACATGTATTCAAGTTTGTGAAACAACTCTGCTGGTTTCTTTTATTAATTTTTTTTGAATATGCATTTATTTCTCTGGATACAAAAGAGACATGGGGATGTACGATAACCATTTCTCTCCTATCCCTTGCCAAATCACCCAGTTTCTCCCTGGAGTCAACCAAATGTACTAGTATCTAGTATCTATGCAAACACTCCTTTTCCCTACACACACACACACACACACACACACAAGCGCACACGATAAACAAATTAACATACTTTGAACACTGTCTGCACCTTATTTTTATTTATTTATTTATTTTTTTGAGACAGAGTCTTGTTCTGTCGCCCAGGCTGGAGTGCAGTGGTGCAATCTCCGCTCACTGCAACCTCCGCCTCCCGGGTTCTGGAGATTTTCCTGCCTCAGCCTCCTGAGCAGCCGGACTACAGGCACGCACCACCACACCCAGCTAATTTTTGTATTTTTTAGTAGAGACGGGGTTTCACCATATTGGCCAGGCAGGTCTTGAACTCCTGACCTCATGATCCACCCATCTCGGCCTCCCAAAATGCTGGGACGACAGGTGTGAGCCACTGAGCCTGGCCTCTGCACCTTATTTTTTAACTTAATGATGGATCTTAGAGATCATTCCTTATTAGTACACACAGAGCTTTCTCATTCTTTTTTACTGCTATATAAATTATGGTCCTTTATGGATGCAGCATAACTAGGCCCCCACTGATGAACACAGATTACCTCCAGAGTTTTTTGTTATGAACAGTGCTGCGGCAGATAACCACGTACTTAAGTCGTGGTGCACATGTGTGCGTGTGTATGTAGGGTAAAGTTCTAGAAGTGGAATTGCCGGGTCAAAGCACAGGCACTTCTTTAGGTGGTGCTGAGTACTGCCTGGTGCCCCTGCTCTGGCGGCTGGGATCCCAGGAAGAGACGAGGGTTTTTCCTTTCTCGTTGGATGTTTAATCCAAGGCAGCTTCACACATTGACACCGGACACAGGAAACACGAAGTGTAGTCCTGACCTGTCTTTGCATGTCAATCTCCATTTGCGCCAGCACCATTTGTTGAAAAGACTCTTATTTTCACCATTGAATGGTGCTGGCATCCTGGTTGATACTTGATTGACAGCTGGGCATGGTGGCTCACACCTATAAATCCCAGCGCTTTGGGAGGCCGAGATGGGAGGATCGCTTGAGCCCAGGAGATTGAGACCAGCCTGGACAACATAGTGAGACACTGTTTTTAAGGAAAAAAAAAAAAAAGAAAATCAATTGACCATAACTGTGAGAGTTATTTCTGGTCCCTCATTTCTATTCCATTGATCTCTATGTCTATATCTTTAGACAAGTACCACACTGTCTTAATTACTGTAGCTTTGTAGTAAGTTTTAAAATTGAGAAGTATGAATCTTCTATTTTTCTACTCAAAATTGTTTTGGCTATTCTGGCTTCCTTGCATTTCCACATGCATTTTACAAGCATTCCACATTCATTTCATCAGCTTATCAACTTCTACAAAGAAGTCAGTTGGAATTTTGATAGGATTGCACTGAATCTGTTATATCAGTTTTGGGAATATTGCCATCTTAGCAATATTAAGCCTTCCAATTCACAACTATGGGTTGTTGTTCCATTTATTTAGGTCTTCTTCAATTTCCTCCAACAATATTTTACAGTTTTGAATGTACACATCTTGTACTTCTGTTAAATTTATGCTTATGTACTTTATTCCTTTTGATACTACTAGATTTGAAATAGTTTTCTAAATTCTATTTTTGAACCTTTAATTGCTAGCGTATGGATATAGAATTAATTTTTATATGCAGATCTTATATTTTGAAATATTACTGAACTTGTTTATTAGCTCTAATAGCCTGGTGCTTGGGGCTATTTTCTTAGTATTTTCTATATAAAAGATTATTTGTCAACAGAGATAGTTTTACTTCTTCTTTTCCAAACTGGCCTTTTATTTCACTTTCTTGCCTAATTTCCCTGGCTAGCCCCTCCAGCACAATGTTGAATAGAACTGACAAGAGCAGACACCCTTGTCTTGTTCATGATCTTAGGGGAAAGCTTTCAGTCTTTTACCATTAATTATGATGTTAGTTGTTAACTATGCAATTTTAAGTTTTCTAGCAGCCACAATTTTAAAACATAAGAGTAAATGGTAAAATTAATTTTACAAATAAATTTTACTTAACCCAATATATCAAAAATATTTCAGCATGTAATTATTATAAAATATTAACGAGATTTTTACTTTGCATACTAAGCCTTTGAAATCTGATGTATGTTTTATACTTTCAGCATATCTCAAACTCCTGACCTCAATTGATCCACCCGCCTCAGCCTCTCAAAGTGCTGGGATTATAGGCGTGAGCCACTGTGCCTGGTCCTTTTAGCATATCTTAATTCAGAGTAGCTACATTTTTGGAGGGGGGTGGCGGTGGGGAGTAGCTACATTTTAAGTGCTATTCTCTACTGTATTGGACAGCACAGATCTAGAACATGGCTGGCTCAAAACAAGAAGAGCTAATGTTTACTGAACACTTCCCATGGGCTAGGGACTCTTCTAAACTTTTTCACGTATTAACTAAATTAATCTTACAATGAGGAAGCTAAGGCATGGAGAGGTTATATTACTTGCATAAAATTGCCCAACTAGTGAAATAGCAGGGCTAGGATTCCAGCCTGGGAAGTCAGACTTCAGAGCCTGAACTTTCTACTTTTAATAAATTTATGGAGATCTAATTCACATACCATACAATTCACCCATTTAAAGTATACAATCAGACAGTTTTTAGTGCATTAACAGAGTCCTGCAACCATCACCACAAACAATCTTAGAACATTTCATCATCCCAGAAAGAGAGCCCATACCCGTTAGCAGTTACTCCCCATTTCCCCCAACTTCTCAGTCCTATCTACTTCCGTCTGTATAGATTCGCCTATTCTGGGCATTTCATACAAATAGGATTATATGATATGTGGTCCTTTGTGGCTGGCTTGTTTCATTTAGCATAATGATTGCAAGGTTCCTCCTTGTTGTAGTATCTATCAGCACTTCCATTTCCAAAAAAATAGTCCATTGTATGGACAGATCAACTTTATCTCTTTGTCAGCTGATGAACTGGGTTGTTTTCACGTTTTCAGTATTATGAATAATGCTGCTATGACCAAGCATGAGCAAGTTTTTGGATGGACATACGTTTTCATCTCTCTTGGGTATATACCTGGGAGTGGAACTGCTGGATGATAGAGGAACCTAGAACGTATGTTTTTAAAGGAACTGCTAGACTGTTTTCCAAAGTGGCTGCACCATGTTACCTTCCCACCAGCAGTGTATGGGGGCTCCAGTTTCTCCACACCCTTGTCAACACTTGTTATTGTCTTTTTGTTTATAGCCATCCCAGTGGGTATGAACTGACCCAGAGCTTAAACTTTTGGCTGTTATTCTAGACCGGAGGCACTTAATGAACATGTGTTCAATGAATGAAAAAATAAACACATCTTGTCATTGTCCGTTGTGGGGTGTTCTGAATAATGGAACAAGATGGCTCAAAACCTGCCAACAAGAAGCTTTAACAGAAGAGAAGGCTGTTTTCCTTTAAAATGGTGATCTGCTGGCTGGATCCGAGCCACCTGAGGGGCATTTTAAAAGTACAGATTCCCAGGCCCCATTCCCAGAGATTGATTTGGTAGGTAAGGTGGTATCTGGGAATCCGTATTTTTTTTTTTTAAGAAAGCTTACCCAGATGATTCTGACATGCCACCAGGTTTGGGATCAGTCATCTAAAAGGGCATTTTGGAGTATAGTGCATGTATTTGCAATAAGCCAGTCATGTAAGTGTCTGCCAGAAAAACAAGTCTGTGGGAAGGACTGCAATGACACCTGGCTGAGTTTGGGAAGCTGAGGCCCTGCTCAGTGCTGCATTCCACATGATGGGGGTAAGAAGAAAACTAACAAGTAAGACTCGTTGAGAACTTACTTCCTTCCATCTATGTCTCTACATGCAATACCTCCTTTAATCTTTAAAACACCACCCTATGAGAAAGGTACTGTTAATGGTTCCTTCTTTGCAGATGAAAAAACTCAGTCTCAGAGGAATTAAGCCGCCCAAGTTCTCACGACTCAGTCGCGTTAGGCTTGCAGCATGGTCTGTTTGACTCCTCTCTGCTGTTTTTCCTTCCTGGCCTTTTCACTAGCCTTGAGGCACTCCCAGGATTCTGGAGGAGTCAGGACACAAAATGAAATACGCAGTAGCTGGAAAGGCCAACCAGGTAAAAACAAGATGCCTGGTGGGGTGTGCAGACAGGTTACGGCTGAAGTATTAGGGAGGAGGAGGGGAGGGGGCTCAAACAGAGGAAAAAGAAGTGGTTCTTTGTGGCAGGGCCTTTGGACAATTGGCAAGCCCCCAGCTGACCCAACTCCTGCTGCATCACGAGCTTCCTCTGTCCCCTATGCCTTCTGCCAGTCAGGGTGCTAATTTGCACGCTGGCCTTGCTTGCCCCAGAATGCCTTTCCACCCACCCTCTCCAGAGAGACTCAGATACAGCAAATATCCCTTAGATGCTTTCAGATGCCATATCTCATTTAGATGCACTTTCAGATGAGCAAACTAAGGCTCAGAGACATTAAGTCACTTGCCTAAAATCCCACAGCAAATCAGTCGCAGTGCTGAGATTCAAACTTTATTTTTGACAACCTGATGTGGTTTAAATGTGTGTGCTCCTGCCCCCAGTTTTTGTGTTGAAGCCTAATCCCCAATGTGATAGTATTAGGAGGTGAGGTCTTTGGGAGGTGATGTGGGTCATTAGGGCATAAGCCTCATGGTGGGATTACGACCCTTATAAAAGAGGCCAGAGAGAGAGTCCTTGCCCCTTCCACCATGTGAGGACAGAGCGAAAAGATGGCCATCTATTAGCCAGGAAATGGATCACTACCAGACACGGAATCTATTAACCAGGAAGCACCCAGGCTGGAGTGCAGTGGCACGATCTTGGCTCACTACAGCCTTGACCTCTGAGGCACAGACGATTCTCCCACCTCAGCCTCCCAAGTAGCTGGGACTACAGGCGTGCACCATCATGACTAGCTAATTTTTTGTATTTTTTATAGAGATGGGGTTCTCGCTATGTTGCCCAGGCTGGTCTCAAACTCCTGGCTCAAGCGATTCTCCACCTCAGCCTCCCAAAGTGCTGGGATTACAGGCGTGAGCCACCGCACCTGGCCTTATTAGTGATTCTTAATTTGGGATAAATTGTGGGGCCCTTTGGATCCTGTCAAAAATTCCCTTCCCCGTGTTGTGAGTGCACACCCTGTGCGTGTGTGGGGCTCACTCACAGATCATGCGCAGGGCAGTGTTCACACCCTGGTTAATAGGCTCTGCTTTATTCGTGATTTGAGGGGCCCCTCGCAGCAGCAGCGGTTTCACAAAAAACGTATAAAAATCTCTCAAAGACAAAGGCAACTTAACACACTGGTTTATCACAGGGGTGGGCTGCTTCTTCACTGGCCCACGGGGACCCGGAAACCATCAAAAGCTGAGGCTGGGAAACCCAGCTTCCTGCTTCTGGCCTCAATTTCCCACCGCTGTCACCACCATGACCACTAAAAATAAGACCAAACCCAGCCCACGCCCTCTCGAGGTCGTTCTCCTCATGATTTAGCTCCCTGCTTCCTGTTGATCTTTCTTATTTTATTTCACAGTCTCTGACTTCTGCTCACACCCCACTAGGCATCTCCCCAGTTTGAGCGGAAACAGCATTTAACCGGAAAGAAAAAGGGGTGGACGTGGGAAGCCGCAGAGGACTGAGGGTCCGTGTCCTGCCTCTCTGCATCCACACTTGCACCCTCCACCCAGTGGCTGCCCCAGGGGACTCTGGTCCAGACCCCATTCAAATGCTGCCAGGCGAGTTTGATGACTGCCTGGTCATAGGTTTTTGATAAATGTACTCGATCTCCCACCAATGGTTGTAGGGGTACGGAAGGCACAATCTCTATCCAGAATTATTCAATCACATGAGGTGAGGACTGGGCCACACAAGACACAAAATCTCTGGAAGCAGTTGATGAGAAATGTCATTTGCCCCTTCCTATTTGTCTCCTGGAAATTGAGGGTTGTAGGCTCAGTTTTCTGGTGGTGCCCCCAAATGCTTCTTCCAGCCATACTTTTTTTTTTTTTTTTTTTTTTTTGAGACAGAGTCTCTCTCTGTCACCCAGGCTAAAGTGCAGTGGTGTGATCATAGCTTGATGCAGCCTTGACCTCCCAGGTTCAAGTGATCCTCCTACCTCAGCCTCCCTAGCAGCTGCGACTACAGGCGTGTGCCACCACACCTGGCTAATTTTTGTATTTCTTTGGTAGAGACGGGGTTTCGCCATATTGCCCAGGCTGGTCTTGAACTCCTGGGCTCGGGTGATCTGCCCGCCTCGACCTCCCAAAGTCCTGGGATTACAGGTGTGAGGCACCACGGCCAGCCTCAGCCATAATTTCAGACTCCATCCCTCCCAGGAGAGCTCCCTGGTGCCCTTCAGTAAAACTGAACTGCACCCTCTCCCGGTCTCTTGGCCTCCCTCTGCAATTTTTGTATTCGTCTTCCTTGCTAGATTGTGAACCCTTGGAGGGGCAAGGATGATCTCTTAATCACTCTTTTTAGAAATTTCACAACTAATAGATGTTTACTATGTGGAAATATTAGAAAATTCAGATGGCTTCCCCACCACCTCCCCTGCAGAGAGGATAAAATGTATCCCTGATGCCCAGCTGGGACCTGTAACATTTTGGTGATCTTTCCATTTTCTTATGCAGACACACACGCACACACACACACACACACGCACGCACACACACCTAACAGAATGGAATCCAATACTCTATTTTGAGTCTATTACTCCTTTTTTTTTTTAAAGTAAAGATTTGCTATAATTTATTTATTTATTTATTTTTGTCTTTTTTTAATTATTATTATACTTTAAGTTTTAGGGTACATGTGCACAATGTGCCGGTTAGTTACATATGTATACATGTGTCATGTTGGTGTGCTGCACCCATTAACTTGTCATTTAGCATTAGGTATATCTCCCAGTGCTATCCCTCCCCCCTCCCCCACGACCCCACAACAGTCCCCAGAGTGTGATGTTCCCCTTCCTGTGTCCATGTGTTCTCATTGTTCTATTACTCCTTTTTTAACTACTCGATAACCTTAAAACATTTTCATACCAACATTTTGCATCATTGAAAATCACTGCAGAGTTGTCTATCAGTTGTATCACAGTTTTCTCAATAAGCCCCTATTGTTGGACATTGAGGTTATAGTCATTTTTTTGAGACAGGATCTCACTCTGTCACCGAGGCTGGAGTGCAGTGGTGCAAACATGGCTCACTACAGCCTTGACCCTTTGGGCTCAAGCGATTCTCCCACCTCAGCCTCCCAAGTAACTGGGGCTACAGCCATATACCACCATGCCTGGCTAATTTTTTTTTTTAATTTTGTAGAAAAGAAGTCTCACTATGTTGCCCATGTTGCCCAGGCTGGTCTTGAATTCCTGGCCCAATTTTTTAAAAATAGCTTTGTCGGGATATAATTTGCATACCATAAAATTCACCATTTTAGGGTGTACAATTCAGTGGTTTTTACTGTATTTACAGAGTTCTAAAACCGTTACCATTATCTGATTTTAGAACATTTTCATCACACCCAAAAGAAACCCCACAGCCATTTCTGTCACTGCATTTACCCCACACCCCGACACCGTGGGAACCGTTAATCTTCTTTATGTGTTTATGGATTTTTACTATTTTTTTTTCTTTTGAGACGGAGTCTTGCTCTGTCTCCCAGGCTGGAGGTGCAGTGGTGCGATCTCAGCTCACTGCAACCTCTGCCTCCTGGGTTCCAGCAATTCTGCCTCAGCCTCCCAAGTAGCTGGGATTACAGGCACCTGCCACCACGTCCAACTAATATTTTGTATATTTAGTAGAGACAGGGTTTCACCCTGTTGGCCAGGCTTGTCTCATCTTGAACTCCTGACCTCAAGTGATCCACCTGCCTCAGCCTCCCAAACTGCTGGGATAACAGGCATGAGCCATGGCACCTGGCTGATTTTTACTATTCTTGACATCTCAAGACATTCACATACAAATGAAATGTTACAATAGGTGTCTTCTTTCACTTAGCACAGTGTTTTCACGGTTCACCATGTTGTAGCATGTATCAGTACTTCATCCCTTTACATGGCTAAATAATATTCCTTGAATGCATATGCCATGTTTTGTTTATTCATTCATCAGTTGATGGACATTTGAGTTGTTTCCAGATTTTGGCTATTATGAATAATGCTGCTATGAACATTTGTGTGAAAATTTTTACGCGGACATACGTTTTCATTTCTCTTGGTATATACTGAGTAGTAGAATTGTAACTCTATGTTTAACTTTTTGAGGAACTGCCAAACTGTTTTTCAAATATGGTTGTACCATTTTACATTCCCATTAGCAATGTATGAAGACTCCGATTTCTCCATATCTTTGCCAACACGTTATTGCCCACCAATTAATGTTTCATTCTGTACAGCACCCAGACATGTTCCTTGAATACAGGAAATGCTGAATCTGTTTGTTGGACTGATCATGCACTTCCCCTAAACAGAAACTTTTTGCATCTCTGAAATTCATTTATGTACTCTGTCCCCTAAAACACCAAGCCAGATCCGGCCTCCACACTCGTAGTGGGGGAAGGTTTCATGAAGGAGGAGGCATTTGAGCTGGGAAATAGATGTAACAGGAAAACATGGATTTAGGGTCATAATTGATCTAGGATTGAATTCTGTTTAACCACTTGAGACTTGGTTTTATCACCCACTAAGTGGGGATAATAGTATCTGTCTCATGAAATAATGCAAATAAAATGCTTAGCACAGTGCCTGCCACATAGCATGTCTCCTTCCTCCCTGGAGGATGAAAAGTTGGCTCTCAGTTGAGCAGGGTAAGGACCTGTCAAGCGGAGAAAAGAACATGTGCAATGGCCTAGTATTGTGAATGCAAGTGGCAGATGAGGCGACTGGTGGGAGGGTAGCAACCAAGCCAGGAGGCAGATAAGGCCAGGGCACCAATGAACTCTCTCCCTGCAAAAGAAGTTGGATCTCATCTCTCACAAGTCATAGGCAACTAGGCGGTGAGTGACAGACCATGATTTGCATTTTAAAGAGCTCGTTCTCCAGCAGCGGGAGGCTGGACTGAGGGTTGAGACAGGGGATACTGGGAAGACCAGTAAGAGGGTCAATGAATTCATTGTTTAAATGAATTCAGGTGGGAAACCAGGGGCTTAGACTAGGGCTGTGACAATGGGGATAGAAAGAGGAGCTGAACGGGAGAGAGGTTTCGGAGGTAGTGTCAATGAGCAATGGTGGCCACGCGGCCTTTGAGTTATGGTCTGACAAGCTCTCTGTACACCTGCCAGGGAGGGAGGGCAGGGTGCTCTCCAAGTCGCACCTTATTAAATCCTCACAACACCTCGGCAAGGATGCACCCGCTTTCCCAGTTACAGATCAAGAAACCGAGACTCAAAGAAAGTAAGCAACTTGCCCAAAGTCATAAAGAGTAGAGATGAAGTTTGAATCCAGGTCTGTCTGCTTTCTTTCATCTTGATGTCTCTCTGGGAAGGACTTAGCTGCACAGGAAAGCCTGGGATGGATTTGGACAGGGAGGGAGAGGAGGCAAAGTCAGTTCTTTTTTGTCGTGAGCAGCCTTGGTGTGATTGGCAGGTCAGATCTCAGGGGATCCAGCTGAGGCCTGGAAGAGTTCTCTAAAGAGCCAAGGCAGAAATGTGGAAGTAAGAGAATTTGTCCAACAGGAGGTAGGGATGTCTCTGATCCTCTCTCTTCCTCAGGGTGCTGGGCACAGTAAGACGCCTTGGAAACAGAAGTAGGTTGAACGGAGTAACCATGCTGGGGTGAGGGTAGTACAGGGGCCCAGGCAGAGAGCAGGCAGCTTCCTTCCTCCTTCCCCATTCAGAACCCCATCCCATGCTGGAAGCCTGGATCCTCTGGGTTTGGGGCCACGCTGGAAGGGAGTGGAGAGTGTTCCCAGGGCTGGTGGCCACAACCAGGCTCTCCCAAGCAGCCTTGAGCCTCTCCTTGAGCTCTGCCACCAGTAGGGCTGTTACAGACCCCAGCTCCTTGCAGGAAAACTTAACATTCACACTGCGTGGAGCTGTCCCAGGGCCGCCCTCACAGGCGAGCTGAGAGGTGGTATGGAGATGGTGCAAGATCCCTCTGAACAAGTTGGGAGCTTGGATTCCTCCCCTGGTGCCTGGGGGAGGGGACGCCAGGCCCAGACTCTCAAGCTGCCAGGCCTCACACAGAAGGGGGAACCCCTGGGTTCTCCTCTCCCCCAGGCCACACCTCTAAAGGCTCCCTTCATGTGCACATTGGCCTTTATCCACCAGGCCCTGCTCACTTGGCTTAAAGTTAGCAGAGGCCCAGATGGGGACATGGCAGGCAGCCATCTGGTCTTCTCCCAAGACTCTCAGCCCCCCACTCTCCCAATGCCTCAGCCTGCCTTGTCCCGACGACCCCCTGCTTCTCTCTCCCAAAGTCTTTATCCGTGTTTACTATCTGTCAATTAGGCAGCCTCAATACTCTGCACATGGAAAGCCAGCCAGCCAAGCGTGGTAATCCCTCAGCCCCCTCCCCACGCCTCTTTCCCTCTGGGTTAGGGGAGAGGGCAGGAGGAGGAAGGCAGTCTGCAGTTTCCCCTCCAGTGAAAAGTGGCCGTGGCATGATCTCTGTGGTCAACATTTTCTCCCTCACTGCAGACCCCTCCCAGGCCACAGCTGGAGTGGGCAGAGGTCGGGGTGAGGAGGGACGGCAGCAAGCAGGTGCCTGTGAGTGAGGGGTGGGCAGGGGCCAGAGGCGTGGGGTGAGGCTGCCTGACTGACTCAGGGCCTGGCTCGGTTCGCCTTTCCAGCTGGAATTGTTCCAGGCCACGGGCAGGTGTGTCTACTGGCTCCTCCCCATGGGAGGGCCAGGCTCAGCACATCTCTCTGGCCACTCTGAGGCCTCCATCCATGTAGAAGGAAGAGGGAAAGAAAGAATGAAAGTGGAAGAGGAAGGAGACAGGGTGAGAGGTGGTGCAGGGGGACTGGGGACAGAGGGTGTGTCCCAGGAGGGGCCTCTCGTGCCCTCCAGTGGACCCCTCCAGCACCAGGCACCAACCCACACTCCCTTCATCCCAGCCTCAGCTCCAGGAAGAGGAGGGGCTCATCCCTACGCTAGAGCTGAGAACACTGAGCTCAGGGAAAACACTCGGCTGGTCCTTGGCAAAACTTCTGGCTCCATGGTTCTTCTTCCCCCTCAGCCTCCATCACAGCCCAGCGCCTCCCCACCAGGTGGGGAATCCGCCTTCTTGAGGGACACGGGCACTCCGATTTTAGGCTCCTATTTGTTCCGGAAAACAAATAGTCTTGCTGCAGGGAACACAGGAGCTGCCCTAACAGCTTCCCGGGGGAGAGGGCCCAGGCTCCGTCCATCCCCAGGGAGGGGGTGGAGCACAGCAGAGGCACAGAAGAGCCACAGATTGGGGGTCGCAAGCTCTGAAAGGCAACTTTTCTCAGGAGAGACACAGTGGCTCAAAGGGCTCGGCAGTCAGAGACACCAGCCTTTGAGTCCTGAACCCCACTTACTAGCCACCAGTTTGAGCAAGATGTTTATCCTCCCCGTGCCTGCAGTTCCTCCCTCCTAAGGCAGGGTAGGTGGTAATGGTGCCTACCCCGTGGGGGTGTCCTGGGAGGGTGATAGTCCAGGTAAAGCCTCCAGAGCCCTGCCTTAGACTTGAGGGTCCCCACATGCGCTGGTGGAATTGATCACTTTTGTACTTTCTCCCCCTAGGCTGACCTCGCCCAAGGCCCATGCATCACACCAGGCAGGAGTGTTTTCATCTGCACACAACACGGACTGGCTCTGACTCCCAGCTGCCCTCCAGGCAGGAGGTGGACTCCCCTGCTTTGTTCATCAATGTCAAATGTCCCTGGTTCTTTCAAGTGAGGGATAAACCCCATCTAAGAGGACAGGAAAAATTCTGGTTGAATTACTGGCCCTAAAGCCAGCATGCAGGTCTGAGGGGAAGGCGGACAGCTGGCAGGGCAGCTAGTTTATAGGCTTGGTCCCCCTAGAGTCTCCCTTTATCCCAGTCAGTGGTGGCTCTGATCCATCCCATAAAGCCCCTACTCGGAGGGCGGCCTGCCCCACACATGCGCTGCTCCAGCCAGGGTGGGCTGAGACCTGGTCCTTCTATTTGAGCTAACAACTTGGTGTCTGGCCTGCTGATACCCTCTCAATATCTGTTACTTCTTTTTCTAGAGGGGTTGAGCACAGAGAGAGGGGTGGAGGGCCAAGTAGGGTGGGGTGGGAGTGGCAATGGGCTTCTAACACACAACCACACCCAGAGAGAAAGGCCCTGCTGTTAACCAGATTGTCATCTTTGGCAACCAATGGATGCTAGAGGTCTCAATGCCTTCCTCCACCTCAGAGTGTTTGATCAGAGTCTTCTTTTTTAGAAAAAAATTTTTTTTTAATAGAGACGAGGTCTCGCTATGTTGAGCAGGCTGGTGGAAGTCCTGACCTCAAGTGATCCACCCCCTTTGGCCTTCCAAAGTTCTGGAATAATAGGCATGAGCCACTGTGCCCAGCTATAGTATTCTTTCAACCATAGACAGTAGAGTTCCTATGAGGAATTCCAGGAAGCTGATGTTTTTCATCCCTTCCACCTTTATCAGAATGGATTTTAAGTCCCTTACAGTCTGGAGCGCTGGCTAACAGCTGTTGACCTGCTTCTTACTCCAGCTCTGGTTCCAACAATAACACTGGCTCCTCAAACTTCCAACCCAAGGAACGGTTTCTGCCAAGAAAATGTGCCTTAGGAGCTGAGACTACCAGTGGAGCAGAATTCCGGCAGTTCTCCAGGTATGAGCTCCCAGGAGAAGGGACAGTGTTGACTAGAGAATCCATCAGAAAGTTTGTTTTTTGGAAGGACAGGACTGGCTGATGCTGAGAAGGGAGGGGAGTAGGAGAGGCGGGAACTCCCAGCACAGACCTCAGCCACTTGACCTGTCACCCCAAAGAGCTGGTCATGCCCCGGATCACGTTCCATCTCCCAGTGGGGAAAGGCAGCTAGCCACCCTCGGAGGAAAGCATCCATGTGGCCACCGATGGCGGGGAGAGCAGTGTGGGGAGTCTCCTCTATTTGGAAGAGGAGACATAGTTGGGTGGGTGGTTCCCTGGCCTTATCAGGCCTCTGCAGTCCAGCATGGAACTGGCAGAGATGGGCCATCCTATCTCCGCCCTGCTGGGCTTGGCTCAGTCCCCATTAGACAGAGGGCTTTGCCCTCTCACCCCTGCACTCCATGCCACCCTGCTTCATTGACCCCACTGGCCTCCAGGCTGCAGCCAGCTGTAGTGGGAAGAGGAGTGGGCTGACTCTCAAAGTCAGGGGTGAGGACAGGCATGGTGCTGCCTGGACTGGGCAAATACTGGCAATGGCAGAAAGCAGGAGAGGTGCTTTGAAGGGGAGTTAAGATCCAGAGCATTTAGAGGCAAATTAAACAGCTCTTTTAGAATTCACTCAGCTGGGGGTATTGATCACAATTCTCCCTGGTGGCAAAATGGACATGGCTTAGATAAGTCAAGGTAGCACATACTTGGGAATGCTTTCCATTTTCCACTGAGGTAGGTGATGGCACAGCTGTGGCTTCAGGCTATGTACTTGACATACTCTGACACTAGTGATGTGACCTCGGACAAGCCGTATCTCCACTTAGTCTCACTTTCCTCATCTGTAAAACTGAGAAAAAGTTTTCATGAAATTAAACCCAGGCCAGGCATGGTGGCTCACCGTTTAATTCCAGCACTGTGGGAAGCCAAGGTGGGCAGATCACTTGAGGTCAGGAGTTCGAGACCAGCCTGGCCAACATGGTGAAACCCTGACTCTACTAAAAATACAAAAATTAGCCGGGAGTGGTGACACATGCCTGGAGTCCCAGTTACTCAGGAGGCTGAGACATGAGAATTGCTTGAACCCGGGAGGCAGAAGTTGCAGTGAGTCGAGATTGCACCGCTGCACTCCAGCCTGGAGGACAGAGTGAGACCCTGTCAAAAAAAAAAAAAAAATTAAACACAATAACGTATGTGAAGTACAGAGCCTAGGACACACAAGGTACTCAGTCATTGTTCCCTCCTTCTGAAAGCACCTTTCCGTCTTTTCCACTTGACTAATCTGATATTGAATAATTGATTATTATAACCCACGGTGGTTTTAAAACATGTTCACCGACTTTTTGACACTCTTTTCTTCAAAAGGTGGAAACTAATGTCCCTCCCCTTCGATTTGGCTGAACTTAGTGACTCACTTCTAATGATTAGAATGTGGCTGAAGTGCAAGTGTGTGTCACTGTGGTTTCTGCTTTGTTCTCCCTTGGATTGTCTGCCGCAGGGGCTGCCTGTCACGAGGGCACTCAAGCTGCCTGCAGAGAGGCCCATACGGGGAGCATCTAAGGTCCCACCAACAGCTGGCACCAACTTGCCAACCATCTGGGAAGAAGACCCTCCAGCCCCAGTCAAGCTTGCAAATGGCTGTGGCTCTGGCTGATGTCTCAACTGCAACCTCTTGAAAGACTCCAAGCCAGAACGTTCCTGAATTTCTGACCCCCCAAGACTGTGAGATATATTAAATGTATATTGTTATTTTAAATTTCTACGTTTTGATTTGTTACATAGCAATAGATAACTAGCATGTATCCTGTTGCCTTCCAAAACGGTTTTGAAACTACATATAGGTAAAGTCATAGCTCTAACTAAATGAAAAGCTATTAGAACAGGATTTAAAAGAAGACAGAGAAATAATAAATGTGGTAGGTATAGGGAGGAGTCTGGCTGTATTAGAAAACCTGACTAAAGACAAAACATAGCTCTAGGCTCCTTGCAAGCCAGGGCAAAAATGGAAACTTGATGGGTCACATTAAAACTTTTTGCGGTGGTGCTGACTCTGAATGAGGATGTGCCTTTGACATGTGGACCTTTAGGTACACAGCATCACACCGTCTGGTGGGTGGTGCCGAGCAGACACTCCACCTACTGTAGATCAGACTCTGTGTGTTTGAGATGGTAAATACAGTAGTGCATACAGTTCACGTATAACCGTGCACCTTCTGACAGTTTTCAGGAACTCCTGGCATCATAAAAATAGAAAAAATATATTAATACATACATACATATTCAAAAGATGTAACTTTTAACATAGGTACTAGTTTTGTTTGTTTGTTGTTTCTTTTGAGACAGAGTCTCACTCTGTTGCCCAGGCTGGAGTGCAGTGGTGCGATCTCAGCTCACTGCAACCTCCTCCTCCCCGGTTCAAGCGATTCTCCTGCCTCAGCTGCCCGAATAGCTGGGATTACAGGTGCCCACTACCACGCCCAACTAATTTTTGTATTTTTAATAGAGATGGGGTTTTACCATGACAGCCAGGCTGGTCTCGAACTCCTGAGCTCAGGTGATCCGCCCGCCTCAGCCTCCCAAAGTGCTGGGATTACAGGCGTGAGCCACCACTCCCAGCTCATAGGTACTAGATTTTTTAAAAGGCATAAAAGGGTTGATAGTGGAAAGAAAGCCTTCATTCCACCCATCCCCCACAGGCCAGTTTCCTTTCCCGTGACCAACCCTGTGTGATTTCTGGCTTAGACTTCCAGGATATTTTATACACATACAAGCAAGTCATATAAATTGTCTTCCCCTTCATTATACTAATGGCAGCATACCATAGGCATTGTTCTGCACTGCGAGCTTTTTATTACTCCATATTGACATGACTCCAAGTAATATCTTCCCCTAATTATCACAATTTTTGATTTTCTGAGTTTCTTCTGTTTCGTTGTTCAACACCGAGATATATAAAAAAGTTGGTGTTGTGGCTCATGCCTATAATCCCACCACTTTGTGAGGCTGAGGCAGGAGGATCACTTGAGGCAAGGAGTTTGAGACAAGCCTGGGAAACATAGCCAGATCCTGTCTCTACCAAAAACACTAAAAAATTAGCTGGGCAAGGTGGCATTTGTCTGTAGTCCTAGCTACTCAGGAGGCTGAGGTGGGAGGACTGCTTGAGCCCAGGAGTTCGAAGCTGCAGTGAGCTATGATTGTGCCACTGCACCCTAGCCTGGGTGACAGGGAGTTCCTGTCTCTTAAAAAAATTATATATGTATATATACACACACACTCATATACATACATGAGTTAATATATACATATACACACACATATAAGAGTTAAGACAATAAAAGGCACTTGTAATTCCTCCAGGAAATCACTGTTAAATCCATGCTGTTCGAGTGTGTTCTTTCCTGTCTTCCCCTTATAAATATGAATGTGTACTGCGTTTAATTTTCAAAGTAAGATTGGCACCAAAGTGTAGAAATAATTTTACAATCTGGCTTTTTTCCCCATTTACTATACATACTTTCCCCCCTCCCCAACCATTATATTGTGAGTATAAGCAGGGTTTTCTTTTCTTTTCTTTTCTTTTTGAGACGGAGTTTCCCTCTTGTTGCCCAGGCTGGAGTGCAATGGTGCGATCTCAGCTCACCATAACTTCCGCCCCCTGGGTTCAAGCGATTCTCCTGCCTCAGCCTCCTGAGTAGCTGGGATTACAGGCATGTGCCACCATGCCCGGCTAATTTTGTATTTTTAGTAGAGATGGGGTTTCTCCATGTTGGTCAAGCTGGTCTTGAACTCCCGACCTCAGGTGATCTGCCGGCCTCAACCTTCCAAAGTGCTGGGATTACAGGCGTGAGCTACCGCGCCCGGCCATATGCAGGGTTTTCTTAAGAAGCACAGTTATTTTTCTTAATGTTCTGCCAGCACAGGACCAACATGAACCTGCCTTTTCTGTGTCTGCTCCAGATTGCTGAGAACAGCTTGGTCTAACCTCTGTTACCAGAGCATCCCCAAGATAGAAAACTTGGTATCTGCAAGACACCAAGAAAACCGAAATTGTGAAGCATTAAAGCTTGTTCATACAGGCTTTCCTAGATTTCCAAGATGAAATAGCCAGGGCCACACAGCCTGCAGATGACCAGCCCCCTGTGCCTCCTCAGCTTTCAAGGGGCAAAGAGAGCTAAAAAATGTCCTTTCAACAACAGCCTGAAAGGTGGCTGCTTCCACTGAACACATCTTAGAACCACAGTGACTTGTCTGTCATATTCCTCTAGAATTCTCCAGGAAGCTGCTTGCAGTCTAGGTATTCCCATTGATCTTGAAGCTGCTGCTCTAGACCATCTTTGTCTGGGGGGAGTCATCATCATCTTTTAATCCATCACCTTCTCAAGGCACAAATCATACTTCCCAACAATGGGGTTTCTTACTGGAAAAGAGTAAATTACATAACTTGTCTGTCCATTACTCATCTTCTGTCCTTTTTCAAAGAGTAGAAAACTGGTCACAATTCAGCAAAGAATTCCGTAAAGAATAGGAATGACAAATTTCAAGTGGATAACTGTGAGAGATAAGCCAGCCATTGTTTAATCTGTCTCCTAATATGCATTCTCTTCTAGCAGATCGAGATAGAGAAAAGTGATAATACAAACAATACCAACATCAGTTGAGGGCTTCCTGATACTAGAGTCCGTGCTAAGTTTTTTTTTGTATATTATAATCTTGCTTAATTCTTATTACAACCCTAAGAGTTTAGCATAATTATTATACCCATTTAATAGAAAAGTGAAGAGGTAGGAATCAAACTCAGGTCTCTATGACTCTAGAGCAATAATGCCTTACTATTGGACAAAGAAAAAAAGTGCTACAACAATTTCAAATGTGGAAATTTCAGGGTATTATTGGTGTAATTGCTTAATGAGATAACATGCAGCATATCATGTGTCATAGCTATTCTATCATCAAATTGAGTGGGAAAGAAAACACAAGCCCAGTATAATGTAATGTTTTATTTAACTGACGCCAGCTGTCCCCAGAGATCCACAGTAAACTAAGATGATGAATAAGACAGCAAGTATTTTTGGGAATCAGGGAAGTGGAAGTATAAACTCTCAAGTTTGATTGCTTAGGTTTGAACCCCAGCTTTGACACTAACAGTGTGATCTTGGGCAACTTCTCTAAGCTTTAGTTTTCTTCTCTGTAAAATGGAGATGATAACAATCTACCTCAGAGGTTTGTTGTATTAAATTAATGCATCAACTTAAAGTACCTGGTGCTCAGTAAATTCTAGCTATTACATTTTACTCAGGGTTAAAATGTGCCAACAACCTCTATCGATGGCAGCAGCCCTCAGTAAAATAAACAATTAGTGAAGATCCAATGGACAATACATGAATTAGAAAACCACACTGCTGATCAGAATAGTGAACGTGTGCTATCACTATTCATTTTATCAGCATGCTTGTAGTAGGGTTTGCTAAGACCAGCACCCAGTCTTTTATCCTTTTCACATTCCCAAAGTTATCCTTGGCTACCTAACTGAAGCGACACTGTGGTGCTCTGGAAGGCCCTCTGCACCCTAGATTAGCAAATGCCAGTGGGGATGCTAACTCTTTCTCACCTAGAAGCCACTTTAGCCATGAGAGAGACAAGTTGGGGAAGGCTTCTGTGATGTTGCTGCAAGCTCTAATACCTGATTTTCCTACCAGCTGGCAAGAAGGCTGCACTCAGTGAATAACCCGGCATAACAGTTAGAAACAGACTTAAGAGTCTGAATCCACTTACTAAATGGTGAAATGAGAAAAATTCCTTAGCCTCTCTCTAAACCTGTTTCCCCCTTTGGTGGAGATAACCATATAGTGCAGGATTGAGGATTAAATGAGATAATGTAATTAAAACATGTAGTACAAAGCCTACATGGTAGGCACTTGATAAACTGTAGCTATTATTATTATTAGCTTTATAGATCAGACTAATGGCTCCAAGGAGGATTTTCACCCTAAGCCACTTCCTGATTTCACTATTTAAGATATATGAGAACATCTTTCTGCTATGTACATGTTATTAACATGTCACCAACATGAACAGTGTTGTCCCTTGTGAGCAACAGAAAGGAAGAATCTATTTTTGGCGAAGCATGGTGAAGGACAAAAGGATGAACAAGGTATATACAGTCCCTGCGTTCCCAGAGCTTATGATCTTGTAGGGGAGACAGTTGCATAATCAATAATGCTTACAAGACAGGCTAAGTATGATCCTGAAGTGCTACTGGAGTTTGGTAAAGGAAGAAGTCATTTTGATGAAAGGAAACATCCTCTATCAGTGTGCCCAGGTGGAGAAGGGTGCCTGGAGAGCTAAGGCGGTCACTGGGAGGGTATATGTCTTCTGCCGGGTACCCAGGTTGGGGAAGATGGGGTGGGAAAGAAGGCTGGCTTGCCAGGTGACAGGGCTAGGTGTTCTATGGACAACTGTGGAAGTAGAGGACTGGATGACTCATGCAGCTGGCTCCTGAGTCCCCCGGATGATGACAGATTGGAGCTCCTACAGGTACGGTCCTAAGGAAGCCATTCTCTCCAGAAGCAGGTTGGAGGAATGAACTGAGAGGTCATTGTTTGGGTGGATGTGGCAAGACAAATCAGAGAGGCCTCTGACTCAGTGGCAAACGGCTATTGCCACAACCAGAGGGTTATGGAGGACGCCATGTGGAATCGAAGGTGTTTTGCCAGCATAAAATCATAGCCTCATTTTTTATAGGAGGAGGAAACACAGACCACTGTCTTCGATTCTCTTCTATTCAATTAGTGTTCTTGAGGTGCATCTTATAGTGACTCCTGGTAAGAGGGTGGCGGGGTCGGGGGCGGGGAAGGGCAGAGACATCACTGGAGCTAAATTTTTCTGTAGTGAAACTGCCTCCAGATCGGAAAATTAGTTCACAGGAAACATGGGGCCATCTTCACAGCGAGTGTTTCAGTAGCACTTGGCCTTTGCTTATTCATCTTTGCTAGTCCTCAGGTAGGTTCTGGTGTGAAATATTAACTCATTTCTGCAGCCACTCTTACGTGGCTGTCTTGTTATCACACAGGGTTGCTTCCATTGTGAAAGCCAGATCAGGGCCCTTCCCTGTCTCTGCAGTGTGCCTCTCCCACAACGACTAGGGCCACTTGACCGGCTTACCTGGCTGTGGTGTCCAGGACTAGTCCTAATGAAGCCAGCAGAACTGAGGTAGCTCTAGCTCCTGGCTCTGGGACTCACTGGGCACCAAGCCAAGCCTGTCCCCAGGCCAGTCCTGACCTTGTCTTGGCTCTGAGCACTGCCTGGCTTCTGGAATTCTGAGCAGTATTGTGTACCTCAGTTCTGATAACAGGATTCCCATCTGTCATTTTCCTTCTATCCGAGTTCCTGTCTTGAGGAACTGCTAACTATACCCAGGCCCCTTAAGCCTGAGGTCCTGCCATGATCTTGCCATTACCCCACAGGAAGTAGAGGAAGCGCTGCTCTTAGAGCTTGGCCTGTGGCTGGCACTCCTACACATGCTACTGGGCTTCTGCCATCCTGCTTTCTTACTCCAGAATCCTGACTGGGACTCCCACTTCCCTGATGCAGACCATTTACCAGACTACGCTTTTGGCCGATAGCTGTGTTCTCGAGGCTCCATGTTTCACTGGCTGGGCTGGGCTTCCTACTAGCTCTCCAGCTCAAGCTGTTCCCCCAGTGCCTGACTTTGCTCAGTGAGTGGGTAGAATTCCTGAGCTTGCCCCACCCAGCCTGCCCTGTTCCTCTGCAGTTAATTGACCCATGCTCAGCTTGGCTTTGGCAAGTACATGTGCATATACCCTTGCTCAATATTAACTTAAAGGTCAAAATGGAGACACACGACCATACCTACATACCAAAAAAATTCATATTTTGAAAATATGTTCTAAAGTAAAACACTATTTTAAAAATAATTTAAAAACAAAACATCTCAATTACCACACAGGATATTTTAAATTAAATAATTTAAAAGGCTTAAGATACCCAAACATCCAGGTGCAGTGAGTCTTACCCCTCCCCGCGATGTGGACCAGTAGATAATATTTGGGATACAGTCTTGGTTATCCTAATAGCCTCAAATGACCTTTATTTCAGTTGAAACAACTGAAGCCAACATTTCCAAAACAGAAATCAGGTAGGAAGAAATGTTGAGCTTTAACTCCTTAGTCCAGCAAACACCTTTGGAAGAGATTGCCTGTGCATGCCAACAAGCTGGCTGTATCTACATGTTCTCTCATAAAACTAGGAGCTCATCTACTCTGAAGTCAAAGTCTAGCAAGCCAGTTGCCACTGAATCCAACCTCTACAGCATTACTCAACAGGAAAGGGGTGAGTTATAGCACGCAACAACTACTTCCTCCCTAGCTCCTGTTTAGTGAAAATCTTCAGAAGCTATTGCTTTTGGAAAAAAAAAAAAACAATTAGTTTAGATCTTGACTGTCTATGAAAGAAAATGGTCTTCAAGGAAGGACAGAACACAGCCAGAAAACCATTGAGAAGAGTCTAGCAGCACTGTAGCTCCAGGTCCAGGCTGGGGACTGTCACTATATTTGTTTTATAAACCCAGAAAAGATAAGACAGGAGTACCAGAGGGAAATCCAAAAGAGCCTGCCTTTTTTTTTTTTTTGAGATGGAGTCTCGCTCTGTTACCAGGCTGGAGTGCTGTGGCGCAGTCTCGGCTCACTGCAACCTCTGCCTCCCAGGTTCAAGCGATTCTCCTGCCTCAGCCTCCCGAGTAGCTGGGACTACAGGCGTGCACCACCATGCCCAGCTAATTTTTGTATCTTTAGTAGAGAGGGGGTTTCACCATGTTGGCCAGGATGGTCTCAATTCCCTAACTTCGTGATCCGCCCGCCTCGGCCTCCCAATGTGCTGGGATTACTTGGGCCCGGCTGAGTCTGCCTCTTAAGGCCTGCATTTTGCTGGGTGCAGTGGCTCATGCCTGTAATTCCAGCACTTTGGGAGGCCGAAGCAGGTGAATCAACTGCCAGGAGTTCCAGACCAGCCTGGCCAATACGGTGAAAACTTGTCTCTACTAAAAATACAAAAAATTAACTGGGCGTGGTGGTGGGCAACTGTAATCCCAGCTACTTGGGAGACTGAGGCGGGAGAATTGCTTGAACCTGGGAAGCGGAGGTTGCAGTGAGCCGAGATCATGCCACTGCACTCCAGCCTGGGCGCGACAGAGTGAGACTCTGTCTCAAAGAAAAAAATAATAATAAAGCCTGCATTTTATAACTGTACTACTTCCTAATTTCCATCCCTATCTGCTAGGATATGTTATATTGCTTTGGGAAATCCAAGTTTTTCTCAAAAATTTAAAGTCTAAATATCAATCTGAAGGGACACTGTTTGGTCTAAGAAGTCCAATTAACACTCTGCTATGGTCTTTCTATAGGGCTGACATATTTACCAGCTTTTTGAGTGCGAGTCTAATATAAATAGACAATGAGGAAAATCTTGCCTATAAGTCCTTTCATCTGGTGCTGCAAGTTTGTACTACATATTGATTCTGCCATTTCATAAACACTTTTTAAAAAATCCTAGAGTTTCTTAGAAATCTAATATTCTTCAATACACGTTCAAATTAGATGAATAAAACCAATGCTATTAAAGCATGTTGTTCAGCAAGGAACGAGTATTTTGCCTCGTGACAGCAGTCATATAGCACTGGAGAGGTTTTCTTACCATCAGAAGCAAGGTCAGGACCGACTCTGGAGAATGACAAAACCGTTTGTGTAAAAATAAAATCTAGAAACAAAAAGGCAACTTAGTAACTTTCACGGGACGGGCATGGTGGCTCACGCCTGTAATCCCAGCACTTTGGGAGACTGAGGCGGGTGGATCACCTGAGGTCAGGAGTTCAAGACCAGCCTGGACAACATGGTGAAACTCTATTTCTACTAAAAATACAAAAATTAGCCAGGTGTGGTGGTGGGCACCTGTAATCCCAGCTACTTGGGAGGCTGAGGCAGGAGAATCGCTTGAACCCAGGAGGCGGAGTTGTAGTGAGCCAAGATCGCACCACTGCATTCCAGCTTGGGCACAGAGTGAGACTCCATCTCAAAACAACAAGAACAACAACAAAAACCCCCTTCACCACAGCTTCAGTATAAAGACTTACCCAACCAGAAATTATATAGGCCTTAAAAATAATTGTGGGCCAGGCCTACTTCGGGAGCGTGAAGGAGGGTGAAAATTGTGTCATGGCAGCTCTGAGTCCATGGAGTCAACATCATGAGCAAGGATCTCTTTCCTGAGTTGGAAAAATGTATAGACAAGAATTATTGCTGGATTTAACTGGTGACAGACACGTCCAAGGAATATTGCAGGGATTTGATCCCTTTATGAATCTTTTGATTGATGGATGTGTGGAGATTG
This sequence comes from Gorilla gorilla gorilla, assembly GCF_029281585.2. NCBI lineage: Eukaryota > Metazoa > Chordata > Mammalia > Primates > Hominidae > Gorilla > Gorilla gorilla. The sequence goes on along the minus strand of NC_073232.2, from coordinate 122,406,556 downwards.
CAACTAGTGGGTAACAGAATGATATTCCTCATGGTGATATGAGGAAATTGTATCATGTTAGAAGCCTTGGGATGAGTATAAATCAAGGCTGTTTTGCAGAGAAATCCACCACCTCTCTCCAAAGGGCCTATTTTACTATGATGTAAAAATTGGATCATGTATATTTTCATACTAAACTTTTTGTTAAATAAAAAGGAACTGTGGACTGGATATATATCCATCTATTTTTCTGCTAGATAAAAAAAGCCTTTTTTTTGGTACAGAATAAATATCAAAATGTGCCCGTTTGTCACTTGAAGTGTAAATGGCATTTAAAATATTAGAGGTTCCAACAGTAAAGAAATCAGCAACTTGAGACAATACTGTAAAGACTCATGGAGCATCTAAAAACCTGAAACTTTAGGAAACAATTATGGATAAATAATAATTAGGCTTGGTCTTGCAATGTGTTTCTCTAAACTGTTCCCGTAATAAAGTTCTAAACATGACAATTTGCAGTAAACTTTAGAAAATGTATCTATTATCTATTTTATCCATTCGTAGGTTATGCCCTGATGGGTTTCCAAGGAAAACTGTGGTATGACAAGCATGAAATGCAGACTTGAAGACCTTTTCTCGAATCCGGGCTTAGCGCCCCCATGAAGTGTATGACATTAGGTAAGCACCAGCTCTCAGAAGGATAATTCTTACAAAGTCAGAACAAGATAACCAGGCTATAAGGAACAAATAAAATAATCTGGTATCTATAAACTTTCCTCAACCTTAGACTGCACCTAGCAATGCATAATCAAAATAGAGTTCTAAATCAAGCCCAAAAATACTTGGAAGGAGTTCCCTCAATGAACTAAAACTAAATTTGGATCCACTATTGCCCCCTAATGGTCAGCTCTTAGAAATGAAACCCCTTTGAAAGTAAGAGTATGCAAATTCAGGGTTTTTTTCTATCAAGTTTCCCCAAAAGGCTTCTACATTAGGTTTTTCTCCAAGACAGACCATCTTCAATTACACTCATTTAAATAAAATTGTAGATACAGTGTATTTCTGACCTTTAAAATGACTTCTGTAACTAGATTAAGCTACCTTTTCTGGTTTTAAAAACATTTTCCTTAGAATGTCTCTTCTGTTTCCAATAATGGAAATCAAGAAGAAAAGAAAAAGGGCTTCTTCTCAAGTCTCTGCTGCACCTTAAGCAAAAGTATGATAACTTGTCTTCCAGGTGTCATGGTGTAAGATTTAGGAGCTGGTTCTTTATCCTAAAGGTTGCTATCACCACAGGTCATTCCTGCTTCTCAGGTATCCACCAATTTCTTCATTCTTGAGGTGATTTGTTAGGGAAAAAAGTCTTCCAAATCAAAAGTCAATGTTTGATCTCAAATCTACTTATATCAAAATACAAGTTCACCGTGGCTTGACTTACAGTCCAAACTAAGATAACTGCCTCTTCCTAAAAACCATGGAAATGTACTGCAGCCACACAGGGTCTGGCACACAGATGGCATGAGTAATTATAGAAGTCTGAATCTCTATGGGTGGAATCCTACCACCTACTTTTCATCTTCTACAAGCCTTAGTTTCATTATCTACAAAATGGCGATAATATCATCTACTTTGTTGGGATACTGGGAAGGCCAAATGAAGTCATATATGAAAAGCATTTAGCCTAACGTTTGGTACACAGAAGCCATCAACAAAAAATATTATCGGTTAGCTCCTTAGTAAAAAAAAAAAAAAAAAAAGTCAATTATTGAAGAAGGCATTGTCTTGTCACTCACAGGTATGAAAACTCTGAGGTGTCATATCTTATCACAGCCTCTGAGAGCACACCACAACTTTCTATGTGTTCTCCACTGTGGGTGATATCTGTAATGAGACCTGCTAAGGAAACAAAGTCGAGAACGATCTACTGAGGAGAATAAACAACAAAGGAAATGCCTTCTCTTTCAAGTTCTGGGTATTTCACAACAAACATGGTGCCTACAGACTAAATAGGGAAGTTCAGTGCAAGGAATGGAAACATTGGATTGTTAGATCTATTACTCCCTCTAGTGGCCACAAACAAGACTGTTTTTATCAAAATCCCAGTTTGGCCAAGATTGCAACTTGGATATGTGTATGTATCAACCTTGAGTTTGAAAAGAAATAACCAGTTTGTATTTTCTGCCTATGTGGGGGAAAAAAGGGGCCTGATGTTAAGAGAAGCCAATGCTGTCACAAATTTTATCAGTTTGGTTTTTATTCCCTGAATGAAAATACTAATCAATGAAGAAAAGGCACATGCTAACTTTTGTACTATATTGACTCTCAAGTGAGAACTGAAGATAATCGCCTTTGTTGCTTTATGAAAGGGAATTTTGAAATGAGCATCTTTCTAAAATAGCAATTTTTTACCACAGGGTGATTTACAAGCCAAGGTAATAATTAAATATGCCCAAGACTATGACTATTTTTCTCTGACCAAACCCTTCATTTTTATAATGGGTAATTATAGTAAAAACTTCAATTAACCAGAGCCCTCAATTAACATGTTGTCCTCCTCTTGTACTGTATTTTTAGGACAAAGTAGAAAAATAATCACAAGAAGTTATTCATATGACAGATTTAGTTTGAAAATCTAGGTGTGTTATCTAAGTAGGAAAAAAAAACCCTGAAAAATTACATTCACACCATAATATATAAAAAACACCTACATATAAATGATATATATATATATATATATATATATATATATAACTATATATAACTAGATAACAGCTGGAAGGGAATATAATTTTTTTAAATGTGAATATGGACCAGACATGGTGGCTCACGTCTATAATCCTAATGATTTGAAAGGCTGAGGCAAGAGCATCACTTGAATCCAGGACAACACGGTGAGATCCTGTCTCAACAAAAAACAAACAAAATAGCTGGGTGTGGTGGTGCATGCCTGTAGTCCAAGCTACTTGGGAGGCTAAGGAAGGAAGATGACTTGAGCCCAGGAGTTTGAGGCTGCACTGAGCTATGATCACACCACTGCACTCCAGCCTGGGCGACCATGTCAAAAAGGAAAAACGGCTGGGCACAGTGGCTTACACCTGTAATCCCAGCACTTTGGGAGGCCGAGGTGGGTGGATTGTTTGAAGTCAGGAGTTCAGGACCAGCCTGACCAACATGGCAAAACTCTGTCTCTACTAAAAATACAAAAATTAGTTGGGCATGGTGGCGCATGCCTGTAATCCCAGCTACTCAACAGGCTGAGGCATGAGAATCACTTGAACGTGGGAGGCGGAGGTTGCAGTGAACCAAGTTTGTGCCACTGCACTCCAGACTGGGCAAGAGTGAGACTCCGTTTCAAAAAAACAACAAAAAAAAGTGAATGTGATGAAATTGTGAACTACTTTCTACTCTTTCTGCTGTTTTTCTATTACATTGTTATTTGTACAACAAATACATTAAAAATCAGAGAGGTACATATCCTGCAACATCTATTCTACATTGATAGAGGCTGCCGTACCCATTATCAAGAGACAAAACAGGTCTCTCAGGGAATATCTCCTCTAACATAAGCTGAAAAAAGACAGGTTTTGTATATATATATAATTTTCAACTAATTTGAAAATATATTTATCAGGATATTCTTTATTCAGAAGCATCAATAACTTACCAAGTTTCACTGAAGTATAAAACTCAACAGACCATGAATAGGCTAAGTAACCACCTGTGAATGGAAACCTCATGATACAAGTCCGTATATTTAAAATACTGTTTATTTGTGATTTAACATTAATTAGCATTACATCTAAGAGCAATATCAGATAACATTTATACATTTTTCCACAGGACACAGAGGTTCATTGGCTCATTCTTTATGCCAAAGCAAGTAAATAGAGGCATTAGCAAAAGGTGCAATAGTTCACTGTTATGTTTAAAAAATATTTATGCACATTGCATTCATTTAGATATATATATTTTTAAAAAGTTATGGAAAAGCATAGTTCACAGGTTACTGTTTCTACATACATTGTAATACAACATAAATGATGTAGAACATTAAAAAAATCTTCCAATAGAGAGTTAAGCAACTGAAAGTTTCCACCAAGAGATTAAAACACTGATTCCAGTAGTTAGTGAGATCTAGAATGACATTTCCAGGCTCTGGCTCAACTCTGCATTATCATATGCACACAAACAGAGCCAGCTCCAAAACACACTGTAATCAATGTAATTTTTTGCATGCCAACTCACCCTTAAGAAACACTTTGAGTTATTTTTACCCACGATCATTCTGGATCAATGATTTTGCATCGAACTGTGACATCACTTGGGTGAAAGGGGAAACGCCTATATTAAGCCTAGGTTTAAATTTGTATTTACATTAAAAAGAAAGGTCACTGAAAAGATTTTTTTAAATCTGTAAAAATCAAGAAGTGGTAGTTTTCTTACTGGTGGGATTAGACCTGCTGATTTCTTCTAGTGCTGCCCTCTAAAGATACAAAAGATTAGAAAGATTTGACCCTTTTAAAACTCAAATATCAACCAAGAAAGACATTGCTTTTGGCAGAGAAGCAGAATTTTAGAAATTTGGGACATGTTTCCAACAAATCACACTTTGTATCCTATCGTGAATATGAGTCACCATCAAACTAGAATTCTTCTTTTCACATCCCATCTTTTGTCCCCTTAATTTTTCACTTTCCCTTTCATTCTTTTTCATTTGGCTACCTTATGAGACTTTTCTTTACTCATTAGCAATACTAAGAGAAAAATACAGTATAAGATTCAAATATGAATCTAGATGTACCTTTACATGCTCTAATCCCGTTTTGACACCAAGTCCCTGGATTCTGGAGTTATATTTAAGTATACTCAGTACCAAGCAGCCTTAAGTATGCTCTACTGTGAAAAGATTGGCTAATATGCTTAGGACACTTTTATACTGAACGGTATACAAACATCAACATACAAAAATTTTTTTTTTTTTTTTGCCAGAGTTAAACTAAATAACCCATGTTATGTGTACAAAATCCCCTTTGTTGAAAAATAAGGGGCTTTCTAAACTAATAAAAAAGGAAGTTTTCAAAAATTATAGTTTATTAAAACAACTTTTTTGGCAAACAAAGTTACTTCAGGTGAGGAAATTTTATACTGTGAATAAAATTCCAAATGAATCTTTTCTTAAAACTTTTTTAAAAATTATGTGCCAGTGTATACTAATGCTATAGATTCGTGTCTTAGAAGTTTTTAAAGCATTCTGTTAATGCCCATTGAAACAATGGGACTCCAAAAATATAGTCAATAATCGTGATAAAAAATTATAATATGATTACCAAGTGAAGCAGGTATTGAGAAATAAAAATTCTCACTTGCTCACTGGCAATTTCTTTCTAACAGATATTATGGAGAAGGCCTGAAGTAATTCAGACAGATAGCTGTTTATGGTGAATTATAATAATACTTCATGAGGGCAGAGCTAATTAAAACTAGTAATTGCTTAAAATTCAAAGCCATTTTTGGACATATAAAATGAGAGATGAATCTGAAAGTTTTTATTTTGTAAAACCTCTTTCCAGTTCTTAAAGTCCAGTTTGCTACATCCCCCAATCTGATCTACCATTGCATATTAATGATCAACTTAAATGTGGTATTTAGATGTGCAATGTCACATTGTTATAATAATAATTATAAAAAGACTTTATTTAGGCCTCAACTTTCTCCTTTTTTTTGTTCTTTTTCAGAAAAGAAGGAGTGCGGAATTTCTTCTTTTTCTTGGATGGCGATTTTGAAGGGGAGCCTTCAGGTGACAGGACTTCTTCGATTTTCTCTGGAGACTTAATAGTAATCTCGATGTTTTCTATGGTTGTACTTGTGGTTAACCTACTCACTCGCTTAGCAAGCTCTTCTTCAACATCATGCATATCATCCTTGCCATTTACTACCATGACAGGCACTTCCATGGAGATGAAGCTCTTGGAAAACAGCTCATGGTTTTCTACGAAAGGGGAGGGTTTTTTGGGGGTTATTTTACATACTTAACATTTTTGCTCTACTTTACAAAACTGAAATGTTTTAGCAATGTAATAAGGCATTACTTTGATTCCAATGAAGACAGATCATTATTTTAATAAACTGTGATCTATTAGCACGAAGCTAATTTTCTTTAATGATATAAAGGGGAAAGGAACAAAGTTGTTAAACCAAAGAGCAAAAGCTAGATAATCCCAGTTTGATGAAATAACAGTTTCATTGTAAATCAAGTAAGTATAAATGAGGAAGACAACATATTTTTCTCTAGTTTTGGGATCATTTGGCAATCAATACTGAAAAAGATTTCATGCTGCTGATTGGGAGATGTTTAATTCCACAAATTCTCTTTTTTTTTTTTTTTTTTTTTTTTTGAGGCGGAGTCTCGCTCTGTCGCCCAGGCCGGAGTGCAGTGACACAGTCTTGGCTCACTGCAAGCTCCACCTCCCGGGTTCATGCCATTCTCCTGCCTCAGCCTCCCGAGTAGCTGGGACTACAGGCACCCGCCACCACACTCAGCTAATTTTTTGTATTTTTAGTAGAGACAGGGTTTCACCGTGTTAGCCAGGATGGTCTTGATCTCCTGACCTCGTGATCCACCTGCCTCAGCCTCCCAAAGTGCTGGGATTACAGGTGTGAGCCACCGCGCCCAGCCAATTCCACAAATTCTTAAGAACTGCAGGTTGCCAAAATTCAGATTAAGGTAAATCAATATAAATGCTGAACAAAAGTAGCGCCCCATTTTTAATGATATAAAATATGTAATTATTGGGAGATATAAGTAAAATATGGAAAACTTACTGTGATGAGGTATTCAACTTCCTCACGTGAAAACAAAACACAGAGGGACAGACTCAAGACTAACTCAGTGAATGCTATGTGGGAAATTACATTGAGTACCTTCTAATTTTTCAGGGACATTTTGCGGTGACTGAGTTTGAGACTGAATTTGTGAAACAGATGAAGCGTCATCTGAGAGTAATTCCTGCTCAGCATCTGTTGGATAAGAGTTTAGTTAAAAGCCATGCAAAACAAAACAAAGCAGCATATGATTTTAGGGAGGTTAGTGCATACATCAAATGCCTGTATACAAAGAGATGATAAATTCTTCAGCAGTGAGCTGAGCATGCTAACAAGTTATCCCATATATCCATAATTATACATTAAGAGGAGGTTAATGTGTTAACATTTCTGGCTGCTAATGGTTATTTTACGTACAGGTTACAAAAGATGCACAGCTGCTGGCAGCCCAGGCAAATGATATGTTGCATGTAGCTCTTGCTAGCATTAGAAAACCAAAACATACTGCACAGCCAGATGAAAAAAATTATAAAGCCTCACCAATGATGCTACATTAATGAGGCAGAATGCTTCACAGAATTTTTGAACAATATTTAATTAGTGATTCCTGTCAGAGCAACGTTACTGAGCTAATTCATAAGGTCATAATAAATGTGGAAGAAACTACTATAAAGTTATATAAAAAAGGTGACGGTTCTAGAGTGCAACATTTGTTACCTGGCATCTTTAGGCTTTCAAAAAACAAGAGATTAAAGAGGGATATTTTACAAAATATGAAAAACAGAGAAAGCTCCCAATTTTATGTTAGAATAAACAAATTCAATAACACCACTTAGAAAATTTAGTATAATTACATTAATGAATCAGGACAACTCCCTTTTGTGACAAAGGCACAAAAAACTGTTCCTTGGATGATCAAGATGTCATTAGTTCTTCCTAAATGATATCTAACATGGACAAAAATTCATTAACTATTGGCTTATTTTGCTTTGCATGAAAATTTCAACTGTATGTTGTGGATGCTCTAAAGCAGAGGCTCCTTACCCTCTTTTTGGGTGACAGGCTTGTTCCTCACCCTGAACCCTTCCCTCCCTAAATGTGTACCTTAAACAATAAAGCATGTATTTTTCAGGTGGCTCATGGACTGCCTCAAGCTTATCCAAAGACTCAAGATAGAGAACTCCTGCTAGGAAGAATCTCTTATTCCAGAGAAAAAGGGAGCTAGTAGTCAATTGTTTAAGATGTTTTCATTAACAAGTCTTAAATATAATCCTAACAATCTGCTTACTAAGGGTTCCAAAGCCAGAAAACTCAACCTACTAGAGTGTCCGTGTGCTTAAGCAAAGTCACATCAAAATTTTAGCAGTTACTTTTAAATTTTGAAGTGACAATGTTGGCACCTTGAGATAACCAGAAATAGAGATTTTACAAAGCATCAAAACTACATACTTATGAATCTATAATTATTTAAAATTAAGAGAGTTAAAAAGCCACATAATTATGAAATGTTTAAATCCATTAATTTATCTACATCTACTTTGGCTAGTAATTCTTTACTCATCTGGGAATCTCACTTTCTAGAAGATTTTATTATAAAATAGTAGCATTCAGATTGTTTTCTTTTTCTGTTTTTTTTTTTTTTGAGACGGAGTCTCTCTCTGTCGCCCAGGCTGCAGTGCAGTGGTGCAATCTCAGCTCACTGCAACCTCTGCCTCCCAGGTTCAAGCGATTCTCCTGCCTCAGCCTCCTGAGTAGCTAGGACTACAGGTGTGTACCACCATGCCCGGCTAATTTTTTTATTTTTAATAGAGACGGGGTTTCACCATGTTGGCCAGGCTGGTCTCAAACTCCTGACCTCAAGCAATCCACCTGCCTTGGTCTCCCAAAGTGCTGGGATTACAGGTGTGAGCCATGGTGCCCGGCCACACTGACTGCTTTTTATCATCCAACGTGAGGTACTTTATTGTTATCAGTGTGGCTTCTCCTAGGTTGAATGTAAAGATTAACTAACCTTCTAGGCCTTGTTGTTTACGTTCGATTGTCTTCTTATACTCTTCAAGTTCTCCTTCTGTGAGATGACTAAATGGGTTAGGAGGAGCTGGTGGGCCATGATCATCATCTTCAAATTGCATAGTCTTACAAAGAAAAAATAAAAATCGATTCATTACCAAGAGTTTTACTTATGTATCTATCCATCCATCCATCTATATACACACAAATGCACATATGATGTTTGTGAAGCCTTATTTCACAACAATCCTAAGAAATGCAAGGTAACATGCTTTGTTTAAAATGCTCTTGTAAGATTGATGCCCTTAAACTACTAATCCAATGGACTAAAATTGCCAGTGATATTTCCTCAATAAGCCTGTATAAGTAAATTTTAATAATTTTTAAAAACCATTATGCCAAGTTCTAATAAGCTTCACATAAAAAAAACTTTAAAAAAACAAGAATTGCTCCATTTTAAAGACCATTGTAAAAAAGGCTTACAGAAATGAAACTGTACCAAAAGTAGTTCTTTAAATCTGTTAACGAAAATAAGCTTGTAGCTGTTTTCTCCAGGAAAGGAAATAATGAGAATTTCAGTTGCACTTGGCATATGGAACCCATGTATGTATTTTTCATCCCTCCCAAAACCCCACTAAAATGATAGTAAAGGAATAGAAAAACACAAAACAAAACACCCTTAAGGACAAAAGAATGTGAGAGGAAACAACAAAGGATGAGAAATGTTAACATATTTTTGGAAGATGGAATGCAAGTGGAACAGCAGGTAGCAGAGCTGAGAAAGTTGAAGCCTCAGTCCTGAAAAAAAGGATGCAAATGAGAAGCATGCTTATTTGCCCTGAAGAGGTCTGGTAAGGCCCAGAAACTAGAGGCAATAGGTACCATAGAAGGTGGTGGTAAGGAAAAGGTGAAAATAGAGGAACATGTTAAAAGTCTGAATAGGAAACAGATTCCCAGGTTCCCTTCCCTATTCCACAGAGCCAAGCATTTCCCTCTCTCTCATCTCTGCAGAAGATCAGAGGCTTAAGAAAGAAAAACTAGGCTGGGCGCGGTGGCTCACACCTGTAATCCCAGCACTTCGGAAGGCCAAGGCGGGCAGATCACCTGAGGTCCAGAGTTCGAGACTAGCCTGACCAACATGGAGAAACCCTGTCTCTACTAAAAATACAAAATTAGCCGGGCGTGGTGGTGCATGCCTGTAATCCCAGCTACTCAGGAGGCTGAGGCAGGAGAATGGCTTGAACCTGGGAGGCGGAGGTTGCCGTGAGCTGAGGTCACGCCATTGCGCTCCAGCCTGGGCAACAAGAACGAAACTCTGTCTCAAAAAAAAAAAAAAAAAAAAAGAAAGAAAGAAAGAAAAACTAACTAGGGGACACAAAATACAGTTGCAGGCTCCTAGAATGATGGTTGGAAACTGGCAGGACACTGGAGTTCTTTTCCAGATAAACTAAATAGTCCCAGATAAAAGAATTACAGAGAATAATGTTTGGGGATTCCCCAGAGAAACAACCTGGTCCACATCCAATCACCCTACAGTGAAGCCCACCAATCCCCGAGCTCTGTGTATACCCAGAGCTTCTGATACGCTTTAATGTCTCATTCTTCCATATAAACAGACATACAGAACAACTCAGAATAGACAAAGACAACAAAGGCAAATGAAGAAAATTTAAAATTGATACCCTTAGAGCAATAAGAGAAAGTGTAAAGATCAGGATGTTATTAAAAAGGAACATTCAGGGAATAAGAACTCTTATTAAAAATAAAAAAGTTGGCTGGGCGTGGTGGCTCACACCTGTAATCCCAGCACTTTGGGAGGCCGAGGCGGGCAGATCACGAGGTCAGGAGATTGAAACTATCCTGGCTAACACGGTGAAACCCTGTCTCTACTAAAAATACAAAAAAAATTAGTCGGGCACGGTGACAGGCGCCTGTAGTCCCAGCTACTTGGGAGGCTGAGGCAGAGAATGGCGTGCACCCAGGAAGACGGAGCTTGCAGTGAGCCAAGATCACGCCACTGCACTCTAGCCTGGGCAACAGTGCGAGACTCCATCTCAAAAAAAATAAATAAAATAAAATAAATAAAAAAAGTTAACATCAAAATAAAAAATTAAAAGGGTTAGAAAACATTCTCCCAGAAAGTAGGATACAAAGATAAAGAGATGGCAAGTAGGAGAGAAAAGAAAAAAATCAGAGGCTCAAAGAGGCCCACCATCCAAACTAACATAATATACTGACAGAAAAAGAAATGGGAAGAAAACACTCTTGAAGAAACACTTTTAAAAAACTCCCAGAACTGAAGGATATGACTCTGGAGATTGAAAAGGGTTACTAATTACTTAGAAAAAAGACTAAAAAGAGATCAGCACACAATCATAAAATTTCAGAACAGAAGGGATGCAGAAAGGGTCTAAAGGCAAAAAAAAAAAAAAAAAATCCTAAACAAAGGTTCAGGAATTCCAATGCCTTCCTACTTCAACAATAAAATAGGGAACAGAATGATGCTTTTCTTATTTCAGGGGAAAATTATTTCTAAACTATTCTATATCCATTATATGCACATTTGAAGATAGAATAAAGGCATTTCAGACTGTTACCACCTATGTATCCTTTTCTCGGAAAGCTATTAGAGGGTGCGTTCTACAGTAAAGGAGGAAATCAAGAAAGCAGATTTCTTGATACAGATACAAGATACAGGAAACGGAATACAATATAGATCAGCAGCACAGGAATCCTCCAGATGAACCTGTGCAGCTGGCCTGAGAGCAACCAATTTAGATTTGGATCAGAATGAACGGGGGCTGGAACAGAGAGATTACCTGTTGCCTTTCACCCTGTGGAAAATAATATTAGGACAGATTTTATGTTATTCTTATTTTTTGAGACGGAGTCTCACTCTGTCACCAGGCTGGAGTACAGTGGCATGATCTTGGCTCACTGCAACCTCCGCCTCCCAGGTTCGAGTGATTCTCCTGCCTCCGCCTCCTGAGTAGCTGGGACTACAGGTGCACGCCACCACGCACAGCTAATTTTTGTATTTTCAGCAGAGACGGGGTTTCACCATGTTGGCCAGGATGGTCTTGATCTCTTGACCTCGTGATCTGCCCGCCTCGGCCTCCCAAAGTGGTGGGATTACAGGCGTGAGCCACTGCGCCCAGCCGGGACTTTATAATTCTTTTAAAAAGTTCGGGAAGAACTAAGCCAATGTACCCCAAATAATAAGCCAATGAAAAAAAGGCAAGGTGAGAGTAGGGAGGGGTAACTTATGTAAGAAAGGAAATACTACCTGGCTTAGCAGCAAACATGTAGTAATATAAATAACGAAAGCTGATCTAACAGAAAAAAAAAACAACAAAAAACAAAAACTGTGATGTATCCTTACTGGGAGAATGGGGAGAGGGAAAAAGGGAAGCATTGTATAAACAGGCTAAATCCCCATCTTTCAAAAATATTTCATTAATTCTAAGATGAACTTTTTCCATCTCTGAAATTGGGAACAACTATAATTGGCAGTGTTTTTTCTCTTTTGGTGACATATAAAACAATGGTACTTCTTATAACGGATAACACAGATTTGATGAAAAATAGTCAAGGTCTAAAACTGATAGACCAAGAAAAAGCAGAAGATGCTCTTTAGAAACATCAAAGGAGGACCAGGAGCAGTGGTTTATACCTGTAATCCCAATACTTCAGGAGGTCAAGGCTGGAGGATCACCTGAGGTCAGGTGTTCACGACTATCCTGGGCAACAGAGTGAGACCTCATGTCAACTAACTAACCAGAAACATCAAAGTAAACATTAGAAGCAATGAAAAGAACAGAAAGTTGCTGCACCTGGAAACTGGGAATTGTGGGTGACATTTTAAATCTTGTGAGTTGACTTTTTAACTTGTGCTTATATTAACCTTAGTAAAAATAAATATTCATATTTAAAAATCAATGAAATTAATGTGGTAAATAAAAAACAAAGATCATACTACTTCATAAACTTACAGAAGGTGGCTTATCCACAACAATTCCAGCAAGCAACTGAGATTGTGGTCCTGCTGTTTTCAAGTCATATCGATTTTGTTCCCGAATCTGAATTGAAAAACAATTCAATACAAAGTTCTTGAGGGCAACTATGCAGATGACCTTTGCTTTATCTTTTCATAAAAGCTTACTATTTGACATTTCCAGAGTGAGAGTCTCTTCAATTCCCACCTCCATAAAGACCTCTTTTACCATCCTAACAACTCATATTAGTCTCCTCTACTCTTCCTGGCAAGTTATTTCCTTTCGTCTTAGGTTGTTAGAGAACTGCATTTTTCCCCTAATAGCAGGGTTCTCTAATGCAGAAAAATGTTCAACACATCTTCCCCATGTAGCCTGTTCACCAATTACTAGCACAGAGCTGGAGGCATTCAATATAAGCTAAAATTATACTGAATTAAATTCCAAATTCTTCTGTATTCAAACTTCTAAGTTTGGCATTAACCAGATTCAACCACTGGTGATTTAACATAAAGCAATTAAAATGTCTCCCCTGGCTATAGAAGACCATGTCTTACCTTATTTCTCTTTTCTAGTACCTCATTCGGGTTTGTGTTTAAAGGAACAAACTGATTTGGATCTTCAATTTTGATAGGTGTTCCACCACTAACTTTAGATGAGTCTTCTGCTTTCATCCACTAAAGAATCAAAAATTTTCTAAAATGAAGCTTTGTGTTAAGAAAATATTAGTAGATTGTTAGATAACTGCTTATAGTCTCAAGGGGGCATTGCCAATGTTTAAATAATTTCACTAAGCAGTATCTTAGTGGTGAATTAGTTTCATCTCATACTAGTTAGAAAAGGCTCAAAATCAACATTTACTTAAAAAATAAATGCCATTACGATTCACACAAATATTCAATTATACTGCTAATTAAACTTTCTCCTTGTGTCAAGTGAAAATATGATGCTGAAACTACTTCAAGCACAGAGAGCATGATCTCACATTCACTCACATTCAGTGTTTTGTCTTCTGCACTGAAGACAGCAGTCAGATGAAGATGGCAAAGGAGTAATCAAAAAAAAAAACTTAAGAAATATCTTAAGATTTTAGTTTATCAGACTTCACTTTTTATTTTTGGCTGACAGAAAAGGCCAAGCCCTAATCAGCATTTTATAATGGGGATAATCTGGTATATAATAGCAAAATAGAACCATGGGGTTGGAAGGAGCTTACATAATTCTTCTCATTTACCCCATATTATAATCCTTAAAGAAAGCGAATCTCGATCAAGATTAATGATGGCTGACCATCAGTCTCTGTAAACAAAATGAATTCTGAGAAACCAATGAGTTTAATTACGTTCTTTTACTGGGAGGCAAGAAATCTTATAGACTACAGAAAAGACATTTTGATGCCTAGGTATTTTCATATTGAATGCCATTAGTTTATATAAGATGAACTAATTCTGAATATCTAGAGCTGTGGTGTCCAATCTTTTGACTTCCCTGGGCCACACTGGAAGAACTGTCTTGGGCCACATATAAAATACACCAACAATAACGATAGCTGATTAGCTTAAAAAAATCACAAAAAATTCTCATAATGTTTTAATAAAGTTTACAAATTTGTGTTGAGCTGCATCCAAAGCCATCCTGGGCCACGGACTGGACAAGACTGACCTAGAGAATGTTTGGTGGTATGCACTCCAAAACCAAACCAAACCAAATCTAATGCAAAATTCTGAAAAAGATAAAATAACCCATTTCTCTACCTACAAGATCTTGCCTAAGGGTAGCTATGTGCAGTGATTCATGCAGCTTTGGTACAATTAGGAGTTGATAACTTTTACAGTTTTAATTCACTGGTGAATTAAACTACTGGTGTAGTTTAATAGAAACTACAAAGCAGTATCATGTAGTGGACAAGAACTGGGCTCAAGAGTCAGACTGTCTTCATGCAAATCCCGAGTTTACCATTAAAACATGATTAATTAACCCTTCTTGCCTTGGTTTTCTCATCTATAAAATAGAAAAACAGCATCATTCATATTAGGAGAGTTAAATGAGAAAATTCGTGTATGGCACTTAGAAGAGTGTCTTGCACAAAGTTAAAGCCAGATAAGTGACAGTAATATTTTTAATATTATTTTACTTTCCAAATATTTTCAATATTGAACATTCAATTCTTGAGTAACTAGGCAAAATATTTAGTAAAGGCAAACTACGTAAAATACTGGCATACCGTGATTTTGGTTCGGGGACTGGTTTCTCCGTTCCGAGACTCCTCAGGCACATTCACTTTCATGTAAGTATTTGGTGAGTTCAGCCATCTTGTTTTTTCACGCTGTTGCCTCTGTGCCATGTATTTGAGAGGAGAGAGTGGCACTGTATCGTCTTCAAAGGAAAAAGCAGTCACAGTTGCTGGGATTTCCACATCACTCTTGTGCCTAGGCTTCTCTCGAATGAGAGGATGCCTGTAAGCATAGCCTGTTCTATACCCCTAAGGGAGGGAAAAGCCACATTTGAAGCATCAAACCTGTATCAATAACAGCATTTGGATCCTAATTCCTTTTGTATACAAATGATTTAAAAGACTCCTTTGCTAAAAAACAAAGAAAAGGGCATCCTTCCAAACACCACATAACTTTCATGTAACACTGGAGTTGAAATTATGCAAATTTCAAGACCTAGTTAGAGCTGATAACAGCTGATATTGCAATTTCCACTCACACAACTGTTCCCGACAAAGGAACAGTTCTAAGTTGCTGACCAGAAGTGCTTTTCTATCTATAAAACTGTTTTGGGGAAGCAAATCTCAGTGCTCATTTAAGTCTCTGTTCCTGGGTCTGAAGGCAGTCAGCCTTCTGAGCCTTCACAGAAGAGGGTAAAATCTAAAACAACATTTGCCAAACCATACATCTTTTAAGGGGTTACTATCCAAAATATATAGGGGACTCAAAAAATAACAAGAGAAGAACCCAATTAAAAAATAGGCAAAGGATCTGAATAAACATTTCTCAAAAGAAGACATACAAATGGTCAACAAGTGTATTAAAACATCACTAATCAAGAAAATGCAAATTAAAGCACGAGATGTCATGTCCTATCTGTTAGAATCTCTATTATAAAAAAGATGAAAGACAACAAGTGTTAGAATGTAGGGAGAAAGGGACCCTTTGCACACTGTTGGTAGCAATGTAAATTAGTATAGCTATTGTGGAAAACAGTACGGAGGTTCCTCATACAATTAAAAATAAAACTACCATATCACCCAGCAGTCTCACTACCAGATATATATCCAAAGGGAATGTACTCAGTATGTCAAAGAGGTATCTGTACTCTCATGTTAGGTACACCATTATTCACAATAGCCAAGATATGGAATCATCCTAAGTGTCCACTGATGGATGGGATATAAATGTGGTATATATAACATAATGGAATACTATTCAACTTTAAAAAAGAAATTCTGTCAAATGTGACAACATGGATGAACCCAGAGGACACTGTATTAAATAAAATAAACCAGGAACAGAAAGACAAATACCCCATGATCTCACTTATATACAGAATCTTAAAAAGTTGAACTTGTTGGGCATGGCAGCTCACGCCAGTAATCCCAGCACTTTGGGAGGCTGAGGTGGGAGGACTGCTTGAGCCCAGGAATTCAAGACCAGCCTGGGCAACATGGAGAAACCCTGTCTCTACAAAAAGTAAAAAAAAAAAAAAAAAAAATTAGCCAGACATGGTGGCACACACCTATGTCCCAGATACACAGGAGGCTGAGGTGGAAGAATGGTTTGAGCCCAGCAGGTTGAGACTGCAAGTGAGCCCTGATTGTGTCACGGCACTCCAAGCAAGATCCTGCCTCCAAGAAAAAAAAAAATGTTGAACTCATAAAAGTAGAGTAGAATAGTGGTTACAAGGAGGTGGGGGTGGGGAGATGTTGATCAAAGGATACAAAATTTCAGTTAGGAGGAAAAAGTTCAAGAGATATATTGTACTATGGTGACTACAGTTAATAACAATATATTGTAATCTTAAAAAAAAAAAAAAACGACATTTGTAAGTTCTGTTTAATTCTCAAAGGTGTGGTTAAATCACACTGAAATGCTTTCCTAGGGCCAAACTCAGCTTCTGGAAGAGTATGGAGCATGTTCTACAAAAATGGAAGCATCTGCTCTTGAATCTGAAAACATTAAATCCAAGTTTTACTTCAATTTTGCAACCTACCAAGTTGTCCAGAGTCCTCATAAGCCCTTCAAACTCAATTTCGCCAACCTTCCATTTTTGATGGGAACCCATATTCACACCTCCTCCACCAGACGCTGCTACAGTGTAAGTGAAAGCTTTATACTTCTGAAAGTCCAGTACATGGAGATTGTCTACTCCACCTGCACCTGCTAGGGCCTGCACCTGTAATCAACGGTAAAATATACAGAGATACAAAACTATAAAGACTGTAATGAGTATTTTACTTTCAAAAAGGCACAATTTCAATTTGGCAAATATCTATAATACTTGCTCAGGCTACTAACAACAAAGACAAGATGACACTCTTGTGCCAGCAGACAGCTGAAGTATCTTTTCCACCTATCTGAAAAAGAAACCTTCCAAGACTCTGATCCTCCCTGATGGAAAACACATTAGAGCCATACCTCTTAACGTATTTTAAGCCACGGAATTCTGCTGCCAAATTTTAAATTTCTTTTCTTGAAGTTTTCCCAGGGTTATCCAGTTAATACTTTTGCTAAAAGCTATAATTTTAAGGAAATACAAAAACACTGTACTTTGAATTTAAAGATATTTAGGCAGAAGCCATCAGCTCATTATCTTAATTTAATTAAGTTTTTCATAGCCCCATTTAAGAAGAGGAGGAACCATTAAAGCAAAAATAAGTTGATTGTTAGGACAAGTTAATGTTGGTAGAAAAAGTTTTTTTTTAGTTGTTCTTTTCCCCCTTTCTTGTGGCCCTTCCAATAAATTAAGATTATTACCATTTGCTTCATGAGAATCTGCTTTATTTATTTATTTATTTATTTATTTATTTATTTATTTATTGAGACTGAGTTTCACTCTTGTTGCCCAGGCTGGAGTGCAATGGCACGATCTCGGCTCACTGCAACCTTCGCCTCCCAGGTTCAAGCGATTCTCTCGCCTCAGCCTCCCGAGTAGCTGGGATTACAGGCACATGACACCACGCCCTGTTAATTTTTTATTTTTAGTACAGATGGGGTTTCTCCATGTTGGTCAGGCTGGTCTCGAACTCCTGACCTCAGGTGATCTACCCACCTCAGCCTCCCAAAGTGCTGGGATTACAGGCATGAGCTACCATGCCCGGCCAAATCTGCTTGATTTAAAGAGAAAATTAGGGCCTTTAAATACATTCAACATCTCTGATGAAAAAAATGATTAATAAATATCCAACCTCTCATCATAATAAGGCTGTGGAATTGTTGAAAACTGCAATTTCATATAACTTCTGGACCTAGTCAAACTTTTTACAAAAGTGACCACAACACATTTGATTCTTGATTTGCAGCTGTTTTTCTTTCTTAATTAGTACCACCACTACAGGGTGAAAACAGAGAAATATGCAATTGTACTAACTTTAAAAGCAGGATTGTAGGGAAAATGATGTTTATGAGGCCCTTAGATTGTGTGTGAGAAAATTTTAATTTCCTTTACTCCTATTTTCAATTCAAGAGATAACTGAGTTGAAAACCCTGCCTACATAAGTAGAGCAGAACTTCTCTTAAAAGACAAAGAGCCACTAACTAATATGTATTTGCAAATAAGTACACAAAATCCAACTAAACGAGCAAATAACAAAGCAATTAAAAAAGGGGAATAATGTTTCCTACCTGAATCTCACAGGCTAGCTGCACATTAAAAATATAATGAAAAGCCTCCTCTAATGTTTCTCCAAGTGCAACCACACCATGATTCCTGAGTACCAGCACCTAAAATAGAATGCCCACAGCAATCACTTGAAATAACTGGCATAGCTCACACTGTTTTCATCAACAGCAGCAGCAACAAAAATAGCTCCTTAGACAAACTCTACTACATACCTTACAACTTGGTCCCAGAACTTTCTGCAGTTGAATTCTTTCCTCCTGTTCTTCAAGTGACCCTTGGTAGTCATAATAGGCAACATCTCCCAGAAGAAGAGACTCTTGAGAAATTGGAAGGATCCCACATTTCATGGAGGATACCTATTTGGTTTGGCCCATACCAAGATAACACATTTGGTTACTAAATACATTTTCATAGGAACCTGATTGTTTGGTCAGCTCAGGAAAACACTGGCCTATTCACTGTGTTCACCATTGCAGCCCACTTCCCACTTTATTCACTTCCCATTTTGTTTCTTCCACACACACACAAAAAGGACTTAGGGAATACAACTCAACTTAAATGCTGTGTCAAATATTATGAAAGAAGCTTTGCTCCAAAAAACTCAATGACCCAATTTTCAAACTGGTTAGTTTTAGAATCCAAATGTTATTTCTCCAGTTGTTTCCTAGAATGGTAGCATTTGGTCCCAAAGGCCTTTTGCTTTCTGGGTATGCAGATTATTGTATCAAATATGATTTTGAAAAGCAGATAGTAAAGCATCCTGTTGAGAAAGCCACAAAAATAATACATCTTCCAGCGTCACTGTCAGTTTTGGCCTTTCATTGACTTACAGCTGCTGTTGCAAGGGTATGGATGTGTATCACACACTTAACATCAGGACGTGTTGAATAGATTGCAGCATGGGGACTGAATCCTGTATGGTCAATTTTCAAATTGGTACTTCCCTGGTCAACCACTTCTCCTATTATATTGACTTTCACCTGGAAAAAATCAGAAGGACATATTTAACTGGTACATACGTATCAAAGTTTGTGTTTCCCAAGCTAAACCAGGGGGTAGCAAACCTTTTTGTAAAAGGTCAGATAGCAAATATTTTGGACTTTGTGGGCCTCTGCTGCAATTACTCAAATCTGCAGCTGTAGTACAAAAGCAGCCATAAACAATCTGTAAGTTAACAGGTATAGCTTTGTTCCCATAAAACTTTATTTATAATACAGGTGCAACAAAACTTGGTACTTGGCAAGAAGTACAGTTTCCAAGAAAAGGAGAAACTTAAGGTCTTCATCGGAGGTCTGAACAAATCTGGCATGTATAGAATTGGCTAGAAAACTTCTATTTGCTAACATTGCAGCAAGCACCCAGAACCAAGGTAGCTCCTGTCACTCTGTAAGCTGATGACAGTGGCTAGGAGTAGTCATGGAAAAGAAATACTAAGGTCAGATCCTATACTCATACCAGCTGAACTTTGTTTAAATCTAGCTATGAACATTGTGTGTGTGTGTGTGTGTGTGTGTGTGTGTGTGTGTGTGTGTGTTGAAGACAGAGTCTCGCCCTGTAGCCTAGGCTGGAGTGCAATGGTGCGATCTTGGCTCACTGCAACCTCTACCTTATGGGTTCAAGCGATTCTCCTGCCTCAGCCTCCCGAGTAGCCGGGATTACAGGTGTGCGCCATCACGCCCAGCTAATTTTTTGTTATCTTTAGTAGAGATGGGGTTTCACCATGTTGGTCAGGCTGGTCTTGAACTCCTGACCTCGTGATCCACTTGCCTCAGCCTCCCAAAGTGCTTGGATTACAGGCGTGAGCCACTGCACCTGGCCGTGTGTGTTTTTTTTAAGACAAATTTCTGAGTGTATAGGGTGGTAAAAAAAAAAATCACGATTCCCTTCAAAACATAGACAAGTTAACTGATAAGACCAACTCATTTATTAGTCTCTTCAATTACGCTATTCTCTAAAGCTTTTCTCTAAAACAACATAGTTCAAATTCCCTTCACTGTTCACTAGTAAATGTTTTTCCATCCATACCTTCTTATTCTGTCCTGCGCTAAAAGCTAAAAACTGTCAGAAAAGCCAAAGAAAGCTCAGAAAAAGCAACACAGGAATGGAAAATTATACCAAATTGGAGGCTGTAGCTTCAGAAAAAGATAGGCCTCTGGGAATTATTATAATGTGGTCTTGCTCCTTACTTATTCTTACCTGGAAAAAAAAACAACAGGGAATTACTATGAAGTGGTTCATATTTTGCAGTGGAAACATGACTACAAATATATTCACAATGAATAATTGTAAGAGATCAGGAAAAAAAAAACCAACAAAGCAAAAATTAAAGGTCTACAACATGAAACTTTCCTAAAGTTTCCCTCAAGTACTTGCTAAAAAATTCTGACTTTAGTTTCTTATTTACTGGACTTACCTAAAAGTGTTATTTTGGGGCTCTAAGGCTATTTAGGGTCAGCTATGTTCATGAAAAATAAATGCTAATATTATTCAAGCCAATGTGGTAATAATTATAACCTTAATTTATAACTTGGAAGTTAAGGCAAAATGGGCAAAGGAAAGAGAACAAAATCTCTTCCTAGGAAGGAATTAAAATAAAGATGGAAGGTGGAAAGGAAGATTCTTGATGGACTGCATCTGTACCATTTCCATTGTACAATATTTTAATCCTCTTTTGTTTCCAAATAGCATCTTTTTCCAAGTGTGGCAAAATAAAAATATGATGGTGAATGGAAAGAATATATTTAAAAAATAAAGACCAGGGAGGAAACTTCCCTGACCTCCTCTATCTTCCTTGCCTCAAATGCTTTTTAAAGCCACTGATGCTCAGACATAATTATCATGGAGAGGGACAATTTTGCCAGAAGGATTTCTTCCTGGATAGATTCTACAGTTGGTCTGAACCAAAGGAACTTCGAACAACATAGATAGTAAGGGGAGAAGAAAGGTGGGGGAATTGGAGCCTCTCCCTTGGGTATAAGGTTTAAATCAGTATTTGGTTGTGATCTAGCATACTAGGTTTAGAGAATAAGTCTGAAAACTGGACTTCCAGGTAAAGGTAAGAAGAGTATAGTTGCCTTCTAGTTGGAATTTTTTTAAAAAGGAATTGAAAGCTGAAGAACTCACTGAGATATAGGTATTTGCCAGGTGTGCCCATCCAAACAAGTCTACAAGTCTGTACAGGCTGGCAAGTTTACAGCGAGTAAGTTTTTCTCCCTTCACATATGAGGATGTATCTGCACCAGGAAGGTCATTGATAGGTGTGACCATGCCAAGACCTAAAAGAGCAAAAAATGTGGAGAGAGATACGAGTCATGCAATCCCTTACCTGGAAATTAGTTGCCAGGAAGTAGCCTGCGTCTGGGAGTATCCCAGCCTTATATATAATAATCTGAAATTTATCAGCCCATATAATATTTTATTAGCTTATTCTCCTTCAGAGAGGTACACTGAGAGTAAAAATAAGTATCAGCTATCTTTGATTGCTTAGTAAAAGTTGCTTCATCTAGTGCTTGCTAAGGACTGACTATATCAAAGGCTCACACCACTGGGGAAAAATGGTTACATGTATCTCCGAGGGTAGAAGTGTTAAATACTGAGGTTACTGCTAGTTTTATGATGAAAAGACCTCAACAGAAAGCTACTTTTCTATTATCTCTCTTGACTTTTATTCAAACACAAAAAACATTTGAGATGGAAAATAATGCATGCAAATAGTAGTATGATTTCTGTCCTATTGAAGGTCTTGAAGGTCTCTAATGATCTAATTGCCAAGTTCAGCTGTTACCAAGTTCAACTTTTGCTCAGTCTTCATTCTCCTTGACCTCTTTACAGCTTGACACGATTTACACTGCCTCATTCCTAGAACTCTTCTCGAGGCCCATGTGATACTATCCTAGATCTCTTATTCCTTGTCTACATGCTTTTCTCCTTTAACAAGTTCATCTGTTCCCTTTGCCCAGCTTTGGCTCTTTCCCGAAGCTCAGTCCTCCACTATGTTCTTTCTCATTTTACTTTTGCCTACAAAAACATTATAGACTCTTGAGCCTCCCTATTGTCATTTTTGTGTAGACGACTCACTCCCTGGTCTTTAGTTCTGATCAGGTCCTCCTCCCCATTTTCCAGCCTGCTTGTTTGGTTTTTTTTTTTGAGACAGAGTTTCACTCTTGTTGCCCAGGCTGGAGTGCAATGGCACGATCTCGGCTCACTGCAACATCCACCTCCCAGGTTCAAAGCGATTCTCCTGCCTCAGCCTCCTGAGAAGCTGGGATTATAGGCATGTGCCACCAGGCCCAGCTAATTTTGTATTTTAGTAGAGACAGGTTTTTTCCTTGTTGGTCAGGGTGGTCTCGAACTCCTGACCTCAGATGATCCACCCGCCTTGGCCTCCCAGAGTGCTGGGATTATAGGCCTGAGCCACTGCAACTGGCCCCACCCTTTTTTTTTTTTTTTAGAGGCAGGGGTATCACTCTGTCACCCAGGCTGCAGTGCAGTGGTGTGATCATGGCTCACTGCAGCCTTGAACTCCTAGGCTCAGGCAATCCTTCCACCTCAGCCTCCTGAGTAGCTAGGACTACAGGGCATGCTGCCACACCTGGCTAATTTTTTAATTTTTTTAGTGGAGATGGGGTCTTACTATGTTGCCCAGGCTGGTCTTGAACTCCTGGCCTCCAGTGATCCTCCTGCCTTGGCCTCCCAAAGTGCTAGGATTACAGACATGAGCCACTGTGCCCAGCCTAGCCTGCTATTTCCAAGTGCCTACAACGCAATAACATGAAAATTAAAAGGGTCTAAAGGTGATTTTATCTTCTCTCTCCTGGTTTTTCTTACCTTCTCTCTTCTCCTTACTTTGCTTCTAATACTGATATTACCATTCCTATAGGCTCAAACTCTGGGTTTCAGTAACCTCTACCTCTTAACCTCTGCTGGGTTACCATATATCATTTGTCACCACATTTCATGACTGTTTTCTTCATAAGGTCCCTCGTTGTCCACTCTTGAGTTCAGCCCTTAACTCATGCATGGATCCCTGCAATAAGCCTCATTCTTGTCCTCGACTGTAGCCCCTTTCTTTGTAAATTCATTATGCATAAAGCCATTGAGTTTTCTAAAGCACTGCTTTTTACCTGAGAATATAAGCAAGAACTTTTAAAGAGAATATTTCAATGGAAAACCTTTTAATTTTGAGATGTTTTGAAGTAATCTGAAAAGTTTTAATACATAAGCTACGAAAAATCGCATAATTTCTGACAAAATTTTAGAGTCAGCCATTAACCTGTCTCCTATTCTCCCCGTAACCTTCTAACTTTAACTTCCACTTTTCACTTCACTGCGTAAGTATTTCAGGCAACTGGTTGCTATTTCCTGATCTCCAAACAGTGGCACATGGCTTTCCTCCTGCCATGCCTTTGTACATTCCAGCCAGCAGGCCAAGGTCTCCTGTAGCTCCTTGTTCCCGCCATGGAATCCAGGACACTTCCAGGGCAGCTTTTTTTACTATTTCTGTTTTCCCTGACTAGTCTTCCTCTTTGAGCTTTTGAGGTTTTCTCTTTGGAATCTTTTGTCAGCCCATACTCCTGTATGATTATTTAATCAATGTCCACAGCTTTGAGTACTACTTCTCTATGTCCATCTGCCAAGTGTTTCTCCTAAGCTCTCTGACTGCACTTCCAATTGCTGCAATGTCTTGGCAATGCAAATGGAGCATGCCCAAAGTTGAACTTCCTCCATTTCCCAAGCCAAACTAGATCCCCAACTATTCTATTTTTGTTAATAATACTATGAAATCTCCCAGTTCATTCTTCACACAGAAAATACAGTGGTGTTTTAAAATCATCTTTCTGCTTAAAATGGCTTCCCATCCAAGTTAGGAATAAAACCCAAACTTCCAAATCCAACTGTGATATGATTTATATCCAGCCACATTAAAATCAGATTTATTATTTTAGAAAATAGAGACAGGGTGGGCCTGATGCAGTGGCTCAGGCCTGTAATCCCAGCACTTTGGGAGGCCAAGGTGGGTAGATCGTGAGGTCAGGAGTTCAAGACCAGCCTGACCAACATGGTGAAACCCCGTCTCTACTAAAAATACAAAAAATTAGCCAGGCGTGGTGGCGTGCACCTGTAATACCAGCTACTCAGGAGGCTGAGGCAGGAGAATTGCTTGAACCTGCGAGGTGGAGGTTGCAGTGAGCTGAGATCGGGCCACTGTACTCCAGCCTCGGCAACAGAGCAAGACTCCTGTCTCAAAAGAAAAAACAAACAACAACAACAAAAAAACAAAAATAGAGACAAGGTTTTCACTTTGTTGCTAGGCTGGTCTCGAACTCCTGGGCTCAAGCATTTCTCCCACCTCAGCCTCCCATGTGGCTGGGACTACTGACACATGCCACAAGTCCCAGCCCAGAATCATGTCTTATATCATCTTATAATCTGTACAAACTGTAGTAAATGCCTGGTTGATATGAAAAGGTAGGAGGTTCTAACACTATGTTACTCTAAGTATTAGATGTTATAAACTTAAGGACTGAACCTGAGCAGAATATGCTGCTAGAGATGTATAGTGGTCCAAAGTGGAAGTAAAATTATAATGTTTAAAACTCTCCAAAACTGACATACTGAGAGGAGGTGAAGAAAAACCCGAGAAAGAATTGGCCATGATGTAATCTGCAATCTGCTGTAATGCTAGTAATCCAGTTGGGTTGTGGCCTTTCTTCATCTGTTCTTGAATAAGGCATTCCAAGTCTTCCCGAAAGGCCTGTAATACACAAAAATAAAGACTGAGCAAGCAAGACTGAATGGCCCAAAAGTAACTTGTTCCGATACAATCAATCTTTCCCCCATCCCTTTTCTGAATAGCTTTTACCTCTACTATTTAAAAACAAATATAAAACACAAAATAATAAAATCAAAGCATTGCAAGAAGCAGCAAGATGCTTGCTTTTAGGGGGGAAAACCACTAGGCATTCTTCATGTCAAAGAAAATGAGATATTATAATATCTACACTAGACAGGCACAGATAAAACTCCTCTTATTAATATACAACTCAAGCACCAAGAAACCATTATAAAAAAAAGGTGACCCACTCCTTGCTTAGCTAAGACAGAGTCCCTGGCCGGGCGTGGTGGCTCACGCCTATAATCTCAGCACTTTGGGAGGCCACGGCGGGTGGATCACCTGAGGTGGGGAGTTGGAGACCAGCCTGACCAACATGGAGAATCCTCGTCTTTACTAAAAATACAAAATTAGCCCAGTGTGGTGGTGCATGCCTGTAATCCCAGCTACTCGGGAGGCTGAGGCAGGAGAATAGCTTGAACTCGGGAGGAGGAGGATGTGGTGAGCCGAGATCATGCCATTGCACTCCAGCCTGGGCAACAAGAGCGAAACTCCATCTCAAAAAAAAAAAAAAGACAGAGTTCTCATGTGAATGGGGCACAACTTTGAATACAGAGTGACTCAATGGCAAAAATTTTCACTGAGACATACTAAAATAATTTCTGTTTTATGATTTCCATGGAAATTCCTTAGCTCCATAAACTCTGAAAGCAAATTAATAAGAGTTGAGTTCTAATTACTCTCTGCAACACTGTGGTAAATGACAATTTTTTTTTTTTTTTTGAGACGGAGTTTCGCTCTTGTTGCCCAGGCTAGAGTGCAATGGCGCGATCTCCGCCTCCCGGGTTGAAACGATTCTCCTCAGCCTCCTGAGTAGCTGGGATTACAGGCATGCGCCACGACCCGGCTAATTTTGTATTTTTAGTAGAGACAGGGTTTCTCCATGTTGGTCAGGCTGGTCTTGAACTGCCGACCTCAGGTGATCCGCCCACCTCTGCCTCCCAAAGTGCTGGGATTACAGGCGTGAGCCACCGCGCCCGGCTAAATGACAGTTTTTTAATGGAACTTTGGGTTCCATATGTTCCTATTCTGGAGTTCTGTATCTTTTTGGGGGTGGGGTGGGTGAGGTAGTGGCAGAAACAGTGTTTATAGAGATCAAAATCCTGAACATTAAGAGAACGTCTCTATTCCAGTAACCCTCGAGTTACTAGTATGGTTCAGCATCTGAAACTTCTCCCAATCCTTCATATCACAAATAGTTGGTTCTGACTTTCCATCACACCCAACCAACACTTATTCTATTAAGTTTGTCATTTGTTCTTTTGCTCATGTCTCCTTCATTTTAAAGATGAAGGTTCTTGCAACATAAGTCACTTAACCCTTGCTCTTCCATTTGAGATTAGTTACTTATGTAGCAGGATGCCCTGCCAGAAATTAAGTTCCATTTCCCCCATTCTGCCTAAGAGGGAGAAGGCAGAAAATTATTTTGGAATCACTCCCTCCAAGAAGGGTAGGTATGAATACCTGGGAGATAATGGAGAAAACTTCCTTTAGAAGGGTGAATCTCTTTTGAGTCACTGACAGTGGTCTGCCTCATGACGGTAGGAATAAAATCTCCTGGAGTCTCCACTTAGATGGAGCCTTTCTGAGAGGGTGGGTAAATAACCCATATGTCTAGGAAACTTTTTTTTTTTTCTGCTCTGTTGCCCAGATTGGAGTGCAGTGGCACAATCTCAGCTCACTGCAACCTCCACCTCCTGGGTTCAAGTGATTCTCTTATGTCAGCCTCCCAAGTAGCTGGGATTATAGGTGTGCACAACCATGCCCGGCTAATTTTTGTAGTTTTAGTAGAGATGGGGTTTCACCATGTTGGTCAGGTTGGTCTCAAACTCCTGTCCTCAAGTGATCCACCTGTCTCGGCCCAAAGTGGTGGGATTACAGGTGTGAGCCACCACACTCAGCCAGGAACTTAAAAAAAAAATGGCATAGGAGCTCATGGTGGTAAGGGGAAATGTGGTTCTAAGGGTATGAGGTGGTAGATGTTAGAACCAGTCCTGACTCAGTGTTTGCAGTGCACCTAGAACAATAGTTGAGAAGTTTCCATGATGTGAACTCTAAGAGCTGGGTGCTAATAGTTGTAATCTTGGGTGCTCAACCATAAAGGACTGAGCTTAGCACCGGAAGATCCCTCCCTGATGCACTGTGGTGGCCTGCACAAACATCTGAGTCAACAGTGAACCTATAGCTCCTGTTGAACAGTTTAAGACTGGTTTTCAACATTCTACCATGGGGCAGGGAAGTACAGTGGCAGTGGTGGACTGAACAGACTCTAGTGTGTCTCCCTCACATACATATACACAGATGCATGGATACACGACCCACACCCATCTTGGATATGGAGGCCACTGATTAACCCAGTCAGTGTAAGTCACTAAAGTTCTGGAAGAATTCAGAGAAAAGCAGAAATTCCAAGAGAAAGATGGTGTGCTTTCTGCTAATAAGGCAAGTGGATATTTGAGTGATTAATTTCTAAAAATACTAATTGTGACATTTGAATCCTAAGTTCATGGAGCAGTTTACACCAGTTAAATATGGCTTTTTCTTTTTACAAATTCAAGGCTTGTTAAGTATAAATCATTCACACAATATAATAAAAGTTCAAAAACATCTGGTTCTATTGACGGTATCTAGTTCATTTAAATACACGATTTAAATCAGAAAAACTGTCTTGTAAAATATCCTCTACAAAGATATACTTCATTTATCAGAAAACTCCATTAGGGAGTTTTCTTGTTCATCCAAGACCCTGTGAAGATAAGATGGCTGAGAGCTGTATACAAGATAGATGGACACCTTCATACAGATAAGTAACATAACTATTTTACCATGATTAAGGCTGAAAGGAAAAAAATGTTCCAGATATCCTCATTTATCTTTATATAAAGTACAGAAAACTTCTGGACACATGGCAACGGGCCAATCTGCTCTTTTGGAACTCTATCTTCCCTTCAAAACCAAACTATTTAAACTTTTCTCAGTTCAAAGTAGTTATAACCGATATTCTTTGATTCAGTTTTTAAAAACCCAAAATTAATGATACCTACTATGTGTATCACTCATTACATATATTACAATAACTTGGAGAGGTAGGCATTATCTATTTTATTAAATGTCTTGCACCCATGTTCTTCCAGGAAAAATTTAAGGCAGCTTCCACAGATTAAAATGCTACAAAAATAAATATAGGTAAGAAAAATAAAGCTGAAGAGAAAATAAGCATAAGGAGGGTAGACAGAGCCAGGAATGAGGTTAAGATACAAAGTGAATGCCATAAAATTGTATGCATTTGCTAGAGATGGGACAAATTTTATCTCAACTCTGGCAGCCAACAAGAATTAAGACAGCTTGCTCAGTGTATTGATTTACAATGGTTTTTAGATTAAAAAAAAAAATCAACTAGTTACTCAAGAGAATCACAATTATTTATTAAACTGGTGAGAAATTTCTGCTGGGTGGGATGAGAAAGTTAAAGAAAGGTTGAAAACCTGTTCACGGACATACAGCTAGTAAATGCCAGAGGCAAGGACACAAGTCCAATGCTCTTTTTACATTAGTGAAATGCTTTCTTCATTACCATATATCCCACAATATGTGAGTACCATTCTAAAACCTTTGGGATAGCTATGGTGTCATAGAGCGATGTATAAGCTCCTCTGAAATCAAATTAAGAATAAGAGGGAAAATACGAATGTCTCCTTTAAAGCTGACGAATAGCTTCTACGCAGTATAGGTATAAAAAAAATTTTTTTTCAAAGTATATGAAATCTCCCCAGCCTTGTTTACAGTTCACAGTGCTTCAACAGGTAAGAATTCTTCCAGTGCAAAAAAGGTTTAATATTTTGTCATGAACATTTATTACTCATTTTTACATGTTTCAAATGTTTCTCAAATATTGTTCAGATAATCACCTAAGTCATAAAACAGTAAGTGTAAAAATTACTAATATAAGACTAATATAAAAAATTACTAATTACTAATTTCAGCTGATTTTTAAAATTTATCAGTAAATTTATTGAGCTTTCATTAAAATATTAAGATAAAAATGTTACTTATCTTTGAGATGGGTAGTTAATCATATTTTTACTAAAGTTCAATGTTAATAATCCTTTATAGTTGATTTATTTGAGTCTCACCACAAAGTCCTGAGATAGGCAATGCCTTGCTCGAGGTTACAAAGCTAATAAGTAAATGGAATAAAGATTCAAATATGGAACACTCAACTGAGCACAAGTTCTTTTCCTAATTTTATTCAGACTTGGATTGTATCTCTGAAACCAAATACAACTAATAAGCTAGCAGGCATGTTGTGATCTGAAATGTTGAGTAAACCTCTTAGGCTAGATTAGAGCATTAGACTGCAATGGCAGATAAAGCAAAAATATATACATATACTGGCAGATTATGGTGATCCTGGAATACCAGGCTAAGTACTTGCCCTCTTGTAGCTAAGAATTCATCAAAGCATAATGAGAAACTTAATTTCTAATCAGGGTGGTGTGGCCACATACTGGGCTTAAGTCAGATTAGCCAACAGTTCCCTGGAGTCTCCACTAGAGAACTGGTTAGAAGATCAAACAACATATACACAAAACCATGGCATAAACTATGTCTTCTTTCTCAGATACAGAAGAGCATAGAAGAGGAGGTAGTGGTAGTTGTTAAATTTTGTGAAGATGAATAAACCAGAATGCCATCAGGGTAACAGATTCAAGACCTTCAAAAACCAAAATACAGTCTAAGGAATTAAAATCTTCAAGTGTTGCCACAAAAGCATAATGTATTTCAAATTAGCAATAAATATATAATTTCCAAAAAACAGTTGCCCACTACGTGCTGCGTGCTGTACTGCATGCTCTTATGTTATTTTATTTAATTGTCACAACCGTGTGAGGTATTTTCCCCATTTTACCAACAAGGAAACTGAAGCTCAAGTTAAATGAGCTTCCTAATGTCACATAGCTAGTAAGTGGTAGGCAAAGTAAAATTTGAACCCAGATCCAAAACAAACACTTTTATAAAAAATTGTGTAAACAAAATGGGCAATGATGAGAAAATGTACTGACTCCTAACTTAGGTCAAAATGGCTTGGTACTGCAAAATTTCCAGTCTGCTGCTATGTAATTTTTTTTGCTTTATCTGCCATTACTACCTCATGCTTTAGCCTATGAGGTTCTTGCAGCATTCTCTGATCACAACTTGCACTTCTCTAGCCCTGCTCGATCTACTTCATCCAATGGAAGTATTGACTTCCACTGTTCTTCTTCCTAATGAATTCTTTCCTTTATTCAACACATCACAAATGCTACCTTCTCCTTGAAGTCACCTAATCATCCAAGTTAGGAGGGATCTCTGTATTTCTTCTCTTCTACACTTCACTGTGAACTTTCCCTATACTATACTTAGGGTACCTAGTGTATGACTGTGATTGTTTAACTATTTTCCTACTCTACTATACCATATTATCTGAGGACTGAAACTGTGTCTTTCACATTTCTAGATTCTCCCTGAGTGTGTAGTTCAGTGCTCAATTAATACTAAGTTAAGAGTTTCTTTTCATTTTCCTAGATACAAAGAAAGTGAAGAATCTGATCTCAATCTTGACCCAGTTAACGTAGCAAATATCCATTTCATAGGTTATTAGCTAGAAAACAGTCTTATCAGTCTATTACTTGAATGAGAAACCCCTGCTGTCTAATTAGGCCTACCCATAATCTACTAGGTAAGATTTATTTTCTTTAAATAAGAAATTCATCCTCATTGAATGTTATAAACTTTTAAAAAGCCATTTAATTCTTCAACTCAAACAAAATCCTACTTGAAAACTTAATTTGCCCCCAGAACATTATAGTTTGAACAGCTCTTCAAACATAGGTCCAAAAAGTATGGTAAAAAAATCACTAGGTGAAAAGCAAAATGTTTAAGTTAGAGACAGGGTGCCTTAAAAGCCTTATCTGAATCTCACACCCTTTTATTTTATATATCTATCAATGTCGAGGGAGTGAGGCTATAAACTTTGAATTCATAAAGTATGGACATAAATGGACTTCTAAAAAATGTCAAATATTCAGAGATTTGAGATTCATGTAGGCTAAGAATATACTTTAAGTACTCACATATTCTGGAATACTATAAACCAAAAGTAGAATGCACTTGAGGCATCACATTTTAAAACTCTGTATCCAAGGTCAGAACTTTCAGGAGAAAGTGGCAGGAGATAAAATACTTAAGTCACAGAAAAGAGAACCAATTTGATTTTTTTAAAAAACCTGACCTGATAAAATTATTTCAATTAACGCTTAAAAAAAAAAAACCTCCATGTTGGCTCATTTATCAGTAATGTCTAACTTACACTCAGATAATAACACTGATAAATATAGGAGACATCAGAGATGAATTTTAAATATCCACATCTGGATGTTTTACCTCAAAATTACTAGAGAGGAAAATCGGGGCAAAAAGTAAAAAAAAAAAAAAAAAAAAAAAAAAAAAAAAAAAAAAAGATTACAGACTTGCTGCTCCCAAGGCACCCTATAATTATGTTATTAGAGCTCTCCTAAAGCAGGATTAGGAGCATAACAAACTTACTTAGAATTTCTCCATTAAGAAATGTACTCATTTGGAAATAGAATACCACTGGCCCTGTTGAAAGGAGAAAAAACAAATAAACCGTATTTTCTTCTGGATGGTCCTTCTTCTGTATCTAAGTCTTGATTAACATGAAGCTAAAGGTTAGAATATTTTTCTTGAAACTGTGTACAACAGAAATGTAAATAAAGTTAAGAATACCTGCATCTTAAACTTCTCAACTGACCACAGATCATGGTGATTTTGACCAATTTGAATTAAGGAACCCTGTTAACACTTAGGCCTTACTTCCAGTGATATCCTAAAATGTATAAGCCTTTGACGTTTCTCCTTGCATCAAAATAAGCTTACAGCAGTATGCATTGCCCTGTTATTAAAAACTGTTAGTATGTCATGTGCCCAGGCTACCACCACATACACTCCTGTTATTTTTCAGAATAACACTGCACATTTGTGTCAACCAGTCTAAACTGCTTCCCATGGTGGTAAGGCTTAGGAAGCCCAGCAACTGTTTTGTTAAGCAGTCAAGTTCAGTAGGAGCCTGTTGGACAATATTCAAATGTTTAATGTTTCAAAGCCCACCTAGCTATTCACTATCCATCCATGCATTCAGAATTTAGTAACCATCTCTTGTATTCAATGTGCTATTGCTTAGTTTTTCAATTTATATGCTTCTTTAACTTGGAAAAGGAATCACTTAATTCCAATAGTTTGTCCTGGACACTTCGTTTTGAGAAAAGGGGGTAAATTAGAACTTACGGTCTCCACAAAGAGAACTTGTGGATTTTCTCTACTGCAACAAAATCTCAAGCCATATTAATTTACCAAGTGGTATTTGATTTCTAAGATAAATACTTTATTTAAAAAAATTAAATATGATAAAAAGGCTGTGAAATTCCTAGAAATAAGTAATACCTGAGGGCCAGAATAACAAAAATTATTTGTTATTTTCTCAGCTCAAAGCAATAAGGGGCGATTTTTGTCATCCAAATTTACATTTACACCAAAATGTCTTGTGATTATAAACTCTTCCAGGTTGCGTTGAATTAACTTAAGCAGCAGGCTTTGAAGATGAATATGATGATATAAAAACATATAGGCAGAATTTTTTCATTGTCACTGAATGCTGTAAGTGGTACAGCCTAGTGATTACAGGTGTGAGCTTTGCAGTTTAAATTCTGACCACATCATTTAACTAAGCTGTAAAACTTCAGCAAGTTATTTAATGTCTCTAAGTTTCAGTTTATGCATCTATAACTTAGGCATCTTAATACTTCTTTAACTGAATTGCTTTGAGGATTAAAGATGCATAATAGGTGCTTGGCATATAGTAAGTGCTTAATAAAAAAGTATTATACTTTGCTTTTATTAATTTCTCTCCTGATTTCCCTTCTACCCAAATTAGCTGAAAATTTTAAATAGAAGGTGTATAAATTTGTCACTTACAAACATGAATTAGTAAAATCTGACTTTAATCTTTATTGGTTATGGATTTGGTTTTAACAGAGTGAATCCCAATATTTACAGGAGACTGACAAAATTTTTTAAAGAATTATATCAGCAGAAACACTGTAAGCTTGGGCTGAAAGGAACAAAGACAGTACAAAACGAAAAGGGGCCTTTGGACCCCTAAAACTTCTGTAAGAAGAAAGCAGACTAAGAAAAACACAAAGTGGCAAACACAGGCTACCTTTCAAGAAAAAGGAAGGATGATTTAGACAGTGGAACCAAGAACCTAGTGGGCAGAGCCAAGCACCAGGGAGGTTCAGTCCTGGTAAATAGTAGGACTGAGTCCTAGTCAAAACACTTCCAAACATTTGTCCAGATGGATTTCACAATTGCTTTGGACCAGTGACTCCTTTGAATTTCTCAATTTTCTCCTTTTTGAAGAGGAATGTCTGTAGCAGTTATCTTATGCCCTCTCCTGCCACTGGGGAGCAGATAACATGAATCATTATTTCACAGGTTAATAGATTGACAGGACCTGTACTTAAGGTTCTACACCCTGAGGACAATCATCTGCAGCTGGACTACATTTAGATGATGAGATTCTGGATTCAAGCTAATGTTGGAATGGGATAAGACTTTTTAGGAGGTGCTAGGAGAAGAAGAGTGTATTTTGCATGTGGGAGGAAGAAAAATAAATTGTGGCAGAAGGACAGACTGCGGTTCCTTTAAAATAAATTGTGACCTGCCAGGCATGGTGGCACATACCTGTAGTCCCAGGTACTCAAGAGGCTGAGGCAAGAGGATCGCTTGAGCACAGGATTTTGTGTGCTATGATTGTGCCTGTTAACAGCCACTGCACACTAGCCTGGGCAACACAGTAAGACTCTGTCTCTAAATGAATAAATAGTAACCAGAGAGTGGACAGTTCTCTCCTCAAAAGATGGAGCTTAATTTCTCTCCCCTGGAGCATGGGGAGAATTGAATGACTCACTTCTAACTAATAAATATGGCAGAAGTGACAGTGTGTGATGTCTGAGATTAGTTCAAAAGCAGCATTCAGGCTACTCTCTCTTGGATCCTTGCTCTGGGGAAGAACACTCAAGCAGCTTTAGAAAAAGTCCACGTGGCAAGGAATTGTGGTCTTTTGCCAACAGCCATGTGAGTGATCCATCTTAAGAGTGGATCCTCCAGCCCCAGTAAAGTGTTCAAATGACAGCAGCCCTGGCTAACATATTGACTGCAACTTCATCAGGGAACTTGAGCCAGAAAAACTCAGCTAACCTGCTCCTAAACTTCTGACCCACAGAAATGGTGAGATAATGAATGCTTGTTTTAAGCTGCTAAGTTCTGGAATAATTTGTTATTTAGCAGTAGATAACTAATACAAGCCACCAAGCATCATTTCCCTTGGTGAAGTTTCTGTTGCATTAAAAGAAACTTAAAAACCACTGTCCTAAAATACGGCAGGAAGACAAAATGTATACACTTTCTTAAGTCTTTCACAAAGAAGATTTTAAATTCATTAGCCAAGATCTAGGAAAAAAAATATCAACTTTTAATTCTTTTAAATCTCAGCCTTCTTTGTTCCTCTCTGGGCAGTAAGTGATCATTCTTGTTAAGTGAATAGGGAAATGATACACTATGCATTTGCCCTTTCACATTATTTCACTAAGTTCCCCAAGGCATAAGTAAAATTTTTACTTTTAAGCCAATTTACAAATAGAAATACTAAGTACAAAAAAATTAATCTACTTAACATTATGGAACTTTAGTTTAATGGGCAAACTATAAGACAAAAACCCTGGCATAAAAATGGAGTTTAGTAATTTTTTTCATTTAGACTCTACAGTTAGAATTCAACGGTCCTCTTTGAGATACTTCCTAAAGAAATCTCAATATTTAACAACCTTAACCAAAATTGAAACTTCACTTCATTCTTTCAGTTACTAATATGCTGTTACTACAATCATTTGGTTGATAAGTTCTTTTAAAATTTTTTTTGAGACAGGGTCTTGCCCTGTCACCCAGGCTGGAGTGCCATGGTGTGATCACGGCTCACTGTAGCCTTGATCTACTGGGCTCAAGTAATCCTTTCGACTCAGCCTCCCAAGTATGAGACTACAGACTCACACCACCACGCTAGACTAATTTTTTAATTTCTTGCAAAGACTGGGTCTCACTATGTTGCCCAGGCTCATCTCAAACTCCTAGGCTCAAGCAATCCTCTTGCCTTGGCATCCTAAAGTGCTGGGATTACAACAGGCGTGAGCCACCATTTCCGGTCTAGTAAGTTAGTTCTTAAAAATGGGGTTTCTTTGGAGAAGGAAACAAATCTATTTTGATCTAAATAATTAATGTGCTCTTCAAGTCTTTATAAACCTAGACACTCAAGTCTGCATAAAGTAAGGCACTGAACATTTACTCTCTCATGACTTTTCTGATGAATCTTTCCATTTGGAAAGAGTTTCTTTAAAGTGGGCACTATAAAAAAATAAAATTACTCAATGCTTACATTGCTTTTATAACTTGTACTTCAATGCTTTCACCGAGGCCACTGGTATGGGAGAATTAATTACTTAGAGTGGAATTCCCCTTTGGTTTTGGACTTACCTCTATGATTAAATTCACAACGACACAACAAAAATGATTTACCAGGGCTACTTCAGGCAGCTCTATGCCTTGGTGCTAATTTTGATACCCAAGTTGGAAACCTAATATAACCCTAACCTGGGCATCATATGTCTGTGTGCTGAACTCTGTCTTAGGGGTGCATGATCTTCATCATGCAGAAAGTTACAAATTCATTTTGCATTTTAAATCAAGCTGTTCTCTCATTTTCCATCATGTATTAATACATTTCCACTAAGATTTTGTAAGAAAACAGATCATTTGAATATGATTCACAAAGTCTGACTATTGCTGTGCAGACAGGATTTTTTGGCTTGAGTTGAATTTTTTTTTTTTTTTTTGAGGTAAGGTCTCACTCTGTTGCCCAGGCTGGAATGCAGTGGCATGATCACGGCTCACAGCAGTCTTGACCTTCTGGGCTCAAGTGATCCTCCTGCCTCAGCCTCCCAGGAGTAGAAGGGACTACATGTGCACACCACCACACCCAGTTAATTTTTAAATTTTTTTGTAGAGACAAGGATTCACTATGCTGCCTAAGCTGGTTTCAAACTCCTGTGCTCAAGTGAGCCTCCTGCCTCGGCTTCCCAAAGTGCTGGGATTACACTGTGAGCCACTGAGCCTGGCCTATAATCTACTTTTAATTTAGTTAATTTAGTGTGTATGCACGTGTGCTTGCAGTAGGCATATGTAATACTAGGCTGCCAAATCACAGACTTCCTCAAAAACCTTAAGTCTTCTCATGCCACTCTGAGCATCAAGGTACCCAAAGGAAGAAGAAAATACGTGCATGGGATATACCTAACTTATTTATTGGTTCCTATGACTTGAGTCATGCCTTTCTTTTCTTTACATATTCAGTCTGAATTGGGTATCCTCCCTTAATAAAGTGCTATACCCAGAAAACACACAAAATTTAAACCACCAAACACAATACTAGGTTGTCATTAAGGCTCTGCAAATCAAATACACAAATTAGATGTCCATTTCTCCTTTGAAAGACTGGAAGCAACTGGTCACCACTCCTCCTCCACCCCTCTTTTAACCTGAGGGTAGTTTGAGAAACATTTCCAAAGAGGGAGAAAAATTACAGCCTTCTAATTCAACTCACAGGACTTTGCAGGATCTGAGTAACTCGTTTCCTCTGCTCCATCATGTTGAAGTCTTGTCGTAGATCAGGAGACATGTTCCTCTCCCTAATGTATTCTGGGTCATTTTCATTGATGCGGTCAAAATATCTCTCTTTGTGAGGCATGCTGGGAGGAGGAGGAGTGGTAATCACGCCTTCGCTGGCACCTGAGCTCATGTTTTAAGTCTGTGGATTACTCTTGTTATCTGCATTAATAAACACAAAGAAGGACATCCATGATAAATTCATTAAATTCAAAATTTACATGGGTCAAGCAGAACTTTTACATTTTGCCCTCAGAGTTAACAGGTGCACTTTAAAAAGTAGCTTCTCAAAAATATTAGAACAATTTTTTATTCATATAAAAAGATCTTAGATTATAATGCTCGATTTGAAATTGATATTTTCAGAGCTAACAGAAACTCCTGGTTCAATTAAATTATGTTAATGTCATCAACTGCCCTTTTTTTTTTTTTTTTTTCAGATGGAGTCTCACTGTGTCACCCAGGCTGGAGTGCAGTGACGTGATCTTGGCTCAATGCAACCTCCACCTACTGGGTTCAAGAGATTCTCCTGCCTCAGCCTCCCGAGTAGTTGGGACTACAGGTGCGTGCCACCATGCCCAGCTAATTTTTGTATTTTTTTAAGTAGAGACGGGGTTTCACCATATTGACCATGCTGGTCTGGAACTACTGATCTCATGGTCTGCCCACCTTGGCCTCCCAAAGCATTGGGATTACAGGCATGAGCCACTGTGCCCAGCTGGGCTGAAGTGATCCTCCTGCCTTGGCCTCCCAAAGTGATAAGATTACAGGCATGAGCCTCTGTGCCTGGCCCCCAACTCCTACTTTTAATACCACATATGCAAAGTCATACTTTCTAAGTATTTCAGAGT
Organism: Gorilla gorilla gorilla; assembly: GCF_029281585.2. Taxonomy (NCBI): domain Eukaryota; kingdom Metazoa; phylum Chordata; class Mammalia; order Primates; family Hominidae; genus Gorilla; species Gorilla gorilla. The sequence goes on along the minus strand of NC_073232.2, from coordinate 122,368,334 downwards.
AATAGGAACTAGTACAAACCAGTATGAATCACATTAGGGAAAAAATAGTCTTAAACAACATTCTTTTAAAGTGCTGCAAAGAACGAATTTTTAAAAAGTAGTTATAAAACTTGTGAACACTAAGGGTTTCCCTCTGATGTAGCCTTTGGCCATGCAGAATAGAAACAAGGTATCATGTATATACAAAATTCTAGTTTTAAAAATCTTATGCAAATATTTATGGAACAACTATCCAACATGCATGTTTAAAAAACATTAGGTTCAAGACACAAATAGATGAAACACTCCAGAATGGTGGCTTTCAAATATTTTATATTGTATTCACATACAAATATATAAGATACATAACTAAGATAAATTAATGACATACTTTCCCTTACTATGTGGTATATTCCGATATTTTCTATTTTAATCTACTTCATTTTAATACACGCTAGTCAAATTGATTGATGATCCACTAATGGGTTGTGACCCACAACTTGAAAAACAATGCCCTAGAAACTCTAAGTTATGGTCGGGAAGGAAACGGAAGGGAGAAGGGGTAGGAAATGTTAATTGAGAATGAATATATGCTAGAGAGGAGAGTAAGATTGATTTTTTTGAAGAAATATTGTAGCTTATTACATATTTCTTTACATATTAATATTTTTAAAATAGTACTCTTATAGTAAATCACATTTTTGTAATTTTTTTTTTTTTTTTAAATAGAGTTTAAGCTGGGCATGGTGGCTCATGCTTATAATCCCAGCATGTTGGGAGATTGAGGTGGGAGGATCACTTGAGCCCAGGAGTTCCAGATCAACCTGGGCAACATAGTAAAACCCTGTCTCTACAAAATAAATTAAAAAAAAAAAAAAAAAAAAAGCCAGGCGTGTTGGCATGCACCTGTAGTCCTAGCTACTCAGGAGGTGGAGGTGGGAGGATTCCTTGAGCCCAGGAGGTTGAGGCTGCAGTGAGCCATGATCACACCACTGCATTCCAGTCTGGGCGATGGAGTGAGGCAAAAAATTTCTGTATTCAGGCCGGCACAGTGGCTCATGCCCATAATCCCAGCACTTTGGGAGGCCAAGGGGGCAGATCATGAGGTCACGAGTTCGAGACCAGCCTGGCCAACATAGTGAAACCCTGCCTTTACTGAAAATACAAAAAATTAGTTGGGCGTGGTGGTAGGTGCCTGTAATCGCAGCTACTCAGGAGGCTGAGGCAGGAAAATCGCTTGAACCTGGGAGGCGGAGGTTGCAGTGAGCTGAGATCACACCATTGCACTGCAGCCTGGGCAACAGAGTGAGACTCCATCTCAAAAAAAAAAAAAAACAACTCTGTATTCATGAAAATAGTTCACAATTTGCTTTAAGAAATATGGGTGTTAAAAGAACTTCAGCCAGTCACAGATAAAATGTTACAACTATCTGCTTAGTTTAGATAGAAGGCTTTGCAAATAGCACAATGTCTACCCATTTAAAACACATCAATGTCAGCACTGCAGAAAGATAAAAACATTTTCAAGCTCTCTGAGGATATTACAAAGGGCTGTTTATGATTCTATGAATTATACATCTGAAAGCACATTTTTGGGGGAGGAGTTTTGAAAATAAGTACCTATAAAACAGATACTCTAAACACAGAGCCACTTAAAGATACTCCCAATCATCACATTTCTATCCAGTCCCTTAGCCATCCAACTCCTAGGATTATTATTCATAGATAAGAATAATATTTCTGCAATGTTTCAGTATATTCAACCATTTCAAAGCAGAACTACAGAAGACTAGGCTCCTCTGAATCAAATCAATTGACTGCCTTAAATTGAGGATCATTGTACAAAACTGGCCAGTACTCTTCAATCATGTCAAGGTCATGAAAAATAAAGACTAGGCTGGGCGCGGTAGCTTATGCCTGTAATCCCAGCACTTCGGGAGGCCAAGGCAGCCAGATCATGAGGTCAGGAGATCGAGACCATTCTGGCTAACACGGTGAAACTCTGTCTCTATTAAAAATACAAAAAAATTAGCCAGGCGTGGTGGCAGGCGCCTGTAGTCCCAGCTACTCAGGAGGCTGAGGCAGGAGAATGGTGTGAACCTGGGAGGTGGAGCTTGCAGTGAGCCGAGATCACACCACTACACTCCAGCCTGGGTGACAGAGCGAGACTCTATCTCAAAAAAAAAAAAAAAAAGAAAAACAAAGACTAAAGAACTGTAAGTAACTGTTCCAGATTAAAGAAGACAAAGGAGACTAAGACGTGACAATTAAATGCAACATGTAATCTTGGATCAGATCCTAGACCAGGAAAAGGACATCAGTGAGACAATTGGTGAAATTTAAATAGAATCTGTAAATTTGATAATAGTATTTACATCAATGTTAATTTCCTGAAACTGATAATTACAACATGGTTATGGAAGATATTATCATTTAGGGAATCTGGGTAAAGGACAAACAGGAATTCTTTCACTATTTTTGCCAACTCTTTTGTAAGTCTGAGATAATTTCAAAACAAAGCACAAAAAATCCAAAATATATACATAAACATTAATCCAATATAAGACAAATCCAATCTCAACACAGTCAAAGGAAAATATTAATACCACAATTTTCAGGGCCCTCCTGAATTTTATAGTATACCATGTTCTTTCCTCACCAAAGAATTTTTAAAAGTTTGCTCACAGGTAAGATAGGATACAAAACACACTTACGAAAAGAAAACCCCCAAACAATACCTGAGCTATTAAACAAAAACAGTCATACATACGAAAGCTATATTCCCAATCCACTTAGATTAATATAAGAACCCTCAAAACTCAAAGTAACAGAGGTAGTAACATTGTATAATTGTTAACATAAACAGTATCTGACATATGCTCATACCATGTATTTTGTAAAGCTGTTCATTATCAAATTAACCCAAAGTGTTCACAGACTGAGAAAAATACCCCTACGTTCAATTCTGAGCTCACCAGCACTGCTAGTGCCATTCTTGCCTATCTTACAATCTGGTTTGCTTGTATTCAGGTCCACTTGTAGAGCCCTTTCCACCTGAGTTACCTGTTAGATGCCTCTAGATGAGCTGGACTCCTGATTTGGGCTCTGTGGTACATCGTTTTTCAAAGACGGCCTCAAGAATTCTTCCATGCTTCCCTGCGATCTACTTTTTCCACTAAGAAGTACTGACTATTTTCCTATCCCTTAAATCTGGTTTGGACTTGTGATTTGCTTTGACTAAAACAATGTGGCTGAAGTGACATTATACACTTTGAGGGTCGTGCAGCTGCCACACCATGAAGAAGCCCATAATGAAAAATGAGGAGAAAGAGGCCCAGCTGTCCCCAGTAAGCCAGGTTCCCAGCAGACTCCCCACCCCCCGAGCTAACTATCGCAACATGAATGAGTCCAGGTAAAAGCAGGTAAGGTGCTACTCAGTCAACATACAGAATCATGAGAAATAATAAATTGTTAAACACACAAAACTTTGTTTTTGTTGTTTCTTTTTTTTACACAGCAACAGATAACTAAAGTGAAAACTGGTGTTACTGGTGCTGTAATAACAAAAACTGAAAACGTGGCATTAGCTCTGGGGCCTAGGCAGCGGGAAGGCTATTAGTGGAGGCTGACAAGGCAGTGAGGAGACTGCTACTGGAGGTTGGAGAGAGGGTTATGTTGCATAATGAGAGCACAGACTAACAAGAATGTGTTAACTTGAAAAGTAGAAAACATGCTTAACAAATGTGGAGCTGGCTAAGATTTCTAGGCAGAATGCTGAAAGAGCCAACTGAATTTTGTTTTTTTCCAAAAAAATATTTTTATATAATAATCTATAACAAATAATACAGACATCCCTTATGCCCTTTTCCCCAGTTTCTCCCAATGGCAACACTTTGCAAAACTATATTACAGTATCACAACCAGGACACTGACAGTAATATAGTCAAGAAGGAGATTATTTCCATCACCAGAAGTACTCCTCATGCTGCCCTTTAATAGCAATGCCCATTTCCACTCCCTCCTTAATCAGCAGCAACCACTAATCCATTCTCTATTGCTATAATTGTCATTTAAAGAATATTATACAAATGAAAATATGCAACATATAAAACCTTTGGGGATTGGCTTTTTTCACTCAATCATTTACTGAAGATTTGTGGAGGCTGTCATATCAATAATTTGTTCCTTTTTACTGTTGAATGCTATTCTATGGTATGGCTGTATCATTATTTGTTTAATCATTTGCCTACTCAAAGACAACTGGTTATTTCCTGTCTTTGACTATTATATAATTATAGCATATTTTTTCATTAATAGCAAAAAGTAGAAACAACCCAAACATCTATCAACTGACAAACACAAAGTATAGTATTTTGTCATATGGTAATCCAGAAAGTGGAATATTACATGGCAATAAAAGGAAATGGAATAGTGATATGTGCTTCAACATGGATGAACCTTGAAAACATTGTAAGTGAAAGAAGCTAGTCACCAAGGACCACATATTGTATGACTCCATTTATATGAAATGTTTAGAAAAGACAAATCTATAGAGGTAGAAAACAGATTAATGGCTGCCAAGCACTATGGGAAAATGAGGAGTGGCCGCTAATGAGATTTATTTTTGGAGTGATGAACATGTTCTAAAATTACTGTGGTGATAGTTGTACAACTCTGTGACTATATTAAAAACCACTGAATTGTATACTTTATATGGCCAAATGGCATGGTATGTGAATTATCTCCATAAAACTGTTATTTTAAAAATCCAACCTGAGAAGCTACTGACCACCTTGCAAGCTTGGGAATGGGGACTCTCTTGTAGTCCTCACAATGGACGAGAACTCCATAAATGGGGGCTGAATTAAGTTACTTTACTATATCACAACTCCTTCCAAATAAATCTGGTTTGCATTATTTCTAGGCTGGGAATAGTAAAAACAATCTTTTGAAAAGAAGTTATTACTTAGAAAAAAATCTTTCCAAACTTAAAATTCTTGGCAGTTTGAACAGCTTTCTTTAGAATAAGCAAAGAGATGGCTGTACTTTCAAGTACCAGACCTATTGTTCCACACTTCAAAGAATAATCAAAGATATGCCAAGACCGCAAAGCAGCATATTTGGTTAAAAAACAAAACAACAAATGCTATTTCAGTTTTTCTTGATGAAAGTTACTATGAAATTTTAAAGTTATTTGAAGTTCTAGAAAACAACTTAGACCCTACACAAACTATGACAAGCTGCTATCCTTAGATCACTAGTGAAATTTTCTTCATTTTAAGTTCTAAAAGACATGAGCTGCTTTTAAATGCTAGCCAAAATTTTATATACAACTGACATGGAAATTGACAGATCTGAAAACTTGAAGCAGAAATAGATAAAAATGAAGAAAAATGGGAGAAAAAACCCAAATGAACCTGGCATTGAGCAGCACTGAGTAATACAGATGGCACTAAGTGCGCAAATGGAGAAAAATTTAATTATCCCACAAAGCACTAGGCTCTTATTCTTAAAAGGCTATTGATTTTATATGAGCTTCTCTTGAAATATTTCAGACTAGATTCAATGATCACTTTTTACAGATGAGAGGAAACTATACTCAGTGGTGTTCAGTGACTTTTCTAAAGTTACATTGCTCAAATATCATATTATAAAATCATAATAATGATGTTTATTAGCATTACCATGTCATCCAGATTGCCCCATAATCAAAATTTACTCCTTCAACGAAGTATAAGAAAGAAAACAGACCCACCACACCATGTTTATGGATGTATTTTATAAATACCATCCACTGAGAGGAATAGGCTATTAAGAAGAACTAAAATTCTAGTGCTTGTAATAGACTTAATGGTCCGTTTGCCTAGCATGCACAGAAAAATAGATGTACAAGTGGGGTAGTTGTATAATGGTGGTTTATTTGACCTAAATACCAAAGGGACAAGTTTTAAGTAACTACATCATTAAATATTAAAAAGTACTCACTAACATATTATCAATACAGTAGTTCCCCTCCTTAACTGCAGTTTCAGTTACCTGTGGTCAACCACTGTTCAAAAATGGGCGAATATAGTACAATAAGATTTTGAGATATAGGGAAAGACCACATTCACATAACTTTATATTTTTCATACATACACACACACACCCACACACCATAAAGACACTTAGTATCTTTGCCTTCAGTACTTAGCAAAACATATAAATAAGATGCATAAAGACAAAGAGTATTAGGAGATGGGCAGATCAAGAAGCTCAATGAGCAGGCAGATAAATGGTATAATAAAATATCATGGAACATTCCACACAACTTTGAGTTCCAAACAAAAAGGAACTACATGCAAGGTATGGACCACTAAATTGGCTCAAGTCCATCTGAAAAGGAGACTACGTTGGCTATTGATCAGTATATAGGAAGTCTTAACTCTTTACCTGACAGATGACCACTATGACTTAATTACAAGCTATTAACAAAATGACATTGATTGTGCTCTGGGTAATAATAAATTGTATTTAAGTTTCACTTTAATATAATTTAGCATCATATTAAAAGAGTTGAGGGCTGTATTATGAAACAAAACAAACCTCAGAAAAATATTCTGTTGGGACCTAAAGAGTTAAGACAAGTATAATACACCAACTGAAATAAGTGGTAACAGAAATTGATCTAATATAGATACTAAATAAAAATGCATGTATACATAAACATGTCTAAACTACAAAATCAGTAATTTAATGAAACATTTTAAAGCAATCACAGAATTCCAGGTACTATGCTCTACACAGATTTTCTCATTTAATATCCTTTACAACTCTGGCCAGGTGTGGTGGCTCACACTGGTAATACCAGCATTTGGGAGGCCAAGGTGGGCGGATTACTTGAGGTCAGGAGTTGGAGACCAGCCTGGCAAATATGGTGAAACCCCATCTCTACTAAAAATGCAAAAATTAGCTAGGCATGGTGGCATGTATCTGTAATCCTAGCTACTCAGAGGCTGGGGCAAGAGAATTGCTTGAACCCAGGAGGTGGAGGTTGCAATAAGCCAAGATTGCACCACTGCACTCCAGCATGGGTGACAGAGTGAGACTCTGTCTCCCCAGCCTCCAAGAAAAATCCTTCACAACTCTATGAAAAGGCGACCAGTATCCCCAACTTTAAAGATAAGAAAACTGAGGGGTTTTTTTTCAGTTTAAAAAATAAATTATATTTATTTAAAGTATACAACATAATGTTTCCCCACCCCTTTTATGTTAGGTTCAGGGGGTACATGTGCAGGTCTGTTACATAGGTAAATTGTACGGCATTGGGGTTTGGAGTACAAATGACTTCATAAGCCAAGTAAGTGAGCAGAGGACCTGATAGGCAGTTTTTCCGCCTTCACCCTCCTGCTACCTTCCCCATTCAAGTAGGCCGGGTGTCTATTGTTCCCACCTTTGTGTCCATGTGTATTCAATGCTTAGTTACCATTATAGGTGAGAACATGCAGTATTTGGTTTTCTGTTCCTGTGTTAATTTGCTTAGGGTAACAGCCTCCAGCTGCATCCATGTTGCTGCAAAGGACATGATTTCATGTTTTTTTTTATGGCTGCATAGTATTCCAAGGTATATATGTACCAAGTTTTCTTCATTCAGACCACTGTTATGGACATCTAGGTGATTGATTCCATGTCTTTGCTATTGTGGATAGTGCTGCAATGAATATATTTGTGCTTGTGTCTTTTTGGTAGAATAATTTATATTCCTTTGGGTATACACCCAGTAAATGGGATTGCTGGGTTGAATGGTAGTTCTGTTTTAAATTCTGTGAGAAACCTCCTGCTTTCCACAGTGGCTGGACAGCAGTGTATAAGTGTTCCGTTTTCTCCACAACCTTGCCAACATCTGTTATTTTCTGACATTTTAATAACAGTCATCCTGACTGGTATGAGAAGGTATCTCCCTGTGGTTTTGATTTGCACTTCTCTGATGATTAGTGATGTTGAGCATTTTTCCATATGCATGCTGACTTGTGTGTATGTCTTCTGAGAAGTGGATGTTCATGTCCTTTGAGACTATTTTCTTATGGGGTTGTTTACCTGTTGGGTTAAGTTCCTCATAAACTCTGGATATTACACCTTTGTTGGATGCATAGTTTGTAAATATTTTCTACCATCCTGCAGGTTGTCTGTTTTCTACGTTGATAGTTTCTTTTGCCATGCAGAAGGCTCTTTAATTATGTCATACTAGTTTATTTTTGTTTTTTTGCAATTGCTTTTGGAGACTTCATCATGAAATCCAGGTTTTCTCCTAGAGTTTATAGTTTTAGGTCTCACATGTAAGTCTTTGATCCATCTTGAGTTGAATTTTGTATATGGTGAAAGGAAAAGGTCCAGTTTCAATCTTCTGCATATGATGGCTAGTCAATTACCCCAGCACCATTTATTGAATAGGGAATCCTTTCCCCATTGCTTGTTATTGTTGACTTTGTCAAAGATCAGATGGTTGTACGTGTGTGGCTCTATTTCTGGGTTCTCTAACCTGTTCCATTGGTCTATGTGTCTGTTTTTGAACCAGTACCAGGCTGTTTTAGTTACTGTAGTCTTGTAGTATAAAAACTGAGGTTTAATAAATTTGTCTCGGATTACCAAAGGTTCTTCTCACAAATAAGGAAATTACTCATGGTTATAGATCTTAACAGGCATGGTGGAGTTAGCCAAAAAATATGAGATGGCTCAAAGGACTATCATTTCCTAGAGATATATCCAGCCATTAGATCACTGACTTTATTTGGGGGAGGAGGGATGAAAATATTATACGATCACAATACTCAATACCAAAGTGGAAATAGTAAATATTCTAAAAGTAGCAATAAAATTTGCACAAAGTCTTCCATGGCTATCAAACCTACACATGTGGAAACCTACCTACCTCTCTGGCCTACTGCTGGAATTGTCAGATTGGTCCGTATTATTCTTAAATTCCTGAACCCCGTTTTTGTTCTTTTGAAATGACTTGTTATCTTTAAAATAAAACTAAATTCTAAACCTCAATATAAAGTCCAGGAAACAATAAATCTATAGTTGTTTAGTAAAAGTTAGGACTGAGCCTTAGTTTAAAATCCAACTTAAAGTCAAGGGAGAAAACCCCCACAACAATAACAAAATAAAATAAAATAGTAACAGCAACCCACTGCGGTACTAAATGTTCTGTACTTAATGGAAGTTGATGTCTGACTAAGCAGTCATTCAAAAAAGATAAAATATGTGTCAATTGGAGGCCACAGCTAAGAGGGTGTTTCAGTTTCAAATTTTGTTTTACAAATAAAAATATAATATGAATTAATATAAACTCTTGGCAAACACGAGTCTCCTTGTGATTGTACAATTGGAACAAAGCAGTTAGATGTAGTCATAACACACACATTATTCATAATGTAGGTGCAGAACAGTAAGTAAAAAAATGTCAAGTAGGGGCTGGGCATGGTGGCTCACACCTGTAATCCCAGCACTTTGGAAGGCCAAGGTAGGCGGACTACCTGAGCTTAGGAGTTCAAGACAAGCCTTGGCAACATGGTGAAACCCCATCTCTACTAAAAATACAAAACATTAGCTGGGCGTGGTGATACATGCCTATAGTCCTAGCTACTTGGGAGGCCAAAGCATGAGAATCGCTTGAACCCGGGAGGTGAAGGTTGCAGTGAGGTGAGATCACGCCACTGCACTCCAGCCTGGGCGACAGAGCAAGACTGTCTGCCAAAAAAAAAAAAAAAAAAAAAAAAAGTCAAGTAGGTGCTTGTTACATCAACATAATCATTCAACAGGGTGATTCAAAGACTAAAGACAGAGTTGGACAATGCTGAGGATCAATCTAACCTCTGTGTCACTAACGATGAAGGATATTTTATTGATCTACGTTACCTGTTACAAGGAACAGTGAGGCAAACAGATTTCTGTACTTGAGGTGATAGTGGGGGTTGGGAGAGGAAGAGAGGCAGTTACTTGCTTAGACATTGGTAGAGGTGAAAATAACATTCATTGGTAAGTTGAAATAAAAATCTTTATTATAATTAGGTCAAATTTACCAGTTACAATGGCCATACAAGGAGCAGGGTTACAAAGTTGGAAACATGTACAGAAAGTTCAGAGAAAGTATTTCTTCAAGTCCAAACTCAATCATTAATCATTATCTAACATTAACTTGAATTGTTCCCAACATAAACCATTTGGAAAAGTAAATATGAAACTGATTTTATACATATATCATATATATTATAAACATATATCATATATACATATGTGTGTGTACATATATATATATTCCTATGAAATAAGTAAAACAATCAACCACAGAAAGGCAATCCCTCAAGTATCTTACAGAACCCAAAGACACACAGCCTTGGTGCGCCTTTACTCTCCTTTCTACAAAATATAATGAACATTCTATATATATTCCCTTAGTCACCATTTGTCTTCAATGTGGAGTTTTGGAAAATGGTTGAGAAACAAAAGAAGGGTTCCCCACCCCACATCCCAACCCCTTCCTTAGAGAAAGCTGACAGAGACTAGTGGATTGATTACTTAGATGTGCGTCTCAGACATTTAGTTTCTGTTGAGTTCCCTGCTATTAGAGAAAATTTTAAAATTGAGATCCAGGAAACTATCCAGAACTTGACAGCTCATGATAAATGAGAGGTTTTAAAAAGAGGAATCACTAGAAATTATTATTTTTAAATAAACATTCATTGCTCTCAATTTCAGGAGATACCGTAAGTCTTTGACTCTTATTTGGTAGTCTTTCTAGGCAAAAAGCTTTTTTTTATTTTTTAAAGAAACATCAACTCTCACATACTTCATACTTTACTGCATACCCACTGTACAAATCTCAGTGGACCTTTTCTCAAATGAATATTCAAATAAAATAATATAGGAAATTTAACTTCCCCAAATTCCAATCTTACATCTACCTATTTCACAAGCTGAAATTACTTTTTAACTGAAGAAATGCAAATAATCCAACAAAGCTTATTATTAAAAATGAGCTGAGTCTGCAAAATAAACATGCATCGAAAAGGCTAGTCTAGGAAACTGATTTGTTACCATGGACTATGTTTCTGTGTTCCATTCCTAATACAGTCATTGTGACGTGCCACGGTGGGGGAAAGGGAGGGATGGAAAGGCACAAAAAAATGAGACAAAGTTCCTTATTTTAAAAATTGGAGGAAAATACACAAAAAAATATTAAAGAACCACAGGGTATAATTACCAAGAGTTCATTTTGATCTACTATTTCAGATATTCAAGCTAAAGACTTTTGGCTTTCACAACTTATAAAATACAGCTGCAAAAGTCAATCCAAAATCTGTAGGCAACTCAACACACTGCAACTGCAAAGCAGTTGGATTTGAAGGAGGAGTTTCTGCCTTCCGATTTTGGCTGCTAAGGAACATTTCAAGATCATCACAACTTGATCTGTTTTGTTTATGAAACGCCTAATATTGTGCCATGAAAATGCATATTATTAAGCACAGATAATGGTACTTGAAAATTACTTGCAAAAATACTTTTTGGTTATAACCTGCCACTTTAGCAATTGGTTAATGGTTTTAAGTGGAAGTTCACAAAAAGAGATTTTTATCAATTTCAGAAATCTGTTTCTCAAAACTGATTTGTCAAAAACTTGCTTTTTCAAATATATCATCTTTTAGATCTAAAGATTGACATTCAGCCATACTACTGTACTATAGTGGTTGAATAGTGTCTTCCCTAAAAATTCATGTCCCCAGAAGCTCACAGTGTGGCCTATTTGAAAATAGAGTTTGTAGATCAAATTAAATTGAGATCATACTGGATTAGGGTGAGTCCTAAATCCAACGACTAGTATAAGAGGAAAGTGAGAGAGATTTGGACACCAAGTAACAGAAAAGACACAAAGGAAGAAAAAAGCCCTATGATGACAGGGCAGAGATTGAACCGATGCAGCACAAGCCTAGGGACCAAGCTGGGAACCATGAGAAGCCCAGGGAGGAGCATGGAATAGATTTTTCCCTCAGACCCTTCAGAACGAACCATTCCTGCCAACACCTTGATTTTGGACCTCTGGCCTCCAGAACTGTAAGAGAATAGATCTGTTGTTTTTAGCCACCGGGATTACAGTACTTTGTTATATAGCAGTTCTAGGAAACTAATACATATACTGTTCCAAAGGAATTTCCATCCTAATATCTATTTTTGAAAGCATTTTACCATCAACAGTGTGAATAGATAGCACACCTTTGCAGAATCAATGTCAGCTCTTCAGAAATAACAAATCGTCAAAACACTAACCTGAACAAGACATCTGATATACATAAATGCAATGCAACATTCTGGTTTTCCACAATGGCATGACCTTTGCCAACTACCCCGTCAGTCAGTGTTTCCAAGGAAATCTAAAGCAAGAAAAATATGAACATTCTTGTCACATCAGATGAACAAAAATTTCTTTGTAAAACTGAAGATTCATAATGAAGGCCAACCACAAATTAAAGATGCAGCAGGCTCTACTGCTTCCATCATAGCGGAAACACTGTTAAAGCAGTTACTAAATCATAAAATACTACGGAATATATTTTCACTTAAGCAAGGGTGGACTTAAAAGCCACTTGCTCAGGACCAGGCGTGGTAGCTCATGCCTGTAATCCCAGCAATTTGAGGGGCCAAGGCAGGTGGATCACTTGAGGTCAGGAGTTCAAGACCAGCCTGGCCAACATCTCTACTAAACTCCATCCCTACTAAAAATACAAAAATTAGCTGGGCGTGGTGGTGGGCGCCTGTAATCCCAGCTACTTGGAAAGCTGAGGCAGGAGAATTGCTGGAACCTGGAAGGCAGAGGTTGCAGTGAGCTGAGATGGCGTGCCACTGCACTCCAGCCTGGGTGACAAAGCCAGACTCAGTCTCAAAAAAATAAAAAAAAAAATAAAAGCCACTTTCTAAAGCAAGTGGGTTTCTTGCCATGTGTACGTACATGCTGCATTTCTGCTATTCTGCTCACATTGGAGACCACTGAACCCACACCTTGCAGGTTCATGCCAGGCTCTGGGACCCTTGGATTATGAGAAACCCTAAGAAACTAGTTTAGTATCTCTCAGCATCAAGTCAGTCTTGCAGTTGTTCCCACTCTGATGTTCTGACACTGATGTCAAGAACTACCTGAGACTAAGTAATCTATAAAGAGGTTTAATTTACCACAGTTCCACAGGCTATACAGGAAGCTTGGCTGGAGAGGCCTCAGGAAACCTACAATCATGGCAGAAAGGTGAAGGGGAAGCAAGCACATATTTGCATGGTGGCAGGAGAGCAAGCGAGCGAAGGAGGAAGTGCTACATACACACTTTTAACCAACAAGATCTTGTGAGAACTCTATCATGAGACAGCACTAGGGGGATGGTACTAAACCATTAGAAACCACCCTCATGATCCAATCAACTCCTGCCAGACCCCACCTCCAATACTTGGAATCACTATTTAATATGAGATTTGCGTGGGGACACAAATCCAAACCATATCAAGCCTGTTTTTTGTTGTTGTTTTGAGGATGGAGTCTCACTCTGTCCCCAGGCTGGAGTGCAGTGGCATGATCTCGGCTCACTGCAACCTCTACCTTCTGGGTTCAAGTGATTCTCCTGCCTCAGCCTCCTGAGTAGCTGGGACTACAGGCACGTGCCACCATGCCCAGGTAATTTTTGTATATTTAGTAGAGATGAGGTTTCACCCTGTTGGCCAGGATGGTCTCGACCTCCTGACCTCATGATCCGCCCACCTCAGCCTCCCAAAGTGCTAGAATTACAGGCGTGAGATACTGCGCCCAGCCTTTTTCTTTTTCTTTCTGTTTCTGAGACGGAGTTTCGCTCTTTGTCACCCAGGCTGGAGTGCGATGGCACGATCTCGGCTTACTGCAACCTCCACCTCCCAGGTTCAAGCGATTCTCGTGCTTCAGCCGTCCAAGTAGCTGGGATTACAGGCTTGTACCACCACGCCCAGCTAATTTTGTATTTTTAGTAGAGAAGGGGTTTCTCCATGTTGGTCAGGCTGGACTCGAACTCCCGACCTGAGGTGATCTGCCTGCCTCAGCCTCCCAAGTGCTGGGATTACAGGCGTGAGCCACCATGCCCGGCCCAAGTCTGTTTCTTAATCATTAAATTCTGAGCTACTCCACTCACTCTCAAGCAGCCTAATTCACTTTCTTGTTTCTCTATCAGGTAACTTCAAATACTTTCACAATTGAAGGTCTATGCCTGAACCCTAGGGCCCACGTCTCAGTCTGAGACCCTTCTATCATTTGCCACTGTTCCCTGAGGTCACCTGATAGCTCACATCTTTGCATATGGCAGTAGATCTCCGATGCCAGTAGATCTCCGATGCCATGCAGATCTCCCTGGTACTGATTGGATCTGGACTTCTACCAATTACCACCCTTTGCCAAAAATTCCCTGTCCCTAAACTCTGCCTATGTGCTACAGTTTGACACCTACTGAATCTCACTCATATTGACTGTTCACATACCTGGACTCATTCCTATTGCCCATTTCTGGGAATCTGCTCCTGACTGTTTACCTGGATTCCAGTCAGTAAAATCCCATGGGTATTCACCAAATTAAATCTTCAACAAAGTGTAATCTAAACTATAATTATGAACTTTAGAAAAAGTTCTCTAGATCCTGGTCTCCAGATTATATATGCCCCATTATTTCACTTTGAACTGTGTTGGACATTAACTGCCATGCAAGCTTGTGGGTGCATTTAAAGAGTACGGCTCTTTCCTGATAAAACAGGATTTAGCTTTGAAAAGTAGGCCTAGTTGATATGAACAAGAATTCTAAAAATGTATGTATACATTGATATTTTATGACACCAAACTAATTCATATCAAAAAAAGGGGGGGAATTAAAATTATTTCTAACATGAAGAAACTGGAAATAATGAGAAGATAAAGAGACAACAACCCAAGTCTCCAGTCCACTGCTGGAAACTGAACTCTCAATAAAAAGTGAGAAAATCTGGAAAAAGACCTGAGAAGTCTAATATCAAATTCAGGAAAAAGAGAAAACATTAAACTAACTATTTAATTTATGGAGGAAAGTTTATCAAAAACAACAGAAATGCAGACTTTAAAACAACGAAGAATAACTTTCATACGTTTGTTAGGATTGTAGAGAAACAACATTGCTTTGTAAATATAAATAAGAACTCTTCCAACAAGAGGAGTTGTTTTCCCTGATATTACCTAATGAGAGCCAAAAGAGGAATACTATCCTTAGAATTTAAAGATGTTAGAGCTTAAAAGGATGTAAGATATTATCAAATCTTATTCTACCTCATTTCTCATATGGAGAAAGGTAGAACAGATCCTGAGAGACAGAGTGACGTGTCCCAAGTCCTTCAATTTATCTTACCCAATACTTTTCACTTTATCTACATTAGAATGAGATACATAAGACTGTAGACCATATGATCTGTTCATATAAGAAAAATTTAAAACATGAACTGCACTTAGAAATTTATTTAACTAAAGATTTTGGTAAGCACAATTTTAAGCACATTTCAGGTGCTACTGTACATTAAATAAACTGTTAACTTTTATCTTTAAAAAGCCAGGTAATGCCTCATGTTACAATTTCTTGATTTTAAAGGGTTTCTAGGTATGTGCTCATGATTAATATACAAAACATTCTGTTGGTGTTATTTCCATAAGAATCTAGAACAATTTTTACTATTTTAAAATAATGAGAGTGCCTTTCTTTCAAGCTTTCATGGTAATTCACCAGGAAGAGTAAACTTCATGACTCAGCTTTTTGTGCCCACTCACACATGCCTAAAAGGTCCACTGAAATTGCTTGCTATATTTTAAATTCCAGCTTGAAGTAGGACTCTTGTTTTTCTGAGGCTCACAAAGACTAGACTCACAGCTTAGTTCTATAGTGTCTATTTAGCTGGACTTAAAGCCTACATCAAGTACTTTATTGTCAAATAAAAAGCTATCTATGAGGAGCTTAGTAACTTAAGTAGATCTCCAGAGTTTGGTAAATATTTTGTGTCTACTTTTGATCTCTATTGTCTAGGAAAGGTTCTGTCAAGTTGTAAAGTGCTAGAAAGTGTTATTTTAAACCTTTAAAAGGTAGTAAGAGTACTACAACTCTGGGATCCTTGGTTGCAACAAAGAAGCACAAAGCCAACTACTATAGTTTTCCAAAAACAGCATTTCCTCAGTCCCCGCCCCAAGGAAATAAAAAAGCATCCAGGAAATCCCATCTTTAAAAAATACTTAGCTATCAGCCTGGGGCTTCTAAAATTCAGGCCCTGAAAAAACGATAGGAAAGACTTCAAAGTCTATCCCTATTAGGTTTAGAGGGAAATGACTCTTCCTAAAAAAAAGCCATCCCCCTGATTGTTGCTTTGCTCACCATACTTCTTTTCTTTTTTTTTTTTTTGAGACGGAGTCTTGCTCTGTCGCCCAGGCTGGAGTGCAGTGGCGCGATCTCGGCTCACTGCAAGCTCCGCCTCCCAGGTTCACTCCATTCTCCTGCCTCAGCCTCCCGAGTAGCTGGGACTAGAGGCACCCACCACTATGCCCGGCTAATTTTTTGTATTTTTAGTAGAGACGGGGTTTCACCGTGTTAGCCAGGATGCTCACCATATCTCATACATTTGGACTGTTTTCCCCTCTCATCTCCATCCATCCATCCAATATTTGTCCATACTTTGAATTCTTATTCAAAAGCCAACCCCTTCCACTGTGACTTTCCTAAGTTCCTCCATCTTAGCTCTCCCCGCAACCTTAGTGTTCAAATCACTTTGTCATAGTCTGTATTGCCTTTTAATTATCTGAGTATGTCTGTTGGCTCCAAGTAACTGGGTCAACATTTTTTCCTTTCTTTACTGTCCACTTAGAGTTACTCAATAAGGGTTTATTAACTCACTGAGGTGAGTAAGGCTCTTGACTCATAATACCCCCAATTCTCTACTTGTCTTAGAATAAACCAGGACACGGATTCTAGAGCAAACTCTGAAAACTGGGCTATTCGTGGTTTGATAAGACTGGCCAAGTATCCAAGATGGTTGAGGTAATGAATATTGTGACCTGAATATGAAATGTCTTAAGCTGACTGAAAAGTAATTACACAAAAAAAGTGTGAAGATATGAGAAGAGCATTATCGGTATCTGGAAATACTTAAAATAAGTAAATACATACATAAAAAGAGCAATTTCTAAAAATCTGTATTTACCGCCATGTTTTGAGACCACATACAAAGAATGATATAAAAATGTTATCTTCAAACACCAAAGAAACTACTGATCCAATCAATCAGCAAATGCTAATTCAGGTGTTAGAAAAAGGTAATAAAGACTATTTAAGGCACAGCTCTGATTCTTGCCCTTAAGGACTTTCCAGTTTATTAATAATTGTGGAGAGAAGTAAACCGAATAAGCTATCTCGTAAGACAGTTTAATGTTTTACAGAACTTGAATTCATGGCTTCCAAAACTCAAAATAGGTCTTTAAATGGACATTTTTCATACCCAAAAGGTATGTTTAAAATAATTCATTCTCATCTAAGGACAGGAAGTGTGTAGAGTAAGCTAAGCCTGCAAAAGGTCATAACCACTATTAAAGCATTTTTTTTTCTAATCTTTTTAACTGTCATGACTTTTATGCCCAACAGTTACTGATGGTCAAATGTATTCTGAAGCTCAGCCAAAGCTTTTTTTTTTTTTAGAGTGATACTCAAAACAAAGCAAATATTGGCTTAGTCATGACACTTGTTGTTCTAAAACATTAATAGCCTATTGTTCACTGTGGTTGTCTCAGCAAGATAATACATTGAAAAACAGCATTTCCTGATAGGAAGTGAATTCCCACTGTGTGTCACAGGACCCTAGCCAAATGCTGGGCTCCAAAGGAGAAACAGCAGTGCCTTCTGGGACTGCGTAACAGACCAGGGTAATGAGACTTCCCCTTCTCTCGTTTAAAAATGTCTGTTTCAGCTCAAACTACAATCTATTTGACTGATTTTGCCACCATAGGACTGTTTTCCTAAAATGGCTTCAAATGCTTTAAACAAAGTTTGTTCAACATCCTGTAGACAGCAGCATCCTGTATATTTCTAACTATGAAGAATTTCCTTAGTTATACATGCCACAATGGATGGGGTAATTTGACAAGCCATCAGGATGTATCTTCAAAACAGTGGGTGACCATTTTCAAGCGTGGTTTCATATAAGCAATTGTTAAAAAATCGTAATATGTGAAGCATAATAATTGCAACAGTTTTTCATACATCAGATACGTTTTAGTAGACAAAAATTTAGGCTCAATTAATTAGTCCAAGCACCACAGCATTACTTAGAGTTCAATTAGTGAGAAACTGGTGTCACCAGCAGAGCCTCATACAGAAGAGTGTGCTTCCAAAGTAACTGACACTGTACTAAGACATTAAGACCTCCTTTTTAAACACTGAAAACATACTTTTCATCTATTTTCACAGATTCGAATTTAAATATATATATATTTTTTGCCAAGTTCCAATCACCAGTGGATATTAGAAAGCTCCAACAACACAAGAAACAGGAGCAGTTGTCATTTTAGAGGATTCTAAGCAAGACTGTCTCAGTTACCTAGGTACTCCCAGCATTTAACTCAGTGCTTGGCTGCTAGAAGGTCTTCGATACATTTTGCTAAGTGGAATTGTATGTCAAAAAATGTGTATGAAAATTAACAAGGAACACTAATAATTATCTAGCATTATTTGAATAATAATAATATCTCAGATTATAGAAAAGTATATTCAAGGTATATTAAGCCTTCTGCCAAGAAACTAAGGTAACCACCACACAAACATACAAACTCTCTCTCCTACCTTATTGGCCAAGAAAATGTCTTTTATCTTCCAGTTGTAATTACACAAATCAAATGAAGTCCTTACATCATTTTATCTTTAGAACAGCTGTCATTTGATTGAATTATGAAACTAAAACTGTGAAACAGGCAATGCTACCCAATGCTAAATATCCTATGTGTGATCCAGCAAAAATACTGCTTTTGTTACTTTATAACTTTGCCATGTAACTTTGTAACTTTGCTGGCAGGATATAGTTCACCTCTAAAGCAGCTTCCTCAGCATCAAATCTGAAAACTTTAATTATGTTAAGTAATGTCAGTTTTAGCATTTAACGAAACAAGGAGATGGATTAAAGGGCTAGAATGTGCAAACAGTTTAAACAAGAAACCTGAAGTCAAGTTTCAAAGCCCTAGGATTACTTCTGAATGGTCGGACTCACTGAAAATTATAAGGATCCATTTTAAAAACAAACATAACCTCACAATCTTCTTCCTCAAATATTCAAGCTTGATAAAAAGGATTTGCTTTTAATTCTGGAATGGGTTTTATACTTTTGAAGTTGACTTTTGAGAAAAGGATAGTTTATGTAAAATATAGAATGATATTCAACTTTCCTTTTTTACATTCTTAAACTTTAAAATAGCTTAGGCCATATGGAAGGTCAAATAAATTACAGACCACACAATATATACAAAAGATGTTTTTAATTTAAATATGAGAAACTTCATATAATTTGGGTTATCCAGTTTAAATCAATATTCCAACAAAAATACTACATAAATATTGAAGTTAGGTGGGACATTAAAACTCATCTATTTCAATCTCTTATTTTATAGATGGTAAAACTGAGAATTCAAGGAGGTCAGGTGACCCACCCCAATACCACATCCAAGTTACCCAACTTTGAACCCAATGTTCTTTCACTGCTCTGAGGAGAAATGACTTCCTCCTGGGGCAGTTCTTACCCACCCCGACCCATGAATGCCTGGGATAGTGCGGCCTACTTTTGGAGCCCTAGTCTGATACACAGAAGTTGGTGAGGGAATTTTCTATTTCCACACAGCACTATTATACCTTCCCTATAGTACCCCAGTTCTGGGTTCTATCCCAAAACGGAGGTAGGAGAAGACTGATAGCATAAGTACGTCTGATGGAGAGGGGATGGGAACAAACTTGGAAATGATCCAAATATCCATCAAAGGAGGAATAACTGAGTTACAGTACATCCATCCACACAATAAAGTACTATAAAGCCATTAAAAAGAATGAAGTAGGCTGGGTGCAGTGGCTCACGCCTGCAATCCCAGCACTTTGGGAGGCTGAGGCAGGTGGATCACTTGAGGTCAGGAGTTTGAGACCAGCCCGGCCAACATGGTGAAACCCCATTGCTACTAAAAATACAAAAATTAGCCGAGCTGTTATCCCTGCTTACTCGGGAGGCTAAGGCAGGAGAATCGCTTGAACCTGGAAGGCAGAGGTTGCAGTGAGCCAAGATCGCGCCACTATACTCCAACCTAGGCGACAGAGTAAGACTCTGTCTCAAAAAAAAAAAAAAAAAAGGAAAAGAGTAGATACATAATGGTATAATTTTATATGGATTAAAAAGATGTTCAGGTAGATCACACACACACACACACTGTCTCTCTCTCATCATTTTTTTGAAAAATAAATTCCCCTCTGGGGAGTGGGGCTGAGGGATTAGGGTGGGAAAAACATTTTGTCACATGCCCTTTTATATTATCTTTTTACCATATGCATTTTTTAGTAAAATTACCTTTTAAAAGTACATTAAAGCAGAGAAAGGAAATTCCATGGAGCTCTGGTAGACAACTATGGTGGTGAAGATAAAGAAAGGGTTTATCAATGGTAATCTGACACTCTATATCTAATGTACATGACACATTATATCTAGTTCTCTAGAAAAGCCTTCTCAATGCTTTTCATGTCATGGTATGTGTATTAGTTCTCACTAATAGGGTATGCATAAATAAGACAAAGCTTGTATAGCAGACTGGAGTAAACAGGAGGAGATTGAGGGGCAGATTCACAGGGCTTGGTAAAAAATATTCCATTTTCTTTATATTATGTATTTAGGAAAAGATAAGAGTATTAATGGAGATATTAACTATGATTTTCTATTAAAGTTCCAAATAAAAATAAAAATCTATTTACAAATCTTCTAATTTCAATATTTAACAGCAAATTCGTTGGCAAGCTTTGCTCCAGCATAACTGTAAAAGTCGAAGTTTAACTGTATTCCTCCAGAATTCAAAGGGACAGTACATTGTAACCAATATTTTTTGAAATGAAACATAACAGAAAATAGCGTTTTCTGTGTTGTAAGAGAGATTTATTTCAGAGATGTAAAGTGGTTCGTGTGTGTCATGATTGGATCATGATGCAAAATATACTGAAAAAAGTTTGAAAGCCACTTTTACCCAAGGCTACACAACTAATAGCTGTACACTGAGTAGCCAATGTCCACGAGTAGCCAGGTCCACAAAAACACTTGTGGCAGGAGGTTGGCATAATTTCAACTTGAAAATGCTGATGAGATGATTTATATAGCTAGTTCTACTACTCAGATATTAAAAAGTAAATTTCAAAATTCCTGACAGACACAACTTCTTAAAGTAAAGCTTTAGTTTTCATGTCACTTATAAGAATTACTGAGTTAACATCCAAACATTTTTCTCTCAATTCTAGCATATTCCCTTTAGCATTGCAGGGATAGTCATGTGTCTTTACAAAGAAAATTACGGTACTCAAAGCTATAAAAGATCTTAGAAGAGGCTAACCTAAATTCCTAACTGTACAGGTAAAGAAACTAATGTCCAAAGAGGTAAAACAGTCTGTTGATTCCCAGGCTAGTGCTTTTTGCTGATACCACACCTGTGCTTTATTCTTACATCCTTATGAAGTTAGAAGACAGCTAAATCCAATTACTACCAAGTAAAAAGGAGGAAGCTGAAGCAAGGAGATGCTAAGAAGTCTTAGTTCAAAAAGGATGACACAATGTCACCCCTGCAAGCCTTACAGAAATTAGCCATTTTCAACATTCAGCTTTGATTTCAACAGAGGCAGTTATTCAATTTGCTTGCACCAAATGAGTGTCTACCCAAAGTGTACACATGACCACACACCAGAGTATAGATAACACAAAGCACAGCCTCTCTCTCTCCACATGCCCACTTCAGTCAGTGAATAATTAAACACTCCAAAGGCATTTAAAACTCAGGTACAAAGAGAAACTCAGTGTGTGAGGGGGAAAAAAGATCAGACAGACTCCAGTTGCAAAAAAAAAAAAAAAAATTGCTGAACATGGACCTCAATGAACAACAATAATTCTCCTATAGTTCAACTCACCATTCACGTCACAAACTCTAGAAAGAACACAGAGGCACGGAACTGATGAGGCATGGAACAGAACTTTGGGCTGCAGCCTGCCCCAACTCTTCTGACAAATACCCAACAGCAACAGGACAAAGCATCATTATGACAGAAATAAAAGGCTCTTTAGATGCTGCCTTTTTTTTAATTCAATGAACCCACTCTTACACACAAAGTTCATGTCACGATGTCTCGAAATACAGTATTGCCAGATTATGCTATTAATGGGTCCAATAAATTCAGTACAAAACACTACTTCAAGCATTTTCAAGTTAAATAACTAGCACATTTGGGAGAATACTATTTGCCTTCATTTGAACAGTCAGTGTCATCCCCAAAATCGTTAAAAATAACAATTCAGTAAACTGTTTAAGAAAGGGAAAGAAAAAAAATAGCAGACAAGTGAACTAAAAGAAAAAAAACTTAGTGGAGTGATAAAGCCAGAGGCTCCTCCCAAAGAAGAATATTGCATGTTACTAGCAGCTGGCACAAAGGTTAACCATCTATCTTATCTGTGTTTCCCCTTAAGCTGTGAGCAATCAGTATTACAATAGACAATCCATTACTTACAAAAAAACTGAAGTGCTGTACATTTCTTAAGCTGGTTTTTGTGTGGCAATTCTGTTGCAATACTGCCCTAACAATGAACTTTGTTTTAAAGAGCAAGATATCCACACTCAATGTGGTTAGAGCAAGGGTGGAGCTCACTCTGGGGGAAACAACACACCCAGGCAGACTTCAGTGAGAGCAAACTGCACATTAATATTGCCACACATTTTTCAGAGCCTTGGAGTCACAATTAATTGATTAGTCCTCCTAAAAAAGTGGGGGAGAGTTCATGTTTGTAGATCAGCTTTCCTACCTTGAAGTAAAATGTATTCTCATTTCTTGTTTGTGAAGAAAGTAAAGATAAAATGCAAGACAGATCACACAGTTCAACCAACAGAATGTTAGATGGAAGTGGAGTACTATAAAGGAAGTCCAACCATGCCAACTTCTAAGTTTAGCAACAGCAGCTTTTACATATCTCAAGGTGTCAGAAGCATTGCTCATTCTAAAACATTACTTCAGACTGTTTCCAGAGGTCCTGAACATGAACACAAATTACCTCTTTCTCTCCTCACCAGTGCTCTAGTTCTCCTAGCAATACACAAACAATAAAAACATTTTATTATCAACTAGCAATAGTTCCCTTCAAAATAAGATTTATTTTGAATTTATGGAGTTGCTCTGGTAGAATATTGAAATGTACATGTAAAAAAGAAAATTATTATGCATACCATACTTTTAAAAATTTTATACTCACCCACTTTTTCAATAATTTTGTAGGAATTTTATTTTAAAAAGTTTTCCACAGTATGTATAAATACTGTACAAATATCTTTAATAGGATCTAAAATAATTTATCAGTTATTGAAACTATTATCAAACATCTGATAATTATTCAAAGTGATTTTAACCAATAGTTTTCTGTATACGCATATTCAGAAACACAACCAAGAGTTATTTTTAATTGAATTCCTATAATCATAAAATTAAAGTTTGAGTAAAATAAGCATATAAAAAACTATGTAATTGTTTACATAGAATTTAAAATGAACAATGGAAAAGGATTTGAGAGAACACCAGGAAAATATTATTTTTAATGATGCATGTTGTCACGTTACTCTAGCCAAGAGCTACTCTCTCACATTGGAACAATAATTCAGTCTGGAGTATTGAACATTTCAATATTTTGAGAGATGGCCTAGAACATCCTCTCTCAGGACCCTAGTGAGGGGCTGTTGATTGATCTTGCCTTTGTTGGATTATGAGGTCACTCTTGCCACATGATAAATTAACCATTCCAACATACTCTTCTCATAGTCTAACAGCATGATTTATTTTTTCAACCATCTATGTAATTATCAATCACCTGCTGCTATCTCTTGGCTCTTCCTCATCTCCCCCTCAAACTAACAATTCAAAGTTAGCAGTTGGTTATTACAGTAGAAGAATCCTGTCTTGATACTTTTTGGATTTGCACTGGCAGAATGTGTTTTCAAGCCAAACTTCACTTTCACAGCTGCAAAGGAAATGACAAGAGAAGAAAAACACAGCCAATATATATCAGCAATTAATTCCATCCACAACTGCCCAGCTGTTTGTGCATGGAAGAATCAGTCTGTTTCCTTTTGGGGCTTTCACCACTGAAAATTGATACTGCACATTCAGAGACACAAGCTGTTTGTAACATGTCAGGAATGTGCGCAAGATCACACAGAGTTGAAGAGACAAAATGAAATCCAGATCTAGTTTTCTTGGGACTTGCCAGTATTATTTCATAGTTTAAAAAAAAAAAAAAACAAAAAACCATAAAAACACCCCAATCACAGAGAGAGCAAAACACATGAAAAAATATTCTCCCTTCTGAATATCACCCTTCCAAGAAAGGAGAAAATCTGCCAATGATATCAGATTTAGTATCAAGAATAGACACTCTGATTTATTGGCACAGACAAGGTGTGACATTCTTAGGAATCCACATGCCCTCAGTATGTTAAATCCAGCCAATACTCTGGACTACACAGCTACTTGCCCAATGTGTAGTTAGTCCCTTTAAAAAATCCTTATAAATGTGAAAGTTGTTGGGAACCAATGCTTCCACCACAGTCATGCAGAAAAGCAAGTTTTTCTTGGTTAGTCTTGATATTATTTGGCACTCACATACATGCCTGTTTCAGGGATTCATGTAAATTTACAGTCCAATCTTCTAGGGTAACTTTCAAGCAATGAAATTTCTCCTTCCCTCCCGCCTCCTCAGTTTTGTAGATTTTAAATAAAAATACTCTACTGAGTGCTAGAGGCTTAACAACTAAAGTATGGGCTTGTGTGCAACTCATGAAGCATGCTATCCCCCTTCTCTCCTGTCCTCCAACTCCAATTTTATTTCAAATATTTGTTTCATTTAAATTTTGTAAAATGTCATTCTGTCATATTGTATTTTCAGTACATAAAATGACTTGCGATTAGTTATTGTTATGAAAGTTAGCAAAAAGAGAAAGATAGCATTTTAAAAACAAAGTAATTGAAAACATATTTTAGCTTTGTTTAAGATTAAAAAAAAAGGAAATGAGGTAGCCCCATGACTGAATTCATTGTCCTAAGGGCCTTCCCCTTCCCCTTTTGCCCTCCAATCAACGTCAGCTGCACAAGAGTTCACGCACTCCTAGTGCCTGTACATTCTCAAATACAACATAGACAGGACACTCACTCTGGGCACCACTAGGGTCTAGGGCTTGATCAATGAAGAGAAGACAAACTGTCTACTCCAAATAGGGGAGTGAATGAAACATTCCATAAGCTTCCAAATGGAGATGTTTTCAAGTGCCAGAAATCAAACCAGCACAATGAGAAACTGTCTCCAACTAAAGTGCTATGAATCCTGAAGTCACAAAGTTTGATTTGTTAAGGAACTACTAGGCATCTCAAACATGTGGTAGACTAAAAGTACAAAACCAAAAAAAAGGGTTTTTCCTTTTGAACAAACATCATCTGGTCAAGGATATAACGGGTTGGGAGAGGAGAGGAGAGAAGTTTAATCTTTGGCTGATGGTGACACCAACTTCTAGAAATGTGGTATAACTATTAGTGACTTAAAACAGCCACAGAGATGAGCTTTGCTTGGCAAGCTTCAGCTCTGTGGGACATTCAGTCTAGCTTGAAATGTCTATGGAAAGTAACCTCTCCATCTACTACAAGACTGGCTAAGAAAAAAAAAAGGTCTGTCTAAACTGTTTAAATCAGGTTAAATTCATGTTAGTCTGGGGTGGGAAGGTGGCTGCTTCCATGGGTTCCTCTACTCAGTTGGGAGCACTTTTGTATTCCAACAGATAGCACAGAGCTTAGAGCTTAGCCCACTGAAACCATCCGTTAAGTGCTGAATGGTAACAGGCATTTAGTTATAATAAAAACAAAACAACTAAGGATGAACACTCTCCAAAAAGGAAAGCAAAATGACAGAAAAATAGGGGGCAAGGAGATGATCAGAGTAAAATGCATGAAATACTAAAAAGATTAAAAACCAACTGTGCAAACTTGTGTGTCCTCAGAGATCTAAATGCTGCTAAGCAGTTAAAGTGCCACTGGAATAATTCAGACTGCTGTGCAGTGCACTTTACATACTTATTCCGTGTACTTCCACAGCAACCCTATCGGTAGTACTGTCATGATGCCTCCTTTACAGATAAGAAAACTAGGGCCAGGCACGGTGGCTCACGCCTGTAATCCCAGCAGTTTGGGAGGCCGAGGCGGGTGGATCACGAGGTCAGGAGATCGAGACCATCCTGGCTAACACGGTGAAATCCCGTCTCTACTAAAAATACAAAAAATTAGCTGGGCGTGGTGGTGGGCACCTGTAGTCCCGGCTACTCGGGAGGCTGAGGCAGGAGAATGGCATGAACCCGGGAGGCGGAGCTTGCAGTGAGCCGACATAGTGCCACTGCACTCCAGCCTGGGTGACAGAGCTAGACTCAGTCTCAAAAAAAATTAAAAAAAAAAGAAAACTAAAACTCAAAGAGGTTAAGCAAATAAGGTCATACAACTAGTGGCAATAGAGATAAGTCGAACAGTGATTTTTTCATCCCTGGTGATTTTCACAATAGGCCAATTTTACACATACTATGGAGGTTCTAGGTTGAAGAAAACTCAGTTGTGGGATTCAGCTGAGGGAGTAAAACTCAAGGGGAGAAAAAAAGGCCTGGACAAAAAGTAAACCAAAGCCAAGGTGTAAGAGTTGTGTGAGTTCTATGTAGGAGGAAGCTTCATGAAACAGTCTGCCATCCTATAGTTTTAATTCAGAGATGTCCCTTGAACTGAAGAAGGGCTCAAGAGTAGCTCTTACTGTCTCAGAGCTTTTGTTCCCCCAGTTAACTGTTCTCACAAGTGATAATACCACATAGATAACTCCTTGATAAAAATGCTGACCATGGTGTTCATGCTTCAGAAGATAATGAGAGCCTATCCAAGTTGGTGAAATCCAACTGTTGTCTGCAGGCATGTCTGACTATATTCTATAATTTCCTATTTGAGGGATGCCCTGGTTTAGTCTCTCCTGCAAAGACGGATTTGTGAAGAAAAGCCTCCTACAGGCCTCCACCCGGTAAAGCCTCAAGTCCCACAACCCTCTGGCTTACTTCCAACATAGCACTCCTTACACTAACTGTCTGTTCCCTGGGTATACCTCTCACACGTACAGTGTGCAACTTGAGGGCAGGGCCCCTCAGGACCTAGACCAGGGGTTGAAAAAGGAGTTTAAAAAATATTATACATGGTGGCCGGGCACAGTGCCTCACGCCTGTAATCCCAGCACTTTGGGAGGCCGAGGCTGGTGGATCACGAGATCAGGAGATTGAGACCATCCTGGCTAACATGGTGAAACCCCATCTCTACTAAAAAAAAATACAAAAACTTAGCTGGGCGTGGTGGCAGGCGCCTGTAGTCCTAGATACTCGGGAGGCTGAGGCAGAAGAATTGCGTGAACCCAGGAGGCGGAGCTTGCAGTGAGCCGAGATTGCGCCACTGCACTCCAGCCTGGGTGACAGAGAGAGACTCCGTCTAAAAATAAATAAATAAATAAAATTATACATGGTAAATGAATAATGTCCCCTGCCTATTTGATATGTGATAGATGGTTATTTGTTAAAACAGGTAATCCAGGATTTAAAAAGGAAGAATTATAGAAAAGGCAAGGTTGGGGATAAGTGAAATATGGTTAATGTTCAAAATAGGCTTTTTCTGGATAAAAAAATGTACACAACATAACCTACAATGATTGATAAGTTCAGCTTATTAAAGCTGAGGTTGAAATTCAGTAAGTCATTAGGTCTAAAGATTAGGCATGATCCCCATTTAAAACAAAAATTAACCAAACTAGTGAGGTTGTATTATATCTTCAAGGTTGCCAAACTAGAGGTAGAAAGACATAATATGGCTTTGACTCTACTGATGGCATAGTACTTCTGAAAACTATGCATTTTATTAACACCTTGTGAAGACACAGACTACATGAAAAAGAAAAAAGCACAGAATAAAAAGTGAAGAATAAATCTATTTGTGCCATTAAAAAAATCTGCAATCATGAATAATTTCTGTTTTGGGAAAAGTTCTAAAACGGAATAGAAAACAAGTAAAAACAAAATGAAATATAGCCACAATATACGAAATATTCATGACACATGCAATTTGTTTTTACTTTCTAAATCTTTGAGGTATAACTTTTATTTTTAACTGTGGCAAGAATACATGAGATCTATCCTCTTAAATTTAAGTATACATTACTGTTGATTATAGGTACAATGTTCTATAGCAAACCTAAAGAGCCTTTTTATTTTGTTGGACTGAAACCCTCTCCCCTGCAATTTGTTAAAAATGTTACTTTTGCTTTGAGCTGTTCCATCTAAGGATATGGGGCTCTGTAGGCATTTTTAAATTGCTTTTTCCAACTATGAGACATCTCTTTACTTGGAAAAATATGTTTTACGTTTCAAATACTTTACCCAGTAAAAGCCATTCCCCCAATTTTTTTTTAATCTTGGGAAATTTAAGTATCAATAATGTTTCTAAAAATTATCCTCCTAAAACAAATTCAAGCACTTAGCTTCAAACACTGCTGTCGGATAGGTAGGAGGCAAAGCTGGCCCCCCCCCCCCAAAAAAAAAACAAAAAACTAAAAACAAACAAAAAAAAAACCACATGACATGTATGTAGGCCTACTAACACTCTCAGCTTCTCTGAGATCTAGCTCTAGAACTTGGGCTGCCTGTATATGACAAGAGCCACATCCCAGCCTCTAAAATTAATGCTTTAAGAGTCCTCAGATATGATAAGTAAGCTTTTTCCAAGACAGGGCGAGAGACAAGTTTGGATATCTGCACCCCTACCCCCCAATCTTTATCCTTCAACCCCTGCATAACTCTGCCTGCCTTCAAGTATCTTAATGTATTTTTCCACTCAATGGTTGATAGATTTGCTATAACTCAGTGGCATGATAGAAGGTGTAATGAAAACAAAAACAAAACTGGTCTGTATCTCTTCTGTACATATTAGAGGGATTTCAGTTTACAGAATCATACATACTGCTCCCAAACATAACTAAAGTGTAGAGTATCAATTTATTCTCTGCAACCTACAGCTGTACTGATCACATAACCTACTTTTAGATTTTTTAAATTTATATTTAAATTCTGAGTTGGTAAATCAATTCACCATGTATTTCTTTTCTACTTTTTTCTTAAATATTTATTCTACTAACTATTCATTCCCCTACTATTACATGCTACAATTGAACAGGTATCATGGTAGAAAATGTAAGAAATGAACGAGACATTGTCTCTGACCCTAAAATACTAGCAATTTAGTGGGTTGGGGCAGGAGAGAGGGAGAGACAATTGTAGCACACTCTGTTATTATGTTATAATAGATATACTACAGATATACTACAGATATATTCAGAGAAAGGAGCCTATTTGAAAGGTTACAGGGCAAGTTACCCTGGAGCTTGGTCTAAAAGGAATGAGTATATATGTATGGGGTGAAGAGGAGAAAGATTAAAAAAAAGACAATATATGTCTTAATAAACTTTTAACACATGGCTTTACTTTAAATAAATAAAAGTATCACAGATTACAACTAATACAAAAGGGAAATCAAAATTGCCACTGGGTAACAGTTTACTGTGGTTTGTATAATTTAAGCTACAGGAAGCCTACAATCTATTAGCGAACCACACAGTTTTGTGTCATGTGCTTTTGCTTTCACTCTAATCTGACTTGCATGCTAAGAAAAGAAACTCAAAAGCCATTTATATTCTTTTTTAAACAATGCTTGTTCTTACACTGCATTAACCAATGACTTAGAAATAATTAAGACCAATTATCTTGAAAGCCAGTCAAATTGTAATCTGACACCACATCACCATGAAAAGAGGCATAAGAACGTTCTAGGTTAATACTAAGGTCAGTAAACAAATTTCATGGTCAAGGTGGCACTACATTATACTACACCCTATGGGCTCAAATCCTTAAAAGCATCAAGTATAAGCAAGGTAGATTTAATGGGAGAGGGTGGGAAGGGGAAAAAAAAAACACAACTAATAAGCATTATGTTTTGTAAGGCACTGAAGTTCTAAGGTTCACTGGCCCAGAAAGCTGTTGATATATGAGAAAGGTTACTTTTGTGGATTGAAAAATAGGCTAAGGTGATTAAATATACATTTAAAGCTGAAAGGGATGATATGTTAAATTGCTGAGACTGGGTCACTCATTTGATCAACTTACTATTGATGAGAAAATGCCACAGGGTTAATGTTTAAGATGCTTCCACACTGAAGTACAAATAAATAACAAATCTTCCATTTTTATGAAGAAGAATATGCAGATCATTTACAGCATATACAATCATGACAACCTGAGAGGAAAAATCCTTTAAAATGGAAAAATTAAGGTAGGATTATTTATGTAAATTATTTAAAGATTCCTTGCCAGGTTCTCTTAAATAGTAATCGCACCTGCATTTAACCATGTTATACTGAGATACAGGCAATTTTTTTTTTTTTTTTAAGACAGGGTCCCACTCTGTTGCCCAGGCTGGGTGCAGCGGCATGATCATGGCTCACTGCAGCCACAACCTCCCCGGGCTCAAATAATCCTCCCAGCTCAGCCTCCTAAGTAGCTGGGACCACAGGCTCACATGACCATGCCCAGCTAATTTTTCTATTTTTTGCAGAGACGAGGTCTCACCATGTTGCCCAGGCTGATCTCAAACTCCTGCGCTCAAGCGATCCAGCTCCCTCAGCCTCCCAAAGTGCTGGGATTACAGGAATAAGCCACCATGACCAGCCACTAGCCAACTTTTTAGGAGCATATACTTTATATAAAGCAAGGGCTGTAAGTACTTTATACTAATGAATTCACACCTACAACATCTAAACTTTGACAAAAAAGAAAAAATCCTTTTGCCTTTCAAAACGTTCACTTCAGGAGTTTAATCCTGGAGTAGGAAATCCTCAATGAATTCTTTGGACCGTGTATATGTACAGCTGTCCCTAGGTATCCATCAGGGATTAGTTCCAGGGCCTCCCACGGCCACCAAAATCCAGGATGCTCAAGTCTCTGATATAAAATGAAGTGGTATCTGCATAAAACTTTGTACTTCCTCCGGAATACTTTGAATCATCTCTAGATTACTTATGATGCCTAATACAATGTAAATGCTATGTAAGTAGTTATTCTGTATTTTTACTCTAATATTTTCAATCTGTGGTTGGTTGAATCTGAGAATGTGAAACCCTCAGAAGTGGAGGGCCAACTGTAACTTCCTCAGAAGATTCAGAGAAAGGGGGGGAGAGGTGGAAAAGCTCATAACAATTGCTTCTGAACCTCTGAGAAGGAAAGTGACAGGAGCAGTACAAAAACTGGGTGGAAGGGGGAAAAGGAGGAGCTAAGAAAGCAGATGAAGAGACAATAGAGGGAGCCAAGGGTGACATGAGATAAGGGGATCAAGTAACTGTGGCAGCCAAAGAGGCTGGGCCACACCCATAGAGAGCTATGTGGCTTATTTCAAGGGGGTGGAACACTGAGCAAGTGAACAATTTTGGTTTTGTTTAACTGAAAGGTTGCACAATCCTGTAAATGGGGGAAGGAAAGGGGGTGTTTTTCCAGTATAGAGAAAGTTAGGATAAATAGTTATCACTTTAAAAAATATTAAACAAAGAGAAGTAATAACTAAATCATTCAAAGGAATATGAAAAAAACAAAGCAAATCAAAGCAAAAATAATCTGGCATTGTTGGTATTTTAGAAAAGCAATGTATACCTTATACATGAAAATGAAAAACTGAGAACCTTGAGGAAAGAAATATAAACTCTATGTAAACCCAGAACATTACTTATTGACTGTCATGATGAAGCTTTTTATCTTGTGGACCATGCCATCCTTCAAACTACAAGATCCCCATAAAGTACACTGACATGAATTTTGGGCTATGTGGATCAGTGTAAGGTTCTTCCTCACTCCAACTTTAAATTTGGCAGCTTATAGAAACAATTCTCAATGACTGGATTCTTAAAACTTAATCCAAGATAAGCAATACTGTGACTCCTGTGGGATATTTCCAAGTTATTAATCTGAAACAGTTCTCAACCTCTTTAAACTCATTCCTGCTGGTCCAATATAATAAATGATATGATGCTTTAAATAAAAAGGGGAGGCGGAGGGAAGAAAGAAGGCCCAAGTTAGCACCTCTGAAGTTGCTTTAAAGTTTATAAAAACTGCAAATGAGAAGTAATAACATAATATACATTTATTGTATTTTTCAATCATGTGGCTAGAAACTACGGAAATAATTTTAGAAAGGCTTTCTTCCAGATGCAAATTACTTTATTTGATTTCACGTTTAACAGTTACTGCCTTTACTACACTCTAGGAAATGAAAGTTGAAAAATATTTTAGGTTTTTTATAGATGATTTATTAATCAAATCTACTGATTTTTCTAAGCATTAATATCTTCCTACAGGAATTTTTTTAAAAGGCACTATACAGTTAACAAGCATTTGCTTTCACCATAATACAAAAGTCAAGGTGTGCTTGCTAAACCAGAAACCAATCAGTGCACCTAGACCCGTGTTCTTAACACAGTCAGAACAGAGCAACCAAGTGTAGCTTTAATATTTTGGCTTACCAGTTTGTAAACAAAAATTTGTAGCTAGAGTGCAAAAGAGGGATCTAAATATACAAACCTCTCTCAACATAATGTCATTATATAGATCACACCACTAGTAAGAAACACTCATGGAAATACTCGTTTTAGAATTTCCAAAAAATTCTAGACAATTATATCTCAAAGAAATATAAGCTGCTTAAAATTTACAAAGGAATTTCAGAGTCATAGTCAACAACTAGAAACCAGGTTTTCTTCCAGTCACAAATTGTGGGCTATGCTTATCGAAGCCTGTAACAGACTTCTAAAAGATGGGGAGTTGTTACAGAGAACCCCACAAAAAAAAAACAGAATGTTGAAGGGTTCACTCTTAGTTAAAAGGTTGACCAAAAAGAAAGAAAAAAAAATCTATCCCTTAACAGAGAGAATTAAAAACCCTAATCAAGGGCTGGGCACGGTGGCTCACACCTGTAATCCCAGCACTTTGAAAGGCCAAGGAGGGTGGATCACGAGGTCAGGAGATCGAGGCCATCCTGGCTAACACAGTGAAACTGTCTCTACTAAAAATACAAAAACTAGCCAGGCATGGTGGCACGCGCCTGTAGTCCCAGCTACTCAGGAGGCTGAGGCAGAACTGCTTGAACCTCGGAGGCAGACATTTCAGTGAGCCAAGATTGTGCCATTGCCCTCCAACCTGGGCGACAGAGAGAGACTCTCAAAAACAAACACTCAAATCAAAAAGCCTTATCTGTCTTTTCCAGAACGCTGAATGGAAAAAGTCTCCCTTGCTAATCTGTAACAACAGGCCTACACTCACAAAGATTTGAGATTTGGGTTTATACACCAGCATGGTCCAGAAAACCCCAAGTCAAGAGAGAAACATGAAGTGGTCTTCATGTTTCAAGACCCTTAAATTAAGATAAGTGTTCAAAACCCTTAAAGATAAAATTAGAAGCATGAGAAAGGAAGATGCTATAAAGACCAGCAGATTTTAAGGACTATCGAATAATTGAAAAAACTTAATGGAGTAACAGTACATGAGACCCAAGAGAGTAAACTAAAATACAGACTTGAAAAAACTAGCCAGAATGAAGCACAGAGACACAAAGAAACAGAATATACAGAAGAGAGGCTAAAAGAGGTCGGGCGCCGTGGCTCACACCTGTAATCCCAGCACTTTGGGAGGCTGAGGCAGGTGGATCATTTAAGGTCAGGAGTTCGAGACCAGCCTGGCCAAAATGGTGAAACCTCGTCTCTACTAAAAATACAAAAACTAGCCGGGCATGGTGGCACACACCTGTAATCCTAGCTACTCAGGAGGCTGAGGCAGGAGGATCACTTGAACCTGGGAGGCAGAGGGTGCAGTGAGCCAAGATCGAGCCACTGTACTCCAGCCTGGGCAACAGAGTGAGATTCTTTCTCAAAAAAAAAAAAAAAAAAAAAAAAAAAAAAAAAGGAGAGAGAGAGGCTAAGAAAAAATGAGAGAGAGAGAGAGAAACAGACAGAGACAGACACACACTAAGAGACTTTAGTAAAGTCCAACATACCAAAGTTTCTGAAGAGGAAATAGATCAGAGGAGATATTCAAGGAAATCATGGCTAGAGACTTTTTGCAGAGTGGTCCAGGGACAGATTGCCTACAAAGGACTGACAATTAAACCTGCAACAGACTTCAAAAGAAGACTAAATAAAATCAATGAAACAAAGAAATATATTCAAATTGCTGTGAGAAGATGTCAGTCTAGGAATTGTATATCTAACAAAACTATCTTTGGAGAGTAAGAGTAAAATAAAACACTGTCTCACTAAAAAGTTTTATGAACTTACTACAGGAACTTTTAAAGGACAAATTCCAGGAAGAAAGAAATTAAAACTGGAAGGGCAGGCTGGGGTGGAAGAAACAACAGTGAGTGAAGAAATTTGTAAGTTTTTTTTTTCTTTTCTGAAACAGGGTCTCGCTCTGTCGCCTAGACAAGATCTCAGCTCACTGCAACCTCTGCTTCCCAGGTTCAAGCGATCCTCCCACTTCAGCCTCCTGCATAGCTAGGACTACAGGTGCGTGCCACCACCCCTGGCTAATTTTTGTATTTTTTGTAGAGATAAGGTTTTGCCATGTTGCCCAGGCTGGGAAACATGTAGTTTTAAAAATACTGTATAAAAAAATAGCAATAACAAATGCAGGTGGTTAAAAACAAGGTGAACTAATACCCTGGTTAATAATAGCATATAAGATAAGAATAGAAAATAAGAGTGTTTTAAGATCCTTGTATTGTTCAGAAAAAGGGAAGAGACAGCTATTAACTTTGGATTTTAAGAATGGATGTTAACATTTTAAGGGTATCTGAAAAAAGATAATCCAGAATATATCTTTTTAGACCACTGATATCAATAATAAAAAGAAAAATAACCCAATTTTTCTATTAGTAAAAGACGTGAACAGCACTTTGCAAAAGCACATCCAAAAACCCAGTAAGTACATTAAGAAGTGCCCATCATCATTAGTCATAAGGGAAATAAAAATTAAAGCCACAGTGAGATACCACTATCTACCCTACCAGTGTCGCTAAAATGAAAACAGAAACAAAAAACTTAATATCAAGTACTGGCAAGGATGTGGAACATCTGGAACTCAGAGTTGGTATGTCAATTAGTACAAATACTTTGGGAAACTGGCCTTATCTGCAAAAGTTGGACACACATGCCCTGTAAGCCAGCCACTCCTCTCCCAGAAATACACTCAAAAGAGCTGCATGGATATGAACACCAAAAACCATACAACAAGGATGTTCATGGCAGAATTATTTTTAATAGATGCAAACTGGAAACAATCTGAATGACCATTATCTAAATGAATTATTTTATGTTCATAAAATGGAATACAGTACATACAATAAAGAGAATGAATTACTGTTACATTTAACAACACAGACAAATCCCACAGGAAAAAAAATGCTGGGCAAAAGAAGCTGGAGACAAAAGAGTAGATATTGAATGATTCCATGTATATAAAATCCTGAAACAGGCAACACTATTCTATGGTATTCAAAACTAAACTTTGAATTTAGAATATGGTATGTTCAAAACTAAATTATGTCAGGATTATGGCTACCTTGCAGAGAGAGGAGAAATGCCTGAGAACCCAGAGCAGGGTGTTGCTAGCATTCTAGTTCTTGACTTAGGTAGGTTACACACGGTGTTCACTTTATATATATATATATAATGAATATATATATTCATATTCATCAAGCTGTACTGTTATGATTTCTGTACTTTTCTATATATATGTTAAACTTGCATTTAAAGTTTATCTGAAAAAATTAAGTGATTTAAAAGAAAGAAAAGCCTCCCCTCTTTCTATAGCAAGAACTTATAACTTGATGCCATTTTTTCTGTTGGTTAGCTTAGCTCTCTGGAGACACTGTTAAATCCTCTTTCTCACAAAACCAAAGCATTTTCGTATCCAATTTCTTATAAGAAGTAATCTAAGTTCTCCTATATGAGCTCTATATATACTCCTATACAAAATGTAAGTGATCCATGTAATATCAACTACTTAGCAAGGAGGCATAATAAATAAAGAAATGCAAGAAAATTTAGGTCTGAAATCAGTACACTACTTAACTCCGTTTCTCCACCTCAACAATATAATGGATTTAAATACATAGTGCAGCATAAATTATCACAATGTTCAATCACTGTGGCCAACAGCAGTGTTACAGTATTAATGCATTCTGTTGTCTGAATTCAACAGCTTCTCCCATCTTCAGCTCCTGATGCCATTTTTCAGTGATAAGAAACATTAACAACACATTCACAAAACACTTAAAATCTAAATTAGGCCTTCTAGTCGTTAAAAAAAAACGAAGACATTGTTCGAAACTAAATTATGCAAAATGAAAACAAATACCTGCGTGTAACCACTAACCCACAACAAATAATTAAGAATTATTTTTTCCCTTAATCACAATCTTTCTGCTGGGGAGAGATAATCAGAACAGATCCTGAAATATCTGTTCAAGACTAACACATTTCAGGGTTACACAATCTTGCCCTATCCAATCTTGTCCTAAGAGAATTTTCTGAATTCTCAGTGTAATAGAAATTTTATATCCATATTATGCTACTTTTGCCTAATACTGTTTTATCTCATAGTTTAAGAATCTGGTAGAGAGTGTGATATGGAAACATATCTGCTGGTAGAATGCTACTTTCTGATACGTTATTGAAGAGCAAAGGCTGGGAGGAAGATTCCTAGAAAAAACTAATTTTGTCTTCTTCACTAATTTATTAAAATCGGTTACTATTTTGAAAATTTTGGGGGTACATTTCATACTTTCAAATATATAAAGGTAGGTTTGTATTATTTTTATTTAATTTTTGAGACAGGGTCTTGCTCTGTTGCCCACGCAGGAGTGCAGTGGTGAGATCACAGCTCGCTGCAGCCCTGACCTCCTGGGCTCAAGCAGTCCTCCACCTCAGCCACCTAAGTAGCTGGGACCACAGGTACACACCCTCACGAGCCAGCTATTTTTTTTTTTTTTTTTTTTGAGACGGAGTTTCACTCTTGCTGCTTAGGCTGCAGTGCAATGGCATGATCTCGGCTCACCGCAACCTCTGCCTTCCAGGTTCAAGCCATTCTCCTGCCTCAGCCTCCCAGGTAGCTGGGATTACAAGCATGTGCCACCATGCCCAGCTAACTTAGTTTTTTTTTTTTTTTTGTATTAGAGACAGTGTTTCTCCATGTTCATCAGGCTGGTCTTGAACTCCCGACCTCAGGTGATACGCCTGCCTCGGCCTCCCAAAGTGCTGGGATTACAGGCGTGAGCCACTGCACCTGGCCTCAATTTTTTATTTTTTGTAGAGATGGGGTGTCCTCCTGTTGCCCAGGCTAGCCTCGAATTTCTGGGCTCAAGTGATCCTCCTGCCCTGGAACCCCAAAGTGTTGGGATTATAGGTGTGAGCCACCGTGTCTGGCCTGGCCAATTTGCATTCTTAACAGTAAAAATCTAGTAGTCAGCAGAACTAGGTTCTAGTTCCAGTTCTAGCTCTGATTTTAACTCACACAATGATTTTGGTTAAGTTACTCAGTCTTTCTAGCATTCACTTTGCTCAAGTGAAAATGAGAGGACTGAATTAGAGGCCCTTGAAGATTTCATACAATTCTAATATCCTATAATGGGTCTAGTGTAGAATGTATCTCAGACTAGAAATTTACAAGGATGATTATGGTACCCAGATAAAGATAATACAGCAATACAAAAGAAAAGCAAATAGTTAACCCTTAATTAGCCAGTCCATTTGTTAAGTTAGGTCTCTGTGCAAATGGATATTCCTTCCTCTACAAGCACCTGAATTTCATCTATTTCAGCACTTATGGGCACTGCAGAAGTGTCTATGAAGTATAGTACCTATTTGCTTTATACCTTGCAAAAGTACTTCTTGAAGATGCTATCATTTTGCTTTCCCAAAGGAAAGCTGACTCCAGTCAATCCTGTCTCATTTATACTTTCAACATCAATTAGCATTAAGGGGACATACACAGAAACCACCACTCCACCCAAAAAAAAGACTGACAACCCTTTTCCAGGCTGCACTACACCAATAAAACTGTCATTCAGTAAGTCAATCCCATAAGTCCCTCTCTACTACATACACTGTCAGGAAGCCATCAGCATTACCTGTATCTACTTTGGCTGTCATTTATGGCTCTGCTGGATGAGCCTCACCATCTGGAACACCATGGCTTCATCTTTCTAAATTAAACAGCTCAGCTGGCTTACCTCTTTCTCATCTTTCATATTATATAGTAGTGGGTCTTTCAGAGTAATAGGCACTACTACAATGAGAGGGACAACATAGTCGTAGCACAAAGCTCAGGCTCAGTGAATGTCAAATACAGTCAAAAGGACCTTAAAGGTCATCTAGTCCAATTCTTTCTTTTCACTTGTGAGAATTCAGAGGTGCCCAATGTCACTATCTAAGGTCATACAGAATGTGCATAACCTAACTTCAGGCTAGTACTCTTTCTACTCTATAAAATTTAAAGTTGCCTCTCAGGAAAGAATGCTTAAATTGGAATCCACCTCCTATAGAACACGGTAATTGTCATGCCTCTACAGCAACAATGAAACATCCACTTCAAATGAGATGAGATACTGAAAAACTTCAAGTTCTGTCTGTCCAAATGTCAAAAAATGAATTTGTGTTGATAGACACAATCTACTAGCATATTAGGCTCAGACAGAGTGCAAAATCCCAAGGAAGGAAGTAGTTTAATATTGTTCCAGTGGCAAAGATTTTTAGGATAGTGAGATGAAAGAAATGTCCCAAAGTTGTCCTCAAGCTTTGAGAGAGAATAAAATGGTGGAATGGTTAGAACACAGAGCAAGCATTTGATTCTTTATAAAGAAATTATCTGATTTGCAAAGAAATAAGACAACTGCTTCAATTATAGCACTAGGCTAAAATATCCAAGTGCTTTTGGGACTTTCTTGTAAAAATTTATTCAGGGGGGGGTTTTCCTTGTCATTTAGTTTTTGCAGCACACACATCCCATATTTAATCCACTATCTGCCTACAACCTAGTACTTAGCTATTATTCACATTCTCATGTGGGCATATACCCAACTTCTTACTCCATCAAACACTGGAATAAACGTTAATATATTAGGAAATTAGAAAAACGAAATGAACAGGAGGGAAAGCAAATACATTTTCACACAAAGTACAGGATACAGCTGTGATCTGTCAAGCTTACAAGACTGTCTCCTTAGCTAACAGCAAAGCTACAGGACTATCTTCTCAGCTGAACAGGAAGTCGCAGTCTAAAAAACATAAATGTTCCCAAGCCTCAACTCTATTCCCTTCACTTCACATTTCTAGCACGCATTAACCCTTTGACCAAGCCTGTGTAATACACCCATTCAAGTAGCCTTGACGAGGTGTCAGCAAGTCTATGGATGACAAGTACTTTGAGAGTCCACAGAATAACCTTTCATCATGATGTCCCTAAATAAAAAGCCATGTGGGACTAATGTGTTTGGTTGTACTCTTCAGAATAAACAGGTTGTAGCAAGAAAGACAAAACCAACTTTGGCCTTTGAGAAATTCATACTTGTATGAATGATCTTTATTTATTATTTTTTTTGAGAAAGAGTCTCGCTCTGTCACCCAGGCTGGAATGCAGTGGCACCATCTTGGCTCACTGCAACCTCCGCCTCCTGGGTTCAAGCGATCCTTCTGCCTCAGCCTCCCGAGTAGCTGGGACTACAGGCACAAGCCACCAAGCCCGGCTAATTTTTGTATTTTTGGTAGACATGGGGTGTCTCTATATGATGATAGTGGCCAAGCTGTTCTCGAACTCCTGACCTCGTGATCTGCCTGCCTTGGCCTCCCCAAGTGCTGGGATTACAGGCACCCGCGCCCGGCCTATTTATTTATGAGACAGAGTCTTGCTCACTTTGTCACCCAGGCTGGAGTGCAGCGGCGCGCACTCAGCTCACTGCAACCTCTGCCTCCCGGGTTCAAGCAATTCTCCTGCCTCAGCCTCCTGAGTAGCTGGGATTACAGGCATGCACCACCACGCCCAGCTAATTTTTGTATTTTTAGTTTAGACAGGACTTCACCATTTTGGCCAGGCAGGCCTCAAACTCCTGACTTCAAGTGATTCAACTGCCTCAGCCTCCCAAAGTGCTGGGATTACAGGCATGAGCCACTGCACCCGGCCTGTATGGGTGATCTTTAGTTTTCCATTTCTGAAAGTGTTTCCATGATACCAACATATAATTTAAAAAAATAGAATTTCCTTTATCTTTCATAGGATCCTATGTCAGCTAACAGACAAGGCACCTAACCCAGGCCCAAGGCAATGGAGGTGAAAAGAGAGCACTTCACAATGGATCCAATGTAATTTTTAAGTGATTTATAAATTAAATGTCACTTATAAACTATAATTTTAAAAGATGAGAGTCAAGGAAAGAAGGAAGACAGTGTTGTAGGCACTGGGAAAACTTTTGCAACCAATGATAATTTAACAGTAATATGACAGATCCTTCCTACAGTTCCACTTTAGAATGGATTTGTGATACTGAAAAGAATCATGAGCTAGATACTTAGATGCTGATTAGAGGTGCCCAGGTACATCAGCAGATCATATTCCAAATGATAGTTCAACATACATAAAAGGCTCAATACAAAGGAAATAGTGATATCTTCAAATGGTGTGTTTAGAAAAGAGAGGAGGTGGTGAGCATTTTTTCCCCAAGAAAATGCTATAGAATTATTTTCAAATTAATACTCCTTTCAATGTCTTGATTTCCCAGCTTACCCTTTACATCAGAGGAGAGCACAGCACTGTTGCCACAGTCCTCACAAAGTACTATCACCATGGGTATGATACACAAAGAATGGAGCTACTAACTCTCAAACAGGAAGTCACCATCTTGTCAATCAGATGGTACACATTAGAAATGAAAAGATCAGCAATATGTAGAAAGCAATAAAGAACATGTAGAATCGAGAGAAGGAATTCTGAGATCTTGCCCTTTTTCACAGGCGGCTCCACAATTTATGAACAGCTGGGAAATTTCCTGTTCACAGGAAAAGGATGACTTCTTAGTTCACGTTAAAGTGGAAATGACAAAAACTGACTGCATCACACAGAAAAAAAGGTGTTTCCTGAAAAAAGGAGAGACAGAGTGCTGCCTTTATTTGCAAAAGAAATCGCCCTCCTCAAAAAATACACCACAAAAACCCAAAGTACAAAGGAAAAGCAAAATAACATGCATATGGCAAGCCAAAAAAAAAAAAAAATCTTCAGGAGATAAAGGAGAAAATAACTAAATCAAAGAAATATTTCATGGTAAGAGTTAGCTTCAGTGGGAAAATCATTTTGTCCCTGTGGGTTATTTTAAATGCAAATATGCATAAGGGAAATGATAGCATATTTCCACTTGATATTCATGCAAAGATTTTTATCTATAATTTTTGAAAATGATTATCTA
Source organism: Gorilla gorilla gorilla (assembly GCF_029281585.2). Classification (NCBI taxonomy): domain Eukaryota; kingdom Metazoa; phylum Chordata; class Mammalia; order Primates; family Hominidae; genus Gorilla; species Gorilla gorilla. Next base: position 122,326,413 of record NC_073232.2, on the reverse strand, counting down.
GCATCAGCTTTTCTACATACATACACAAAAGAATCCATACTTCATCACTAACTTATCATTAGCCCCTATGGATTATTTCAAAGAATCAATGCTTGGTTTATTCTTTAAATTACAGTGATTCTTAAAAAGTATATTCTTTCATTGCAACAAAAAATATTTATTGGGTGCCTACTGTTTACCACTTTACATGCTGGGGTCTCAGTGGAGAACAAGCTTCCTGCCTTCCTGGAGTTTTGCCTAGTTTTGTTTTATTGACTAGAGCAGTGGTTTTCAAACTTTACTGCAAATTAGAATCAGATGAAGAGCTTTAAAAAAATCCCAGTACCCAGACTGCACCGACACCATTTAAATCAAAATCTCAGCAGTGAGACCTAGACATCAATAATTTTGAAGCACCAAGTGACTCCAAAGAACAATAATGTTTGAGTACCAGTAGATCTAAAGCATTAGTTCCTGGCTAGGAGTGGTAGCTTAGCCCATAATCCCAGCACTTTGGGAAACCCAGGCAGGAGGACTGATTGAGGCCATGAGTTTGAAAGCATTAGTTCTCAACTTGGGTCTTTGAAAAAACACCTCTTGGTCAGTAAAACTGTTTTCCTGCATCTTTAAGGAAGAGGAATTTTCCAGAACTACTAGGAAAAATTACTGGCAACTATTTTTGGATAAGTAACAATATAATATATTCAATGCAGAGAAGAGTTAGTTGTCACATAATACCCAATTAGAGAGGTGAAGAGTGGGGTAGAGAAAGGGTTGATATGGGGAGAATTGGGGGTATGAAAAAATGCACTGGGTCACTAACCCCAGCCCATCTCTTATCCACAAAGGCATCAAAGTATTTTGCAACCTAAGGAATTCTTGAGAAAATAACTGGAAACTGTTAAGAACCTAGAGTTTCCCTATATCACTGACCACAGGAATCCAAAGAACTTTCAAATAAAGACATGGGTCTAGAAAGAACCAAAACTAACCTAATTATAATCCCATCTTCCCATTAGTATAGCCACTGCCCAAATACTCCCTGTGATAGCTAAAGAAGACCAATAAAAAGAAAGGGTTTTTCCTTTGCTCCAGGTGCATGGTTAAGGGTACTTTTGAGGAAGGTGAGATAAAAAGTAACTTCAAGTTTTACTCGCTATAGAGATCTTAGAATTTAAATTTGTGCCAATTGTTTCAAATTCAATAATTTGAGGAATCTATTCAGTGTTGACTAGACAAATCTGATTTGTCCATTTCCCATTTCCTTTTATTAACTCTTAGAGCAAATTAATACTCTAAACCACAAAATTAATTTTTCACTTTCTACTCCAAGTCCTGTAATTATTTTGTAAAAAATTCCATTTATGTCCCAAGCATAAGGAAAGGTATTTTCTACTTCTAGAAATTAATGCCTACTACTGTTTGTGATAAGGAGAAAAAACCCTTACTTCCGCTGTGCTGTCATCTTCAAAACAGTTTTAATTCCCAATATAAAATGGGGTTGATACTAATTGTCTTAGTCTTTGCTAGTTTTCAATTGCACTTTCCTGCTTTTGTAAATATTATGTTTATGCCTAAAATTAATCATTAAAGGAATCAGTTGATTAGAAAACATACCATTCAATGTAAGAACAGAAAGTCTGCAAATGCAAAATCAAAGCGAGTAACTCTAGTATGCAGTTTATTCATGGAACTAAAACATTTGAGCATCATCAGAACCTATTGTGAATTAGGTTAGTTTGAGGATTAAGGCTTTCCCTAAACCCAAGAGCCAAGGAAGGGTAGCAGTGATGCAGCTAGTTATCTCATTAACACTGGAATTGTGATGTGATTTCAGATGTCTTTGCTGACTTATAAAAATCTGCTTGCAATACAACAGCCTTCAGGTCACAAACTCATACATACGCTACCAAAGGGATTATATAGTCTGCACATTTAGCTAGGCCAAAAGATTTCATAGTCGTTAGCATGGATTTATGTTTCATTTGACCGTTACTGTCTTATTCCATTGAGAAAATTTGTATAATGAGCTTTATGTCATTTAATAAACTATGCCAAGAAAGTCTTGATTAGAAGGAGCTGTGTAATCTCTATCAGCATAGTGTCTTCAAGTTTATAATGCACTTTTACATCCTTCATTTCATTTTATGCTCAAAACAACTTTTAAAAATCATAGCTCCAATACATAGACTAAGATCCATCTTGTGGCTTAGACAAGTTAAGGGATTTACTCAAGGACACAGAGTTACTAAGTTGCTGAGTTAGGACAGGAATCAAAGTCTCTGATGCCTGCCTCTTTGTTGTTAGACAATTGAGCTGCCATAGTTACTCACTTATACTTTATCCATTTTTGTTTTAATCTGGGCTTTACTTAGAAAAAAAATCAAGGAAAAATAAGATATTAATATTGTAAATATTCATTAAAAGCTGAATCTGAGATAATACCATTGCCAAATAACTTATGCTGTGAAACTCAGCAACCCATATTTTTTATCAACTGCCAAATATGGAACACTGAACGCAGTACTTATCCCAAAACATGCTTATTTCTCAGCAAATTAATGTTCAAGAAGTACCACGTGTAGTATTTCTGAAATTAAGGGTAATAGCGACAAGCAGCTGAGTGGCTTATGTAAACAGACTGGTTTACCACTATTTTCTATGGTCATGCAATACCATAATTCAGAACACCCGGGCAAGAAGTTCAACAGTTCAATAAAATATTTTGACTACACCTGCCCATATGTTTTTATCATCATAACTTATTCCTGTTTCTTGTCTGATATTTTTTCCAGATTGACATGCCAATCAAGAAAGATTTCAGTAGCATTAAAACAGCTAATATTATTGGGAACTTACTAGAGGTAAACACTTTACATGAATTTCATTTAAGAATGAGAAAACTGCTGGGTGCGGTGGCTCATGCTTGTAATCTCAGCACTTTGGGAGGCGGAGGAAAGCGGATCACGAGGTCAGGAGTTCAAAACCAGCCTGGCCAACATGGAGAAACCCTGTCTCTACTAAAGACACAAAAAGTTTGCCAGGCATGGAGGCCAGGCACGGTGGCTCATGCCTGTAAGCCCAGCACGTTGGGAGGCCAAGGCGGGCAGATCACAAGGTCAGGAGATCGAGACCATCCTGGCTAACACGGTGAAACCCCGTCTCTACTAAAAATACAAAAAAATTAGCCGGGCATGGTGGCAGGCACCTGTAGTCCCAGCTACTTGGGAGGCTGAGGCAGGAGAATGGCATGAACCCAGGGGTGCAGAGCTTGCAGTGAGCAGAGATCGTGCCACTGCACTGCAGCCTGGGTGACAGAGCGAGACTCCATCTAAAAAAAAAAGAAAAGAAAAAAATGTTGCCAGGCATGGTGGTGCGTGCCTGTAATCCCAGCTACTCCGCAGGCTGAGGCAGGAGAATCACTTGAACCTGGGAGGTGGAGGTTGCAGTGAGCCGAGATCGCACCATTGCACTCCAGCCTGGGCAACATGGCAAGACTCCATCTCAAAAAAAAAAAAAAAAAAAAGAGAAAACTGGCTTTCTCCCAAGATCTTGCAGCTAGTTGAGTGATAGTCCCAGATTATCAATCTAGGGCTTCTAATTCTAAACCCAAGACTCCCTGTATTACACACAAATAATAGCAGCATTATCTGATAGGGCTAAAATATTTTGAGACTCAGATTTATGGCTCTTAATCTTTATACTGCATTCCTGATTTCTGAAAATGTACTATAAAAGTGACACATACTCAATATTCACATACCATTCCCCCAAAATAAATTTTAATCAAAGTCAGGTACATCTTTCACACATTCTCAGCATATATAAACAGAAACTTTATTGTTCATACTTTAAAAAATCTATTATATTGCATATTCTGTTCTACAGCTTAGTTTTCAAACATTTACGGTGGACATTTTATTCTAAGTCAGTACACATCAAATGACCTCATTCTTCAATGGTTGCTGTGCATGATTATGGCATACACATCTCCCATTTCCAGGTCGGTTTGTTTTCTTGTCATTACCAATTCGGCTATGATAAACATCTTCGTACATAGAACTTTGCATTTTTTGGAACTAAAATGTAAATTTCTAGAAACGTAACTGACAAGTCAAGGGGTAGTCGCATTTAACCTCTGACAAATTGCCTTCCATAAAAGTTAAACTTATTAATACTTTCAACACCAGTGTGTACATGAGAATTGGAGTTTTCTGTTCTAGGGGAATTTTACCTACTCTTATTTTACCTATTGATGAGAACAATAATCCTCAAGGAAAATGAATCAGTCATTAACTTCACAGTGAAAATTAAGACTACTGATGGTTAGTAAAGGTTCCAATTACTATTTTTTTAGAGTTAAAAAAATGAACAAAAGCAAGCTATAAAAACAAATTTATAACACAAGTACACCCTGTGAGAGAAAATGTACTACTTTAAGTTTATTCATAGAAAAACAATAGTCTTGGATATTACAGCATATGTACTAATTTCTAATGAGTATTACTAGAAATGCAGACATAAAATTTAAACACATAGAGATGACCTTTATAGAATCCAGATAGACAGTTTCTAACAGTTATAACCAAAAAGAAGATACATTGAGAAATGTTCAATGAAAGGTAAAAAGCTATTTTATATTCCATTATCATTTGCCACAACAACAAAAAAATCCACATTATACCCAAGCAGAAACTGGCATTATGTAAATTCATCTACTTGAAAGTGAATCCAACAGCATTCTTTTTATTACTATTGAACTAAATGTGAAAATGTAGACAGATCACTGGTAAATTGTTCAGTTGATTTTTCCCCATTCTGCTATGATCTTATGCTCTCAGCCATCTGGCTTGTATTTACTGTACTACTGGGAAGCTGTATTTGCTCACTAACAAAAGTAAAACTCTATTTTTCCTATTGTGTTTGCATAGTTATTCCCATGTGTGTGTTTGTTTTTTTCCATTTTCTAAATCAGGTATTTTGCCCACCTCAGGACAAACTCTTCAAGGCCTCATTATTATTTATATCTTCATAGAACATACTATATATTTATGGTTGTTCCTGCACTCCATTTGAACAATGTTTCTTCAAGCTCTAAGGAAATTCACCTTTTCTACTTCAACTTCTGCAACCCTGTCTTTGAATGGACCTTAGTTCCTTTCATTTGAGTCACTGACTTTCCTATCAAATATAACCTCTGAAATGGTTTTCAGGCTTAAAAATAAAACTATTCACTTATTTACATTTTTGATATAAGCTATTTGTCAAAGTAACCACGTATCTTTATGCACAGAAGGAGCCTGCAGTTTAAGAAAGCTGTTTTACCCTAAACATTTATTAGCATAGACCATCGGTCCCCAACTTTTTTGGCACCAGGGAAGACAATTTTTCCACAGACTGGGGGTCGGGAAGAAGGGGGATGGTTTCCCAATGAAACTGTGGCTCTGATTATCAGGCACTACATTCTCATGAGGAGTGTGCAACCTAAATTCCTTGAATGCGCAGTTCACAACAGGGTTCGGGCCCCTATGAGAATCTAATGCTACCACTGATCTGATAGGAAGTGGAGCTCAGGTGGTTATGCTCACTTGCCTGCCGCACAGCCCGGTTCCTAACAGGTACTGGTCCGGGGCCCAGGGAATGGGAACCCCTGGCAGGGACCATTAGGCTGAAGCAGATATCTTATGAGCAGTGAGTGATTCTTTGGTGTTTTCCTAAAGAGGGAGGGGTGTACCTACTACTTACTTTCCAGGTGGACAGAGGTGATATGAAGGATTCCTCTATAAAAGAACATTATTGGTACATTTTTTTTTCAATTCACTTATAATACCTGTACATAGTAAACAATTCAGTGGTACAGAAAAAGCCAAACTGGGCTGGGCATGAAGGCTCACACCTGTAATCTCAACACCTTGGGAAGCTGAGACAGCACCTTGGGAAGCCCAGGAGCTTGAGACCAGCTTGGGCAACATGGCAAGACCTTGTCTCTAGAAGAAAAAATTTTAAACTTAGCCATGATGGCGTGGGTCTGTGGTCCCAGCTACTTGGGAGGCTGGGTTGGAGGATCGCTTGAACCCAGGAGGTTGAGGCTGCAGTGAGCCATGTTCGTGCCACTACACTTCAGCCTGGGCAACAGAGCAAGACTCTGTCTCAAAAATAAGTAAATAAATAAAAAGCCAACCGTAAAAAGGAATCTATACAATTAAGTTAGTCTTCCTCTCAACCTTGAACTCCTTCCTAGAAAGAACTACTTTTGCCACCCTGTGATTCTTTCTATGCATTTCCTGTTTTTACAAAAATTGGAGAATGCACACTTCTCTACATCTTGCTTTGTTCTACTTAATGGTATACCCTAGAATACGTTCTATTTCAGGACTTAGAGAGCCATCTAACTTATTTTTAAATGGTTGCACGGTATTCCATTGTATGGATATATCACTATTTAGCAAATTCCCTATAACAGGCATATAGATTTTCCCTAATATTTCACTATTATAATGATGCACTTATATATACTTATTTGCAAATATTTATATAAATTTTGTATTATGTTTAACTTTTGGAGGAACCACTGTATAGTTTTTCCATAGCAGTTGCACCATTTTACATTACCAGCAGCAATTTCTAATTTCTCCAGATCCTCATCAACATTTTAAATTTTGGTAAAGTTCAATTATCTATTTTTCCTTTTGTTGCCTGTTTTTTGGTGTCACATCCAAGAAATCATTTCCAAATCTGATGTCATGAAGATTTCCCTCTGGTTTCTTCTAAGAGTCTTATGGTTTTAGCTCTTTATTTAGGTTTTTGATCCATTTGAGTTTATTTTTGTATGTTGTACAAGGGTCTTCATTTTTTTGCATGAGGACATCCAGTTTTCCCAGCACTATTTCTTGAAAAAGACCATTTTCTCCCCCTTGAATGGTGTTGGCACCCTTGTCAAAAAATCAATTGACTGTATATGTGAGTTACTTTCTGGGACAATATTAATTTTGATATGGGCAAACTGCCCTCCAAACACCAACTTATACTCCAACTGATATATGAGAGGGTTCACTTTCCATATCATCCAAACACATTTGAGAGCAATATAATATGGCTTGATGTATTAGTCCATTTTTACGCTGCTAAAAAAACATACCTGACACTGGGTAATTTAGAAAGGCACAGTGGCTCCTGCCTGTAATCCCAGCACTTTGGGAGGCCGAGATGGGCAGATCACTTGAAAGGTCGGGAGTTCAAGACCAGCCTGGCCAACATGGTGAAACCCGTCTCCACTAAAAAACAAAAATTAGCTTGGTGTGGTGGTGCACACCTGTAATCCCAGCTACCTGGAAGGCTGAGGCAGGAGAATCGCTTGAACCCAGGAGGCGGAGGTTGCATTGAGCTGAGATTGTGCCACTGTACTCCAGCCTGGGCAACAGAGCGAGACTCCGCTTCAGGAAAAAAAAAAAACAGAGGTTTAATGGACTCACAGTTCCACGTGGCTGGGGAGGTCTCACAATCACGGTGGAAGGCAAAAGACATGTCTTATATGGTGGCAGACAAGAGAGAATGAGAGCCAAGTTAAAGGGGAAACCCCTTATAAAATCATCAGATCTCAGACTTACTCACTACCATAAGAACAGTATGGAGGAAACTGCCCCCATGATTCAAATATCTCCCACTGGGTCCCTCCTATGGCACATGGGAATTATGGGAGCTACAAATCAAGATGAGATGTGGGTGGGGACACAGCCAAGCCATATCATTCCACCCCTGGACCCTCCAAATCTCATGTCCTCATATTTCAAAACCAATCATGCCTTTCCAACAGTCCCCCAAAGTCTTAACTCATTTCAGCATTAACTCAAAGTCCACAGTCCAAAGTCTCTTCTGAGACAAGACCAGTCCCTTCCGCCTATGAGCCTATAAAATCAAAATCAAGTTAGTTACTTCCTAGATACAGTGGGGTCCAGGCATTGGGTAAATACAGCTGTTCCAAATGGGAGAAACTGACCAAAACAAAGGGGCTACAGACCCCATGTAAGTCCAAAATCCAACAGGGCAGTCAAATCTTTTTTTTTTTTTTTTTGAGACGGAGTCTCGCTCTGTCGCCCAGGCTGGAGTGCAGTGGCGCGATCTCGGCTCACTGCAAGCTCCGCCTCCCGAGTTCATGCCATTCTCCTGCCTCAGCCTCCCGAGTAGCTGGGACTACAGGCGCCTGCCACAACACCCAGCTAATTTTTTGTATTTTTAGTAGAGATGGGGTTTCACCGTGTTAGCCAGGATGGTCTCGATCTCCTGACCTCGTGATCTGCCTGCCTTGGCCTCCCAAAGTGCTGGGCTTACAGGCATGAGCCACCGCGCCTGGCCAGAGCAGCCAAATCTTAAAGTTCCAAAATGATCTCCTTTGACTCCATGTCTCACATCCAGGTCACGCTGATGCAAAGGGTGGGTTCCTATGATCTTGAGCAGCTCCGCCCCTGTGGCTTTGCAGAATACAGCACCACTCAGGCTGCTTTCGCAGGCATTGAGTGTCTGTGGCTTTTCCAGGCACACGGTGCAAGCTGTCAGTGGATCTACCATTCTGGGGTCTGGAGGACAGTGGCCCTCTTCTCACAGCTCCACTAGGCAGCACCCCAGTGGGAACTGTATGTGGGGGCTTCAACCCCACATTTCCATTCTGCACTGCTCCAGCAGAGGTTCTCCATGAGGGCCCCAGCCCTGCAGCAAACTTCTGCCTGGAATCCAGGCATTTCCATACATCCTCGGAAATCTAAGTGGAGGTTCCCAAACCTCAATTCTTGACTCCTGTGCACCCACAGGCTCAAAACCATGTGGAAGCTGCCAAGGTTGGGGCTTGCACCCTCTGAGGCCACGGCATGAGCTGTAACTTGGCCCCTTTTAGCCATGGCTAGAGTGATTGGGACACAAGGCACCAAGTCCCTAGGTTGCACACAGCAGGGGGACTCTGGGCCCAGTCCACGAAACCATTTTTTCCTCCATGCCTCCAGGCCTATGATGGGAGGGGCTGGCACAAAGTTTTCTGACATGCCCTGGAAACATTTTCCCCATTGTTTTGGTGATTAACATTTGGCTCCTCATCACTTATGCAAATTTCTGCAGCCAGCTTGAATTTCTCCCGGAGAAAATGGGTTTTCCTTTTCTATCATATCATCAGGCTGCAAGTTTTCCAAACTTTTATGCTCTATTTCCCTTTCAAAACTGAATGCTTTTAACAGCACCCAAGTCACCTCTTGAATGCTTTGTTATTTAGAAATTTCTTCTGCCAGATACGCTAAGTTATCTTTCTCAAGTTCAAAGTTCCACAGATCTCTGGGGCAGGGGCAAAATGCTGGCAGTCTCTTTGCTAAAACACAGCAAGAGTCACCTTTACTCCAGTTCCCACCAAGTTCCTAATCTCCATCTAAGACCACCTCAGCCTAAATTTCATTGTCCATATGATTGTCAGCATTTTGGTCAAAGCCATTCAACAAGTCTCTAAGAAGTTCCAAACTTTCCTATATTTTCCTGTCTTCTTCTGAGCCCTCCAAATGGTTCCAACCTCTGCCTGTTACCCAGTTCCAAAGGAGCTTCCACATTTTTGGGCATCTTTACAGCAGCACCCCACTCCTGGTGCCAATTTACAGTATTAGTCCATTTTCATGCTGCTGATAAAGACATACCCAAGGCTGGATAGTTCATAAAGAAAAAGAGATTTATGGACTCACAGTTCCACGTGGCTGGGGAGGGGAGGCCTCACAATCATGGTGGAAGGGGAAAGGTATGTCTTACATGGTGGCAGACAAGAGAGAATGAGAGTCAAGCGAAAGGGGAAACCCCTTATAAAATCATCACATCTCGTGAGACTTAAGCGCAACCACGAGAACAGGATGAGGGAAACTGCCCCCATGATTTAACTATCTCCCACTGGGACCCTCTCACAACACATGGGAATTATGGGAGCCACAATTCAATATGGGATTTGGGTGGGGACACAGCCACACCATATCACTTGAGAAAGGATACATTTCATATTATACTTAGCTAAATCTTTTTAAAGTACAGTAATAATATGTTTGTTTCTAATGGGATAGTGGTTCTCATTAGTTGAGTTGGATTTTAAACATACTCATTTTACCTTACCAGCTGAAGACACTCCCAAGATATTCTGAGGATATATATTAAACAATTTCTTTTTCCCACAGATAATTCTCTAGAATTTACATTTCTTTCATTTGTGCTTCTGTGAAGCTATCTCATTTCTCATTTTGCAACAGAGACTTTTTCCTATAACTGTCTTTCCTTATTTTCCTAAGTCATACGATAAGTAGCATGACAAGTTTCTCTATTAGTTCCCAAATACTTAAGATTCAAAGAAGAATATTAAAAGATAGTATCTGCACAAATTTTCATTTATAAAATGGTTTTCAGGGATACATTAAAAAATTATCTAGGCCTCAACCTACAGAAGTTCTGATTTAGAAGACGTGGAATAGGACCCGATATATATATTTGGAGAATGCTAGCACCTGATTTTAATAGATTTCCCCACTTAATATAGTGTGCATTTACAGATGAGCAATCTGAGGCTGAGAGAGCCAAGTGACTTGCCCAAAGTCATAGACTAGAAGCCAAGTCTCCAACTATAAGTACATTATGTAAAACTGTCTAAGCCTAATATTATTCAGACTGTTGCTAAAAGTGTGTTAATTCGGTAAATCTACTTTGTAAATTGTGAGTTACCTATATTATTGAGTTTTAAACATATAAATGATCTATTAATAGCATGACTTTTACAACTGCCCTAAAGGTAAATGGAAAGATAATGAATAATATTTATTTAGCTACTGTGAACTAGCTATCTATATTATTCAGGGCACATTAGAATAGCATGGCTTTTAAAATATCTATCACAAAGAGTGATCTGGTGGAAATTCCATTCTGCTGTCTTTGGGGTGAAAACTACTACGTCTCAGTAGTCAGCACTTGTGACCCTTTGGGCTTATAGTAGACATCACTTCAGAATCACTGAACTTCAGCAATGCTTCAATACAAATCTCATAAAACCAAAAAAAAGGACAGAATTATCCTGGATTATGACAGTATTTATTTAAGGTGTTATTCTTTTTCAATTTCAAACCAAATATTTCCAAACCAGTATTTTGTGCTTGATTAGCAGCTACTATTTTTAAAGCAACTATTATGTACAAGGCATCATGCTAAGTGATTTACATATTTATTGTACTTAATACTCACCACTACCTTAGTGAGGCAACAATTACCTCCATCTTGTAGATGAGGAAAACAAGACCTAGACAAGTTCAGCAACTTCCCCAAAGTGACAACAGTAGGTAGAATTTGAATACCCTTGGCTCTTGTAACTTTGCTTTCCATTTAACCTATACATTTATGTACATTCTATAAAAATTTCACTTTAGATGAGATTTTATATCCTTCAAAGCTTTTGATCCTCCCCGTCTCCAGAATTACACACAGATGACCCTTGAACAACATGGGAGGTTAGGGGCACCAGCCTCTGACGCAGTCAAAAAAAAAAAAAATCCACGTATAACTTTGGACTATCCCCAACTATTAATAGCCTACTATTGACTGGAAGCCTTACTGATAGCATAAACAGTTGATTATGTATGTTATATATATACGTATTACTGTACTCTACAATAAAGCAAGCTATAGAAAATACTAAGAAAATATTAAGAAAATCATAAGAAAATACATTTACAGTACTGTACTGTATTTATTGATACCATAAATTTATGTCATCTGTTTACAAGACGAATCATTTGTCTGAGATGGTGGCAACAGCAGCTGCAGACCTCAATCTATGGTACACATCAAGCAATTCAACTTTTTCTTAGAATGTCATGACTTTTCTCTGCTTCTTGAAAGCATCACTTTGTATGAGTCTCATGGTGTTATTCAAGGTTTACACTTCTGCATTAGACACAATGAAAGATACACAATAATACTGAGAGGTCACTTTTTACTGAAATACACAATTTACTGGAAGGATGAACTGTTCACATAGATGATTAACATCACACAGCTTTTTAAGTAAATACTCCTAACACTTGAGCTCACGGCAACAGCAACAAGAGGTGGCTACATGATTACAGGACTACAGTATGCACGAGAGTTAATTATATGCAGCTATGATTTAATACTGCCTTTTTATGTTTATTTACATTTCTCTCAACTGTGACAGTGCCATGTATGGTCTGTGTTTGTGTGTGTAAGTTTTGATAAATTTTAACTTTTTATAATAGATATGTGTATATTTTATGGTGATAAATGATAGAAGTAGATAGAATCTACATATATTTTCTGCATTCATGACTTTATTCTTATTTTGATATTTCTAGTTCATCCATTTTTCCAAATTGTCACAAATCTCCAAATAATTTTCCAAAAGATGTACTGAAAATTATCTGCATGTAAGTGGACTTGTGCTATTCAAACCCACATTGCTCAAGCGTCAACTATAAGGAGATAAAATTTATACAGATCTTTGCTATAACTAATATTATAGCTCAAAAGTGCTAAATAGCAACAGAGGACCCAAAACCATTCTATTCTTTCACCATAGGTACTTTCCCTTTTTTTTTTTTTTTTTTTTTTGAGACAGAGTCTTGCTGTGTTACCCAGGCGGGAGTGCAGTGGCACAATCTCGGCTCACTGCAACCTCCGACTCCTGGGTTCAAGCAATTCTCCTGCCTTAGCCTCCCAAGTAGCTGGGACTACAGGCGCACACCACCATGCCCAGGTAATTTTTGTATTTTTAGTAGAGATGGGGTTTCACTATGTTGGCCAGGCTGGTCTTGAACTCCTGACCTTGTGATCCACCCCACCTTGGCCTCCCAAAGTGTTGGGATTACAGGCATGAGCCACCACGCCCAGCCAGGTACTTTACTTCAAACTGCCCAGTGTTTGGGAAAAGTATTTTCTACTAAGTAACCAACTAGTCTCCCAACACCTTGAATAATTGACGGTTCTTCCTCAGGTCTGGAACTACTTTACAGTAAGATTCCACTTGTAAGACTGTAGTCAAAATTCAAATGCACATAGCCAAATGCACATAGCAATCTATTTTGAGGACTGACTATGCATAGTTATACACATAGTTTTACTATGAGTATAGCACTTTTAAAAACAGCATTTGATAAGGTCATACAGTTACCTAGTCCCAAAGTATAAATCACATAGCTTCATTTTGAATTAAAAGGGTCTTATTAATTGAATCTCATGGGAGAAATCTAAAGACTCTCTGCTACCTCCTCTTTTGACACCTATTACTTCTTTAGTCTACAATTTTATTTTGAAGGAATATATTTGTTCTCCTCCCCATTACATCACTAACTGTATGTGAAATAAAAATTTCATTGGTGTTACTTATCAGCTGTGGATGTTCTATGAATATTTTTAACATTTTGAAGCTAATGCACAGAAGGCAGCACCTATGTTACATTAAACAAAGAATACATGAAGTGCTTGTCTGATTTTGTATGGAAAATTCTAGGTTCCTAGTTGATTCATCTCTCAAAAATCATATGATAAGCATCAATTAAGTATGAAGTTCTAGAAACACAAAGATAAAAATATATGATTCTCACTGTCAAGGAGCCAATGGTCTAATAGGCCAGAAGACACAATAATATAAAGCGACAAATTCTCACATAAGCTGTCCTAATATAATCAATCTATAAAGTTTCATTTATAGAATCAGAAGTTTCCTTTTTCTAGATGTTCAACAAAATTTTGTTTTCTGTTTTTTGAGACAGAGTCTCGCTCTGTCACCCAGGACGGAGTTCAGGGGCATGATCTTGGCTCACTGCAACCTCCGTCTCCCAGGTTCAAGCGATCTCATGCCTCAGCCTCCCGAGTAGCTGGGACTACAGGCGTGTGTCACCATGCCTGCATAATTTTTGTATTTTAGAGACAGCGTTTCACCATATTGGTCAGACCGGTCTTGAACTCTTGACCTCGTGATCCGCCCACCTCAGCCTCCCAAAGTGCTGGGATTACAGGCGTGAGCCACCGCACCCGGCCTGTTCAACAAATTTTATAAGGCTCATATCTCCCCTAATTTTCACTCCTCTCAACCCAAAAATAGTATTTCCTTTGAGCTACCACAGCTCTTAATCTGTACTTTTTACTGTAGTTATTTAAGCACACAGTGTATCTTCTCCATTGACTAGATATTCCTTGAGAAAAGAATCTATTTCTGATTTATCATTGTATCCCCCATAGTGTTTATCAGCAAGAATTAAAATATTTATTGAATGAAGAATTTAGAGCCCTGATGCAATAATTTGAAAATAATATCTTAGTTTCAAGAGACTAACATAGCTTTTACAATTTCCCAATCTACTCTTAGGAGAACTTATGCAGAGGAAAAATGTGGCTCCAATAGTGATCCCTCTCCCTAAGAAATACATGTTCATTTTACTATATCATTCTTACCAAGCTATTCATCCTTGGTTAAAAAAATAAAAATAAAGCAGCAGGCTGCTAAGTTAACCCTAAAAATGGAATAACGGCAAATAGGTGAGTGAAATATCTAGAAACATCCAAATGCAACTTTCGTAGTAAAGATAGAAAGTCATACCAAAAAAGATCAGCCATACTTAAAAAATAGATAGGATTTGTTTAAAAAAAAGAAACCTGGGAGGAGGTCAGTTTCTTTATTTAAGTTATAGATCTCTCTAAAGAACATTAATTCGGATGCAAGTTAAAAGAAATACTCATTTGGAAGAGAAGTCCACCTGCAAAGGCCAAGCCGTTCAAATGAAAACTGGGCTGGCCCAACAACCACACACACCAAGATCTTCAGGACATAATTGAAACACAAACAAAATTACTATGTCCTCTGTAGGCTATTCCACAGCCTGCAAATAAGTTTTCAAAGTCAACATTCTTGATCATTGAGCCAAGATTAATCATTACTAGGCCAGTGCATGCCATTTGCTGAAAAGCTGAAATACGTGATCATTATTTAAAAATATTAAATATGACCCACCGAAACTCTGAAGTAGAAAAATATGCATTCTATGTTTTCTCCTCAAAGTTTTAATAACTACTTTGAATAAAAATTAAATTATCTTGGTATGGGTGTACTTTAGACAAAGAACAAAATCAAACTGCTATACCGTTACTGTAAACTTTCTCATGAAATAACTGGATGATAGAAATTGAAGCAGTACTTATTTGTAATTACCAGGAGAATTCGATTTGGTTCCCAAGCCTAAGAAGTAAAAAAACTGATGGAAAAAAAAAAAAACAGCACCAGACAAAACTCAGTTATCAATAATAAGACTATTAATCTTTTATTAGTGTGCTAATTCTTCTTCTAGATAACACCAAAATCCACATTCCATTGTTATTAGACTATTTCCTGATTAAAGATAGTATTATTTTAATTGAAATAAATTTATTTTAAAAATCACAAGTGTTGTTTTTTTGGTAAAAAGATTTAAGATTATTTCTCAGCTCACTGAACATACACTTCCAGACACCTCTAAGTCACTTGAGCAAGACTGACTGACAAACATGAACAAGAAAGGCTTCACTTGCCCCAGGAAAGCCCCCTGAATGCCTGGACTCTTTGTCACCTCCTGGCTGCCTTACTACCACTGCCTTCGCTGACACCCTCCCCTCACCCAAGTAGTATAGAACAGAATATTTAAAATAGCTAGTAGTTATTCTAATATAATTGTGCTCCAAATCACCTTTTCTTAAAGTGGCACTAGTTTATCCACAGAATAGGTGGCTGTCTTCTAATTATGGCAAGCTCAAACAACAGTATTTAAAAATTAAAACTACTATAGAAATACTTACCTACAAAGATCTAATCACAAAGTTTATTTCCAAAGAAATATGCTTCTCCTTTTACAACAAATAAAGTCATAAAATCTTCCAGAAGGGGATTTTTATCTGGAAAAGGAATTTCTTAATACAGGGTCATGGATCCCAAGAGACGCTACCAACTTTAGAATATTTTATTTGAATTCTCTCAAATATAAAAAAATTGTCCACATATTTTTTGGGGGGAGAATCCACGGCCTTCATTAGTTCTTACAGGGGGTCTGTGATCCCAAAAGAATTTTAAAAGTAATATAACTAGCCTGGGAGTTTTAAGTAATGATTTTGTTGCTACATGCCTATCAGCTGTAAGGTATCTATTGCAAGTAACTTGTTGTTGATTAAGTACGAAAATTTCTGAACTAGTTGCTTTTTAAACATATAACAGAGGAGGCCCAAGGTTACTGTTATAATAGCTTAGTTCTCACAATCTTGCATTTCTTGTATGACAGAGAACCAGAGCAGTGGAAATTGCCCATAATTCTAAGCACGTCTGTGGAAATGTGAGTGCGAACATCCTATGTCACACATAATCTAGAAGAAAAAAGCTTGAGAACTGCTGATTTGAACCAACCCTTTCATTTTACAGATGAGGAAACTTAGGCTTAGAGATGTTAAACCATTTATTTGAAGTCACAAAGGGGTCTGATACCTTATTCAATGTAACCTCAAGCAGGGCCGGGATTGAAATGGATCCCTACACTGGCATTTTCTTAGTCTGGATTGTGGCTATAAAAAGGATGATTTTATACTTTGGTATTCAACAAAGTTCCATCCCTGGTGTACTTCTCTCACTCTGCACATTCACCTTGGAAAACCTCATCTGCCTCCCACAACTTCAACTCTCAATTCTCCTGTTATTAATTCACAGATCTGTTATTTACAGTCCTGTCAAACTTCTAGCTTGTGCTCCAGATCTCTATGTTCAACTGCCTACTTAAAATCTCCTGCTGTGGTCTGCTGTTCAAGTATCTCAATCTTCAAATGTTGAAAAATCAAACTGTTATCACCCACATATTCTTCCAAAGACAGAGAGACAGCGAGGGAGACAGTGAGAGACAGCATGAGCAAGAGATACAGCATGAGTGAGACAGAGAGGGACAGAGAGACAGAGAGAGAGAGAGAGAGACAGAGAGAGCAAGAGAGAGAGAGAGAGAGAGCGTGTGTGCAAGCTCTTTTTTCCAGTTTTCTTTCTCCATGCCAGAAACTAGGCACTTCTTTAACCTGACCTTCAAACTCCATCATTCCTTCTGTTTTACCATTTTTCCTTTCAGGAAAAGTCTCTTCCTCTCTATCCGAGTCCACTGATCTAGTTCAGGCACTCTCTCTCTCCTGGAATACTTTAGTAATCTCTTTACCTTCAACCTTCTCTCAGTCCACTCTCAATACTGTTGCCAAAGGAAGATTTTTAAAACACAAATCTGACCACATCAATCCACTTCTTATAAATCCTTCTTTGGCTCCCTATTTCCCACAGGAAAAAGTCCAAATTCCACAACATGGTATGTATATGTCTCCACGGTATAATCTTTGCTATAAAACTATCTGCTTTATACTGCAATGGAATAATGAGTACTTAAATATGCAATTAAGTACTCCTAATTATGGATGATAATCATCAAAAATTACTGGGTACATAAATTAATTGGCCAAACTAAATTTGTGCTGTGTGATCCTGCCAGTGTCAATCTGTTCAATCATGTTTCAGGTAAGCTGGCCTATTAATCACCTTCCAGTCTTGGCAAAGGTTTTACATAATCTATCTCCACTAGGTTGATAAGAAAGCTGCATCACATGTTCCACTAAGTATATTCTCACCCAAACCTCATTCAAACTAGCAATGTCTAACATATCTTTATGAGGTAAAGACTGGAAATCTGAAAAAAAAATAATAATAACTTTCCTAACGATTTACCTAACAGCAAGAGTATTTGCAGCAGGCAACCTCTAAGAACTCCCTAACCATCCCATCCTCCTGGTATTCACAACCATGTGTAGTCCCTTCTCACGTTGTATCACAGTTGGTCTGAGAGAGCAACAGCAATAGGGGCAGAAGTGGTGGTATGTTCACAAGATGAGATTATTTTTAAAACTGGCTTCCATCTTGGGTCCTCCCCGTCCTTCTACTTGTTCCAAGGGAAGCCTGCTGCCACATCTTAAGAACACTCAAATGACCCTGTGATGAGGCTTGCTTAGCAAGGAACTGAAGCTCTCCACCATAAGCTCATGAGGAACTATGGCAGGCCAACAACCAAGAGCGAAGTTAGAGGCAGCTTCTCTAGCCTCAGTCAAGCCTTGAAATGACTGAAGACCCAAGCCAGCAGCTTGACTGCAACATCATAAAACATCCTGAGCCAGAACCCAGCAAAGCTGCTCTTGGATTCCTGATCCACAGAAACTGTGAGATAATGTTTGTTGTCTAAAGCTGCTTAGTTTGGGGGTAATTTGTTATGTAGCAATAGATAACTAATATAGTATTTTATGGTTTTGCTTTTTTCTTTAAACAGGGTGCTCACTGTATGCTTTCCTACTGGAAATAACTTCAGCAGTTTGTAATAGCTTCACTTTCATATACATAATTAGCATTAACTTCAAAAGACAATCCTCCTAGATTATATCCAGGTGGCTGGAACTCTCTGCCACTGCATCATGCCTCAAGGTCAGGGCCACACTCCTCCTTCCTCATTAGTCCCTCCACCTAAATTACAGCCCTGAACACTTTTTTTTTTTAACTTCACCAATTCAAGCTCTTCTCCAATCAGTTCCTGAATGCTTAAATTGGGGTAGGAGAACTTTTAAGTCAGAAGGTCTTGAAGGATGGGAGGAGGTGGTAGCGGAGTGACTGAGTGGGGCAAGCAACAACATGATTACTCTGGAAGGAGAAGAGTTAGGAAGGCTCAAAACCAGAAGCAATGTGCAAGGTAAGGGAGAGGGTCTGGCCAGAGTGGGCTTAAATATAAATCATTACAATTAAAAACTACAGAAACATTTCTGAAGAGTTTCTGAAAAGTTAAAAATCACCACAAATCTGCCAGCACAGAAATAATCGCTAGGAAACACTGTGGTAATACCCTCCAAACACACATAAAGGTATCTATTCACATATACATGTACATTCATGCAATCAATTTTTTCATATTACACATATTATAGCCTATAATTTACTGTAACATCTTTCTAAGCAAATAAACATCATTGTTAATGGCTGTGTTATATTCTAATGTTGTATAATGTGTGTAGTTACTAACACTTATTTGACCAGTCTCTTTCAAACATGTCCAGTTTTTTCTAGTCTTTACTAGTTTACAAATATAATTTTCATCCTTATGCATTTAACTTTTCACATTTGGACTCTGTAGGTAAATTCTTTGGAGAATTATCGAGTCAATGAATACAAACATTTTAACACATATATGTATATGTGTGACCCTTAAGAAACAGTGCATCAAGACAACGTGCTTTTAAAGAGCAGCTAAAAGAGTCCTTTTATAGTAGACAGGCTTTTATATCTGTTTAAAAAGAACAGTTAATAATAAGATTCTAAGGGCTGCATAATATTCTAATAGTACTTAATGATTAAAGACAAATGTTAAACAAATGTTTTAATAAAACAGCATACAAAATTGTTTTTATGCTGCTGTCCCAGATTTGAGCTCTAGTTCTTAAAACCTACTATGGATTCTTCCAAGGTCTCTCTTTCCTTACAGGCTGGCTGCAAAAGATCCAAGATGCAGGGCAGAATTCAAAGGCTCTGGGGGATGGGGGCCACCAGATGAATTAGCCTGGGTCCACAAACCCTCTTCTACCCCCACCTAGTCCACACTGAACTACATGTAAGTGGAAAATAAGTCACTGAATTCTGGAGATGTTAATAAAGCATAGATAACCTACCTTAATATAAGAGGCTATCTCTGGGTGGTGGTTTACTGCTAATTTTTATCTACCAATTTGTTGCTGTATTTTCCAAATATCTTTTTTTTTTTTTTTTTTTTTGAGACGGAGTTTTGCTCGTTGCCCAGGCTGGAGTGCAATGGCACCATCTCGGCTCACCACAACCTCCACCTCCCAGGTTCAAGCGATTTTCCTGCCTCAGCCTCCCAAGTAGCTGGGATTACAGGCATGTGCCACCACACCCGGCTAATTTTGTATTTTTTAGTAGAGATGGGGTTTCTCCACGTTGATCTGGCTGGTTTCAAACTCCCAACCTCAGGTGATCCGCCTGCCTCGGCCTCCCAAAGTGCTGGGATTACAGGCTTGAGCCACAGCGCCCAGCCTGTATTTTCCAAATATCTTATGAGTTTATGCTGTTTTTACAATCAGAAACAAACATACATAAAAATAGTGCTGAATGCAGTGTATGTTATGATATGGCAGTGTCCTTTAAATTTAAAATCACCAAAACATGACTTTTGAAATAAATATAATATACAGTTAACTTTTTTTTTTTTTTTTTGGAGACTGAGTCTCGCCCTGTCGCCCAGGCTAGAGTGCAGTGGCAAGATCTCGGCTCACTGCAACCTCTGTCTCCTAGATTCAAGTGATTCTCCTGCCTCAGCTTTCCAAGTAGCTGGGACTACAGGTGCCCACCACCACGCCTGGCTAGTTTTTATATTTTCAGTAGAGACGGGGTTTCACCATGTTGGCCAGGCTGATCTCAAATTCCTGACCTCAAGTGATCCGCCTGCCTCGGCCTCCCAAAGTGCTGGGATTATAGGCGTTGAGTCACCTGCCTGGTCTATACAACTTAAGAAGCTGAACTGTGTGGCTAGTCACTATGTGACTGTGTCACAAAATTTCATGCCAGTATTAAAGAACAGCAGGAACCCATGGTAACACTGAAACAGAGGTCGACTGATGTGTGTTTAACTGGCTGTAAAACTTTAGGCAAGTCCAGGAAATGTTCCATTTCCTATCATATAAAATGAGAAAGCTGAACTAGAAAACCTCTGAGGTCTATGGTCAATTCTTTCCAACTAGTATTTTCTTTCTTATGATATACCTAGTCCTCTCAGAATGCTCCATGTCCTAGAAAACCCACCTCTTACCCTCAGAAATTAGAACCTGACCACTTATGGGAAGCAAAAAGCCTAGTCTAGTTAACCGTGGCCCAGGTAAAAAGAGGCTGTATTTTTTGTGGCTAAAGCAGTGGCTGCTTCAAGAGGAATATGCAAAAGATCTTTCTCCTCACCTAATATCTAACTCCAGAAGGCTAGTCATAACACTACTTTCTACTGCTGGGGAATGACCTGCACACTCCTCTATGAAATGCTATCCCCATGCCTTAAACAGCCAATATATATTTAGAAGATTACATATATGACAATACCTCAGAGAGTGAAAGTATCTACTTAAATACTGAAATGTGATCATTTAAAAAAAAAAAAAGGAAGGCTGGGCGTGGTGGCTCACGCCTGTAATCCCAGCACTTTGGGAGGCCAAGGCGGGTGGATCATGAGGACAGTAGATAGAATCCATCCTTACGGTGAAACCCCGTCTCTACTAAAAATACAAAAATTAGCCAGGCGTGGTGGCAGGCGCCTATAGTCCCAGCTACTTGGGAGGCTGAGGCAGGAGAATGGCATTAACCTGGGAAGCAGGGCTTGCAGTGAGCCAAGACCACGCCACTGCACTCCAGCCCAGGCGACAGAGCAAGACTCGTCTCAAGAAAAAAAAAAAAAAAAAAAAAGACACTTTCTAAACTATGTAAGGGGATTATCACATGAGAAATATAACTTGGAGAAGGTATGAACAATTCCAGAACTGGTAAAGATATTCTAAGTTATAATAATGAAACTGGACTCCATGGTAAAATGCTGCCTCACTGCAGATGAAACCATAATAGGAAAAGCTAATAAGAAAAGAGCTTCCAGGACAGTCCACAACAGATGACAGATTTTTTGTTTATTTTTTTGAGATGGAGTCTCGTTCTGTTGCTCACGCTGGAGTGCAGTGGCATGACCTCGGCTCACTGTAACCCCCGCCTCCCGAGTTCAAGCGATTCTCCTGCCTCAGCCTCCCGAGTAGCTGGGATTACAGGCATCTGCCACCACACCTGGCTCATTTTTTGTATTTTTAGTAGAGAAGAGTTTCATCATGTTGACCAGGCTGGTCTCGAACTCCTGACCTCAGGTGACCTGCCTGCTTCAGCCTCCCAAAGTGTTGGGATTACAGGCATGAGCCACCACGCCCGGCAGATGATAGGCTTCGATGGGGACAGTGGTGGCATGAGAGACAGGAAAAGAGAAAATTCAAAGACAATTCTTAGTCTAAAAAAACACTGAGTCTCAAACTTGGTCTCAAACCAATAGTAACACCTGGTAACGTGTGAGAATGCAAATTACTGGGCCTTACTTCAGACTTAAAGAATCAAAGTATGGGGTGTGGCCTAGCAATTTATGGTTTAACAAGCCCTCCAGGTGCTTCCAATGCATGCTAAAGTCTGAGTACCACTAGTCTAAAAGGATTCATACTATTACTGGTAGTAGAAAAGAGAGAGGGTCAAACTACAGGCAGCTGACAAAGCGCCACAAGTGCAATTTCTGTTTAGTCAGCAAGTCTAGATTGGATTTAGAGCTTTTAATGGCACTTCTGTTGATGGGAAGTTGCTTCGCTTCCTGATGGAGTCAGTTATCACTCTAATCATTAGGCTTCCTCACCAAGCAATATCCTTCAGAATAAAGGCTGTTCTAGTGAGTTTACTCCCTTTACCTGTAATTTCTTTAAAACATGGGATGCAGATAGGTGGGGTTGGTGATAGAGCAGAGGGTGGAAAGGGAATCTCAATGAAGGTATAGCAGCAAGGGGGCGCTGACATAATGATGAGAAATGGATGAGCTCATTACCTTACAGATCTTGTACCATCTAATGAAACCCTAAGGACAAAAAGTTTATTTTATATTTCAATATGAAAGAATCCCTCCCTCAGAATTCCACTTGGTGTTTGATGGTCTGGTTATAAATACTACTTAGCATTAAACATGCCATTTTTATTTATTCAGCAAATGGTAAGCCAAAGCTAACAAACATGGTCTTCCAAATGCAACTGAAAAAACTGTCTCATGATTTGGTTTGAGGGTTAATGGCAAAGAACTATTTTTCTAGTAGGTTACATTTATACATTACATGTTCCAAAACCTGAAACATGGCTGGTTAATCTTTTTTGGTTTAATTTACTTAATGTATGCATTGGCTTACACTTAGAAGCTTGTCTATACTTAGTATTTCCTATTACTCACAAAATGACACAACTTTCCTGTTTTACAACCTGGGGATGATTCAGGATCCACATTTAGATATAACATTTTTAAAAAAACATTCTCAGATGTCATTTTTAAGGAATTCATGGAAAGCAAAGAAATGTTTAAAACCCTTTATATTCAGATTAGAGAATAGAAACAGTAGACTGGTATACGTAAGTAATTTGCTTATCTTTAGAGTATGATTGTCTAAGTTGAGAGTCTCAAAACCTCATTTAATAACTGATTACATGGCAGTATCTTGGATTATTGAAATCTTTGGTTTTCCTTTCAGCTCAAATGAGAATTACAGACTAGTTTAATTGCTACTAAAACATTTATCTTACAGTTGAATTTAAAATAATTATATTTTATTTTATTAATGAAAAAATATAATTTTAAATTATAAAATACTTGCTAAAGAAATTATCTGGTTTATCAAAAAATGTAATTTTTTGAAACAAAAGGAAAATTATATTTACAAAATACTAAAATGTCCCAAGATATATGTCAATATCAATTCAAAGACATACCCCATAGAAATTAACATTTCTATGTAAAATGACCTTATGAATACTGATTTTTAAAACAAAAGCATTATATCCCCTAGGCTGAGATATTTGTAACTACAAATTTTAATTGTAGTAGTTCCAAAATGTAATCAAAAAAATAAACTCTAGAGATTTGTTAACTCATAACTTAAGGGCAGTGTTTTCCCTAAGAGTGTTCTAAGAAACAGGAGCTCCATGGGATGGAACTAGAGAGACTGATTTCTGTGGTCTAGTGACATACTTGAGACACACTGAGTTTTAACAAAACAAGGCAAACCCTGTACTTAATTGCAATACTTCTCAGTCTTTGCTATGCTAAGGTACAATATAAACCTTTAAGAAATGGTACAGAAAGTAGTTTCCCAAACATATTTGGCACTATTTATCCTGAGAAATCTCTTAGAACTAATGATCTACATTAGTGGGAAATGCAGATGAGTTAATCCTAATAAACACTGCAGGCAACTAGCAAATTATGGTCCCAGAGATTCAAAATAGAAATTAAAGGCAGCTGAGTATAGCACAATGACTTTATTGTCCCTATTTATTATTTACAAGAATGCACAAAGTATTTGCATTATATACATAATACTTGTACTATATACATTTTAATATAGCACTTATGAGAATTTTAAAATTAAAAATTAACTGGTTTTTAAGTAACTATACTTCAAGAACACTGCTCCCTCTATGAAATCCCATTCCCCAGAAACGGGCCCATCTGATTAGCACAGCTGATCTGCCAGCTGGATGGATCCCAAGTAAATTTCAAACCAGCACTTGGCAAAATATCCCTGTACCCTGCATTTTACATGGAACACAAACTAAAGATGCATTCTGGGACTGCCCTGAGAACCAAACAATTGTATGGCGACATGAACATATTCTCTTTATCCTCTTTATATTAAATTTGCTAGATGACCAATTTAAACAATACTTCAAATGCTGTGGTTGAATTCTGCTTACATCTATTCTGCTCTTAGTCTGTTGGCATCTAACACTGGATCAGAAAAGACTGCCATCTGGTAGTTATAGCAACCCTTCACTAACTTGGTCAGAAGTCGAAGACCATAAGCCTCAAAGAAATGCAAACCAAGTTTATTACTATGAATATATCAAAATCTTCTTTTTGTAAAGCCATTCAACAGGGTTTTTCATTCAAAGAGAAACACTGTGCTCACACACATTATATAATCGACCTATAAAAGTCAGGTTTTAAAGGAGTTAAAGGGATGAATGATTAAATTAAATGAGTAATTAGGTCCACATTCCCCTCACCCACAAGGCTGCCACTGTCTCTTTTATAAAGCCTAGGGATGAGAGCCAAATTGGCCCTATTTAAATTGGCTATTTAATTTAACTCTAACTTCTCTTAATCATAATGTGTGTGTTCTTGGGTACAAATTTTTTCCTCTCGATAAAGTTTCTGGTAGGCAATACTTTAGATGAAGAGAAATAATTAACAGTATAAAAACAATAACAACATGTATACAGCATATGAGCACGCACAAAGTGTTTTCAAACTTAGCATGATCTTAATCAGGAAGAAAAGCCAGAGAAGTATTAATAGAATAGCGATTATTTCAGATTCTACACTTTCATAAGGTTACACACTTAGGGTAATGGTAGAGCTGAGAAAGCTGAATCCACACCACCTAGTCAGAAATTCTCTTTCTAGCATACTATACTCTTTCCTGAAATAGTATTTTACAGTTTACATAGCTTTTAGTATTATAAATACAATATGCATGTACATGTACAAATACTACGCACTCTGAATTTGCCCAAGTATCCCTGCTGTCCACTTCCCCAGTCTGGTTTTACTCCCTTTTTCCTTTTTTGTCCTTCCTTTTCTCTCCTTATCTTTCCAAAGTCACCACCACTTGCTTGAGGCTGAATGAAGGCAGAAGTGGATGAGTGAATGCAGGATCCACCCTTTAAGAGCACTCATGATTTGTGATCACATCTATTCTAACTTAGAGACTAGCATGCCAACACATGGACTATTTCTCCGAGCTCTCATTCTTAATGCAACAATGTCAAGGACATGGCCATTAAGAGATGACCTAGGATTACATAACACTTATCCAGCTTAATATGCTTATTCTATCCCATTATTTTACTTCAACCCTCTTTGTCTATAAAAATCCCTTTCCTTATATGGCCAGTCTCTGAAGTCCAAGATTTGATATTCCTGGCATTTAGCAAAGGAGACTCTTCTTGTATCTCTTCCTGAAGGCATCTGAAACATTTTTTGTGACTGATTTTCCAGGTGAGAAAGTCATAGGCTTGATCTATACTGTTCAACTGGCTGCCAATAAGATTAAATCTCTTTGGAGTTGCTAAGAGGGGAAACTTTAAATGTTCTTATCACCAAAAAAAAGTATTGAGGTAATACATATGTCAATTAGACTGATTTATGCATTCTCATAAATCATATTCCAAAACCTTATGTTCTAAATGTATACATATTCCAAATCATGTTTTAGATAATACATACATGTAACTTTTGTCAATTTTTAAAAGTTACTTAAAAAAAAAAAATAGCTCATGTCTCTTCATTAACATCTAGGCCACTCACTAGGTACCAGATAGGGTAGGAGGGTGGCGCATTAAAGTCATCCATCAAGACAAAGGAAAACAACTTAAGGATCCTAAGTATTGATCAGTCAACACCATTTGGCCAAGAAACTCCTTTATAAACAGTACTCCGCTTCATGTTAAAGGACACACATGGAAATGAAAACATAGGGGAGTATAATACAGCTGAAAGAACACTGGTTCTAGAACCAGGCTGGCTTAGGTTGGAATTCCATTCTGCCACCTACTAGTTGCCACTTACCCAGAGCAAAGTCACAAAGTATCTGAATCTGTTTCTTCGTAATTTATAATATAAATCTGGTGGAACTGATGTGAGGATTCATGATTTTACCTAAAGTACCTAGCACTGTACCTTGCACATGGCAGGTGCCCAATGGATAGTAGCCATAAATTTATTTTTTATTTTTATTTTTTGAGGGACAGTTTTGCTCTTGTTGCCCAGGCTGGAGTACAATGGCACAATCTCAGCTCACTGCAACCTCCCCCTCCGGGTTCAAGGGATTCTCCTACCTGAGTCTCCCGAGTAGCGAGGACTACAGGCATGCGCCACAACGCCCAGCTAATTTTGTATTTTTAGTAGAGACAGTGTTTCTTCATGTTAGTCAGCTGGTCTCAAACTCCCGACCTCAGGTGATCCGCCCGCCTCGGTCTCCCAAAGTGCTGGGATTACAGGCGTGAGCCACCGTGCCTGGACTTACAAATTTATTTTTATCACCTGTTTTCAAGAAGCTGGTCAGGAGTCACCAACCATTAAAGATAGTGGGTGGAGCAAGTGGTTTGGTTTTGTTTTTTAAACTTCATCAATGGGAGAGTTAGAGAAGGAGTAGAGGTTGCTTGTAGGCAATAGTTCTCAAAACAGCACTGTAATACAAATTGGACCAGCCAAGTCAGCTGGAATAGCTGTAGCCAATGTAATCAATATATTAAAAAAAGTTATTTTATGTTCTTTTTCTTGTACTAGGTCTTCGAAATCTGTATATTTTTATAATTGCAGCACATCTCAATTAGGACTAGCCACATTTCAAGCGATAAACAGCCACACACAGCTGGTGGTTACCATAATGACAGTGGAACTCTATAATTCTGGCACCAACCCTGGGCCCATTCCAAAGAATCTACCCTAATACCCATTTCACAGGTTAGCCTAGATCCATGCCACCTAAAATCATCTCACAAATCTCTAGGTTACCAAGGGAATCTAGTTGCTTAGATTACTATAAAACACCTGTATATCAAAAGCTCACAGTCAGTTTGTCAAACATATACACAAGTATATAACTAGTAATAGCTGTCAGAAGGTTTCAGAAATTGGTGGAGAAATGCCAATCACATAATAATCACCACTTTCTTTCTTTTTTTTTTTTTTTAAGATGGAGTTTCGCTCTTATTGCCCAGGCTGGAGTGCAATGGTGCGATCTTGGCTCACCGCAACTTCCGCCTCCTGGGTTCAAGTGATTCTCCTGCCTCAGCCTCCCTAGTAACTGGGATTACAAGCATGTGCCACCACGCCCGGCTAATTTTGTATTTTTAGTAGAGATGGGGTTTCTCCATGTTGGTCAGGCTGGTCTCGAACTCCTGACCTCAGGTGATCTGCCCACCTCGGCCTCCCAAAGTGCTGGGATTACAGGTGTGAGCCACCGTGCCCGGCCATCATCACTTTCTTTTAGTTGAGTACATTCCAACCAGGTCAGCTATCATCAAAATTCCACAAACCTGAAAGAACTTTTAATAAATAAGACTCCTTAAGAGTGTTACTAAAATAAAGTACGAGTCTGGGCAATTTTTAAAGGCCAATAATAACTTTAAAAATTCTTTATATCTGATTTGTCAGGATATTCCATGCATTTGGACAATCATACCTTTAGTTAAGTTTGTTAAAAATTCAACTAAACCGTAAGCAACTTTCAATCAGGTAAGAAAAGTCTTGTCATATCGTTTGCTTTTTTGCAATTCAAAAAATACTTTCAAAGTATATAAAGTGCAACCAGATGCTACTGGCAAGAAAACTGGATTTTTCAAATGTGACTGATTTCCAAGAACATTACCACAGATGAGGCCTACACATTGGTGAGCTTAAAGCTTTGGAAAGCCCTTATCTAATCATCTATTCAGAACTCTCCATGCTTTCCCACTTTTCAGTATTTCAAATTTTCAAATAAATATCTCAAAATATATAGCAAATCAGAAATATGATGCGTATAGGAGGACTTCTCCTTAACAGATTCAGAACACATTGTTACACAGCTAATGTCATAGAAAGTACAAATTAATGTTAATGCCGGAAGAAGAACAATATGCCATTTGCATTATAACAAGAAGTATAGTCACCAAGTGGCTGTTTTCTTCCATTTAGAGATGTTTTCCTTAGTTCCAATTACTACAAGTTTATAATCATCACGACAATCTATTACTCTGTATATTAAACTTGCAAAGTAGACATAAAATGTTTACATTCCAAACTGCAATAACTACTGTGATAAAACTTTTAAAGAAATGGGAAGTGAGCCAGGCACGGTGGCTCACGCCTATAATCTCAGCACTTTGGGAGGCCGAGGCAGGCGGATCACCTGAGGTGGGGAGTTCGAGACTAGCCTGACCAACATGGAGAAACCCCGTCTCTACTAAAAATACAAAAGTAGCTGGGCATGGTGACACATGCCTGTAATCCCAGCTACTCGGGAGGCTGAGGCATGAGAACTGCTTGAAGCCGGGAGGCGGAGGTTGCGGTGAGCCGAGATCGTGCCATTGCACTCCAGCCTGGGCAACAAGAGCAAAACTCCGTTTCAAAAAAAAAAAGGAAAGTGATGAATTTGTATCATATGTAGGGAAAGATGAAAAGTTAATTGTGATTTTTCTCTTAACTGAAACAAATTCAGAAACATTTACTAATGCTATTAATGGTATAAGTACATGGAAATAAAATTAGCAAAACTCATTTCTATTTAAACAATGCAGAGTATGAATGATTCTACATCATTACTTTCTGAACTTTTCAGATAAAAGTACTGAATTAAAATCTCAACCACAATGCTTAGAGACTCATTTGCTCAGGTCAAACACTGAGTCCCAGTCAATTTTGTAAATGGGCTATTTATTTTTTCTTTTGTTTTGAGACGGAATCTCACTCTGTCGCCCAGGCTGGAGTGCAATGGCATGATGTCGGCTCACTGCAACCTCCGCCTCCCGGGTTCAAGCAATTCTCCCTGCCTCGGCCTCCTGAGTAGCTGGGATTACAGGCGCCCGCCACCACGCCCAGCTAATTTTTGTATTTTCAGTAGGGATGAGGTTTCGACATGTTGGCCAGGCTGGTCTCGAACTCCTGACTTCAGGTGATCCACCCACCTCAGCCTCCCAAAGTGCTGGGATTACAGGCGTGAGCCACCACGCCCAGCCAGGCTGTTTATTTAATATACTTCTATGTTCATTTTAGGCTTTTCTCCTCTCTTTTCCTGTCTCATAAGGGGAGATGGGGGTCAGGGATGTAAATAAGCAGCAAGCATTTATTCAATACATATTTACTGAGCACCTACTATGTACCAAATATTATCCATATTACACACTTTACGTATGTCATCTCATATAACCCTCATAGCAACTTGAGAGGTATTTAACCCCAATTCTATGTATGAAAAAAATAAAAAGGCTCAGAGAAGGTAGCTAACTAACTTGTTCAAGGCCAACAGGACTCTAAGATCTGAAGTCAAAACCTGTCCCAACTTTTCTTCCCCAACCCCCGCAACCTTTTCTACCCAAGCTCTCCTCTCACTTAAGCATAACCAACTGAACCTGCCCTCTGAAGTTTTCATTCAGTAACAGTTGCATTTTTTCAGTAGTACTAGCTTTTGGTTATCACATAAAGCACAAATGGTTAAAACATGCCCCAGGAATGGTTTAATGTGTTTTTTTCCTCTCTGAAGTGTCTCACTTTCCTTTCAATTATAGAGGGAGCATACAAAGAAATGGCAAGACTTTAGTCCCCCTAGAAAAACTGCTAGTGGAGGAATTCTCACCTGAGGTGGGATAAAAGAGAAAGATGTTCCAGGGATATGCTGTCCAACTTGATAGCCACTAGTCACATGTGACTACTGAAAACTTGAACTGTGGCTAGCCTGAATTAAGATGTGCTAAGTGTAAAATATAGACAGGACTGAGTAAAAATTTTTTATGCTGATTACATGTTGAAATTATATTTTAAATATATTAGGTTAAATCAAATATATTGAAACTAATTTCCCGCCCGTTTCTTTAAAAATTTTTTAATGTGGCTTCTACAACATTTTAAATTACATATATGGCTCACATTTTGGGGTGGAGAGAACAGTACTATTTCAGGGCCTTCCTATGAAACTTCAAATTATACCATGCAGGTAGTTCTTGCTACTCAACCTGTACAAAAGGCATCACTGAACAGAAGGCCTAATCCTTATGATTACAACTCTTGATAGCTCACTAGATTTTCTCTTAAAAGACAAACATTTTGGGAGGAACCCATGTTATTACTCTCATCAGAAATGGCAAACAAATTCTTACAGTAATAAGTCAAACTAATGTAGTCTTCTCCCTCATTCCCCCATCTTAAAAGCCATCTTTCCAATTTTTGGTTTCATATACTTTCATGAACATATTTATCTTTACTGTTTAAGAATTATGCAAGATATTAGGATCTTCATTCTAAATATTGATTCTAAGTACAGAAGACTAGAAAAGGTATAGTTAGCATCTGATGATTTTAGGACCCAGCCAGAAGATACTACTTCGAATACATTACTGAAATCCAATGGTATTCTTAATCATTTGGCCCTCATTAAAATGAAGAACCCAAACTTTCAGGTCACTGAAATTTCTGCTTAACTGACATATTATTCTCTACAAACCAAAATCTCAGGCAAAGGCACCAGAAGTTAAAAAAAAAAAAACATCATTAACTTAAAAGAAATATTACATAGTTTTTATAAAAACTGACCTATAAGATTTTTAATATGAATATTGTCACCAGGAAACACAGCCAGACTCCAACCAGTTTAAACCAATGTAAAACATTAAATCCAAAAATTCTCAAGTACCTTGACCTTGTACCTGGGTCCTATTAAAATTGACTTAAAAGTACAATCAGCCGGGTGTGGTGGCTCACGTCTGTAATCCCAGTACTTTGGGAGGCCGAGGTGGGCGGATCACCTGAGGTCGGGAGTTCAAGACCAGCCTGACCAACATGGAGACACCCCATCTCTACTAAAAATACAAAATTAGCCAGGCGTGGCGGCACGTGCCTGTAATCCCAGCTACTCAGGAGGCTGAGGCAGGAGAATTGCTTGAACCGGGAGGCTGAGGTTGCAGTGAGCCGAGATCACGCCACTGCACTCCAGCCTGGGCAACAAGAGTGAAACTCCGTTTCAAAAAAAAAAAACAAACAAGAAAACTGGGGTCATAAGTTCTATAATCTATTTCACTCAAATGACCTAAAACTATTCCTTTTCATTGGAGGGGTGGAACTGTTTCTCATTTAAATACATTCCTTTCCAAAAGAAAAAGGAATGTCAAGGCAGCCAAATACATCCATTCTGAATTTTCTATATAATGTTCCTAAACATGTCAGAAACATTTACCATGTACATGACTTGCTTCAGCGGTGAGCACACTAAAATTGGAACAGTATACAGAACATCAGTGTGGCTTCTATTAAGAAAACAAGAAAGATCCTGACACGTTACAGATTTTGGAAAAAACTTCACAAAACTTTCCCAAATTCAATGAAATTTTTTTTTCTTTTTTAAGGAAAAGGGAAAAACAGATATCTTGAAAAGAAGCCTCAAATCTGAGAGATTGGGGTCTCTCATCCTGTCCAAACCCTGCTCTAGGGAAGGTCAGGTGGAATTCTGACAAAACCCCTTACCCCAGAATTGCATGAATGGAGTTAAGATGGCTCGTAATGTAATGAAGTGAAAAAAGCACTGGACAGAGGCAGGAATCTCAGTTTTGAGTCTAGATATGCCACAAGCAACATGTTGCCTTAAACACGGAACTTCCTTTAATCAGACTGGGTTCTTCACTCTTAAAATGAGGTAAGGTTTCCACAATTCTATGAATCTAGATTTTATCACCCTCTCTCTCTTTATTTCTATTTGCTTCTCCTTTAAAGTATACAGAGAATTCCTACGTCTACTCATATAACAGAAAGTCTGATTTTACACAAAGGCATAATTTTAGCATCTGAAGAAACTTGCAAGCCTAGAGACCCCTTACTTCTATTACTAGGGGACTTGCTTTTAATTGAACCATGGAGGCAGAAGTTGGCTACCACCACTCTGAAGATTCCCATCTCTCCTGCAAATATCGAACTAAAATTAAAAAAAACTAAATTAAATTAGTATTATTAAATTTAAAAAGTATTATTTATACTATAGTATGAGTGAAAGATTATTATAGCTACCACCTCCCACTTTCTATACCTCTGCCTTAGTGGAACGGACGCTAGGAAAGGAAACGTTTTAATAAAATCAGACAATGGATCCAGAAACTGCATCTAGGAGAGGAATTCAGGTGGTTCTTTCCCCAGGTTTTTCTGAGCCTAAAGCTATTTCTTATGCAGCAATTCATTCGCCAGGTGTAGGCAGGCCAAGTCTTGGTTCAGGAATTTTAAAATAAACAATGAAAAACATTTCTGAACTAATGTACATGAAAAGACAGCCAGGTGCGGTGGCTCACACCTGTAATCCCAGCACTTTGGGAGGCTGAGGTAGGTGGATCACTTGAGGCCAGGAGTTTAAGAGCAGCCTGGCCAACATGGCAAAACCCCGACGCTATTAAAAATACAAAAAAATTAGCCAGGCATGGTGGCACACGCCTGTAACTCCAGCTATTCAGGAGGCTGAGGCACGAGAACCCACTTGAACCCAATGCACTCCTGCCTGGGTGATGGAGTGAGACTGTCTCCAAAAAAAAAAAAAAAAGAAAAGAGGAGGAAACTTGAGTGGTTTGGGGGTGACAACTTACTTTTCACTGTATATGCTTTTGTGCCTTATTTTGTTCCATGTCTTTATATTTCTTACTCAAAATTTCAAGTATTTAAAAAATAAATGGATTTTATAAAAATTTTATTCAAATAGTAAGTTTAACTTTGAAACCAATAAAATCATTCTTGCTTTTAAAAAACTGAGCGCTTTTCACTGATTTTCATTTTACTAAGAATTACTTTCAAGTAAGTTATTTTAAACATCTAACACTTAAAAATTTTAAGCATGAAAATTTTACATTGAAATAATCTAGAAGTTAGTTCTGTCAAATTCAGTGTTTCTCCCACCCATTTATAAAATCACTATGTCCTAATATAAAGCCCTGTGTTAAATATCTTATTACAAGGAGCTACAAACAAAAATGGTCAACTGTGCATGTAACAAAGCTACTAGAGGAGCCAAATCATCTTGTTTCACCATTCAAATGTGCAAAAAGTCTTACTGGATTGGATTCTCCACTAAATTCACATAGCAAAAATAATTCTGCATGTGATTTTTTTTGGCAATAATTTATTATAGGTGCTTACGCTATGTTTACTTTTGAAGTTCCAAGATAAACCACCAATATGTTATTAAGGGGAAACCAAGATGGCACAATGACTTCCTGTAATGACAACATGCAATACTTGATATTGCAAAGCCCAATGCCTTCAATTCTTTTGTTATTCCATTGCACAAAAGTTCTGTTTACAATTTCAACTTTTATTTTAGATTCAGGGTGTACCTCTGCAGGTTTATTACACGGGTATATTGTGTGATGCTGAGGTTTGGGGTACAATTGATCCTATCACCCAGGAAGTAAGCATTGTGCTGGACAGTTTTTCAGCCCTTATCCTCTCCCTCTCTTCTGCCTCTAGTAGTCCCCAGTGTCGACTGTTCTGTCTTTATGTCCACGTGTACCCAATGTTTACCTCCCACTTTAAGTGAGAACATGTGGTATTTGGTTTTCTGTTCCTGTGTTAATTTGCTTGGGATAATGCAATGCACAAAAGTTTAAAATTAAATGCAAAAACACAGCACAGGGGAAGCACCTTCATTTGGAAACAAAAAGACTATTCTTTAGCCAAAATGATGACTATTCAACCACTTCCAAATTCATAAATGAAAACAAATTTAAAGACTGGACGATTGGGTAACACTTGAGCAGTAAAGCAGATTAAGAACTAGTCAAGTTTCTAAAATGTTTGTTTGGGAAGAAAAATATACCTTCAAGACTTGCTGAATCTACTTCATTTCTAAGTAGTACAAGTGTTCTCTTTCCTGTCATAAATCAGAGTATTGGAAATGGAGTCAAATCCCACATTTAGATTTCGACCCTCAGTGACTATATATTTCTTCAGCCTCTCCATTGTTCAGCAAGTTGCACAGATTTCTGCCTCCAAAATGTCCCATTCCTTCCTGTCTTAGTCTGTTCAGGCTGCTACAATAGAATACTATAGGCTGGGTAGCTTATAATATAGCAACAAACATTTATTTCTCTCAGTTCTGAAGCCTTGGAAGTCTAAGATCAAGACACTGGCAGACTCAGTGTCTGGTAAAGGCCAGCTTCCTTGTTCACAGATAGTTGTCATCTTGCTTGTCATCACATGGAGGAAGGAGTGAGGGAGCTCTCTGAGGTCTCTTTTATAAGGGCACTAATCCCTTATAATCACTTCCCAAAGGCCCACCTCCAAATACCATCACACACCAAATACCATTCTCTTTCAAATCTCAAAGCCATGGTCTTAGTTCATTTGCTTATCTCTAAATGCCTCCTAACCTCTTTGCCAACACACTCTCTCTCCATCGTGACCTTCTTCACACCATCAAATCTCAGAGACATTTGATTATGCCTCTTACCAAGTGAAAGAGGTGCCACAGAATAAAATCTAAATTTCTTAAAGTAGCACCCAGGGCCTGCATGATCTGGTCCTCTCAACCTCACTATTCCTACTTCCTCTCCCATATCATAACCATCCCACAGACTTACGTGGCTTTGCATATTCTAGTATTATGGCCTATAATTCACCCTCCTCCCCAACAGCTTGAAATGCTACTAGATTCTCTAAAGCCCAAGTCAAATGCCACTCTCCTCCCTGAATTGTTTCTCCCCAATGAGATATTTCCCTTCTCTGTGCCCACCTGTACTTCCTTTGAATTGTTGCTATAGTATAGCTCGCAGGTTTGTGTTGGAGTCTGTTACATAAATGTCTATCTTCACCACTAAGGTTTCTGTCTGGTTCACATATGCTTCCTTTAAAATACTGAAAACTTATGAAGCTATGACTATGCAGCCATTCAAATAATATGGACCACTGTTTTCTAGAAGTTTTCATTCTAATAAAGAAAATTACATATATATACATATATATATTTGAAATAAAATTAGGAGGTGAATTTTATGGTATGTGAATTATATCTCAAAAAAATAACTTTAGGATAAGTGGTATATGAAAGGTAATTTAGAAATATTTTAGCCAACCCAGTATCATCCTCTTTGATGGTTCTGTTTTTTTTTATGAAGGTAAATATAACTTTGGGTTGGCTAAAAAAAATTATTGGGAATTGATTATTCCATATTTTAAAATTATAGATATGGAGAAAAAAGTAGACCATCTTTATTGTTTAAGACCTAATAAACTTATTCATAAGACAGTTCCAACTCTCTGAAACCCATGGAAAGGATCATCATAGAGGCTTCTTCAGCTTCTCTAGATCATCCCCGACAAAATCAAGTGTTTAAAAAAAAAATTAGACTCACCCCTGAGTTATCAAGTATCACAAACCACCTCCTGATTTCTACCTGGACAAGAAAAGCATCTTAACCCAGCCTCTTTAAGCAAAGCAGGCTAAACCAGGTTGAGTGCAGTAATTCTTGTTTCATCCAACTTTCTACTGGGAAAACAGTTCTGTTTTAGAAATAAGGTCCACATAAGTTATTTTAGTTATTCTTCCATACATCTGAATTTGCACGCACAGATTTTTTTCCTGGTATTTTTAAAAACTTCAGACATAATTCACATACCATAAAATTTACTAATAATTGTACATTTCAGTGGTTTTCAGTATATTCGCAATGTTGCACAACCATCACCACTATCTAGTTCCAGAAATTTTTCATCATCTTTCCTTTTCAAAAGGAAACCCAGTACCCATTAAGCTGCCACTCCCCATTTCCCCCTCCCTGCAGCTCCTGACAACCACTAATCTCCCTTCTCTCTCTATAAACGTCTATTCTAGACATTTCATGTAAGTGGAACCATATAATATGTGGCCTTCTGTATCTGGCTTTTTTACTTAGCATGTTTTCAAGGTTATATTTATAATATAAAATGCATCAGTACTTCATTCCTTTTTATGACTGCATAATATCCCACTGCATGAATACCGCACTTGTTTATCCATTTATCAGTTGATAGGCATATGGGTTGTTTCCATTTTTGGGCTATTATGAATAATGTTGCTATGGTCACTAGTGTACAATTTTTTTGTGGGAACACATTTTCAATTCTCTTGGGTATATACCTATGAGAAGTGCTGGATCGTAAACCGTTACCATTTTTAACCACGTTAACTCTGAGGAACAGCCAGACTGTTCCATTTTTAAAGGGCAGTAACAACACTATTTTTATTTTCACATTTTGATTAAAATAAAATTGTTCAATCCCTAGAGAAAATGGTTTCCTTCAGGACCAAGTGTCCTTAGCAGTTAAAATAAATTCAAGGTTTTATAAGATAAATTAAATCCCTTCAAAGCATAAAGATGTATAGAAATACTTCAAACCCATATTAGAGCAAAGCTTATTCTAGTCATCAAAGGGA
The DNA here is from genome assembly GCF_029281585.2 of Gorilla gorilla gorilla. NCBI lineage: Eukaryota > Metazoa > Chordata > Mammalia > Primates > Hominidae > Gorilla > Gorilla gorilla. The sequence goes on along the minus strand of NC_073232.2, from coordinate 122,289,375 downwards.
TTAAATATGCATCCATTTAAAAAATGGAGAAGGAAAATGACAACTCACAAGTTTATATAGTCGGCCTATAATTATGCACTGATCTCTCCTCATAGCAACTTGCAAATAGATGTCTAATAGACATTTCAAATGAATGTCTCAAACTGAACTCTTATTCTCTCCCATTCTCCAAACTGCTCCTTCTTAGACTTTTGCCTAGGCCCAAAACCTTGGTGTCAAGTTTGACTCCTCTCTCTCAACATATACCCCCATATTTCAGTAAGAAAATCCTATTGATTCTATCTTTAAAATATATCCAGAATCCAATCAATTCTCACTACCTCTACTAGATACATCATCTCTCACCAAGAGTATTGCATTGACCTCCTAAGTAGTTTCCCTGCATCTACACTTGCAGGGAAACTATGTGTTTCCCACTATGGTCTAGTCTCAAAACACAGCCAAAAGAAACCCTTTAAAACATCTGTCAGACTGTGCCACACCTCTGTTTGAAGTTATCCAGTGGCTTCCCATTATCCCCACCACGTTCTGCTTCATCCATGCCAGTTATGCTTGGGCCTCGGGGCCTTTGGCTTGTTTCCTCTGCCTGCAATGTTCTTCCCTGCAGACATCCACATGCATGCTCTCTCATCATCTTCAAGGTCACCTTCTCTGTGAGGACTTTTCCTGGCTGCTCTATTTAAGTCTGCAATTACGCCCAAACACTCCCTTAGTTTCCCTTCCCTGCTCTATATTGCTCCATAACATTTATCACTAACGTAACACACACTTTATTTCTATTGACTTCCAAGAATATAAACTGCATTAGGGCAGGAGGACTTGTCTGTTTTGCTTACTGCCAAATTCCCAGCACTTAGAATGGAACCTGACACATAATAATTGCTCAATAAATATTTGTTGAATGAATAAATGAATAAAGGATGCACCGAGCTGCTCAAAAAAAAAAGGGCTAAACAGGTCACAAATATGTATGAGGAACTAATATTACTATATCTAATAAAGTTCAGATGAGAGTGGAAAGCATTTATGGGAAAAGATACCACAATGTTTCTACAGTTTGCTTTAGGAAAAGTTGCTATCCTTGCTCATTTCACGTATTTTGGAAAGAATCTGTCCTTTGCCAAAGGCTCTAGCTTCCGAAGAGCTGAAAACAAACTCTGGGAGTTGACAAGCTCCTAGGGTAATGATGTCCTTCTCTTAAGTGCCACATATACATAGAGCCAAGGACCTTCATGGTCTTCATCTTCTATTAGCCCCATTCCCAGAATCTTCACACAGTACAATCATAGGTTTCTTGGCCACTCTCCAAGTAAACCTACAAACTGGTGAATTCAGCTTCAGAAGCATAATCACAGCACCTTCAAGCACAGATGAATCTTAAAAAAATGCTTTATCCCAATGGCTCACATATTTTATATAAAAGAAAACTAGCCAGGCGCAGTGGCTCATGCCTGTAATCCCAGCACTTTGGGAGGCCGAGGTGGGCGGATCACGAGGTCAGGAGATGGAGACCATCCTGGCTAACATGGTGAAACCCCGTCTCCACTAAAAATACAAAAAATTAGCCGGGCGTGGTGGCGGGTGCCTGTAGTCCCAGCTACTCAGGAGGCTGAGGCAGGAGAATGGCGTGAACCCAGGAGGTGGAGGTTGCAGTGAGCCGAGATGGCGCCACTGCACTCCAGCCTGGGCAACAGAGCAAGACTCCGTCTCAAAAAAAAAAAAAAAAAAGCAAACAGAAAGTTACTTGCTCAAAATGTCTTGAATAGAGTTACAGTAAGAATTTTTCAAACAGTAAGGGATAAACATGACAAGTCTGAGTGAGAGAACTGAGACACTTTGGAACAAATCTTCTAAAATCTGAAAACGGACAATGTTATTTTACAAAAATTTTAAGTGAAATGGTCATATCTCGTATCAACTCCAACCATCCATCATCCACATATTAGATTTAAAAGTTATATAACAGACATTGACAGAATATGCTCTAGCATTAGGCAAACAAAGTAAATGATGGACAAATACAGATTTTTAAAATCGTACATCTCTTCCCCAAAATGAGGCTTTCCTTGTCCAGCGCTGGGAATGATGAGGATTCCTAAAGTCTTTCTATTAATACTAACTTTCCTAAGCATTACTGCCTTCAAAACAGATGTATAAGGATATTCCTATAAAAGCAGTAATTTTCATATGGAGTTAAGAGGGAGCACTGTTAAAAGTCTACATGTGACCACCACCGCCACTCCATCCCCTCCCTTCACTCCTGCCATATTCTAATATATTTCCTAGGGAGGCCAGTCCTTGGCACTGCTACAAGTAAGTCTTTGCTGTAGCTGTTAAATGCCTTATAGTGGCAAGATATTGTGAACCACTATTATAAACTATCTCCCATCATGCTATAGAAAAAGAATCATTTTCACGGACAGTAATTTCTGGCCAAAATCCTTTCCATCTTCTCCACTTAATGAAATCTTAACTCCTCCTTCAAGGTCCACCCTTGTTCTTCTTTCCCGTGAGGGCTTTTCTGACCACTCCACCTCTTTTTTTTTTTTTTTTTTTTGAGACAAAGTCTCACTTGTCACCCAGGCTAGAGTGCAATGGCGTGATCTCAGCTCACTGCAACCTCCGCCTCCCAGGTTCAAGCGATTCCCCTACCTCAGCCTCCCAAGTAGCTGGGATTACAGGCGCCTGCCACCACACCTGGCTAATTTTTGTATTTTTAGTAGAGACGGGGTTTCATCATGTTGACCATGCTGGTCTCGAACCCCTGACCTCTGGCAATCCACCCACCTCAGCCTCCCAAAGTGTTGGGATTACAGGCGTTGAGCCACTGCACCCAGCCCACTCCAACTCTTTTCTTGACCAGTTGACCTGTGGCATTTGTTTTCTGTATCTGTCATCTGGCATTCATCACACACACTGGCAAGTAACATATTTTGCATTGTTGTCTTAGTTATTGCTGACCATTCCTATGTTTGATTGGGAAAGTCTGAGTCTCAAGGAGTGATGTATCTCATAGCTTATGGGGATTTTCTGGAAGACACATATTAAAGTATAATTCCTTACAGATAAAGGAGAAGGGCCAGAAGCCCTAAGGGTGACTGGGTTAAGAATACACAGCAAAACCATCATTTAACTGCAATTTTAGAAGCTTTTGGTTATAACAAAACAATGATTCCCCAACCTTTTTAAACAAGATACCTTTCATGCTCAAAATGTGTTAACAAACAAGACCATTACTCATAATAGTAGTCAGGTATTAAATATCTCTTAATTTAAAAAATACATGGATTCAATGAAGTTTTAGTACATACACGTAAGGTATGGTACTTATTTAGTATACAGAATGTACTTGGTATGCACAAAAAGTTGGTTTCCCCTAGGACCTCAGGATGGCACATGGTTTAATTTTATTGTACTGTGGACATGGATTATTATTGCCATATTGAAAAGTACTACCACATAAAAATATTTAGAAGGAAGCAAACTAAATATATATATATTATATATATAAAAAACAAATCCCCACTCCCCTACAAAAAATAAACCCAGCCAAAAACTCTTCAGTAACTCTTCCCATGAAGGGTATATTTTAAGCACATGCCCCAGGGTGAAACAATTCACTTCATGTTTCAGTAAACTTTTCTTGTGGTTTTAAATATAGCAGAAGGAACAAAAGTTAACATAGACGAAATCAAATAGAAAACATTTGGAAGTTCATCTCATGTATACGTCCTGATTCTAGTGAATTCTCAATCCTATTTACCCATGTTACCACTTCCTTAAAAACAACAGAAACCAAGAACCCCAGCATCAGTATTTTCCAGCCAAGGCAGAAATATCATTCTAATCTTGGTTCAACTCTTCTGTGCAGTCACCAACAAAAATAAACATAAATAAATCAGCAGTATATAGCATAGTGCTTAAGGGTATTAGCCCTGACCTCAAATCTTGGCTCTGCCCTTTGTTAACGGTATGATCTTGGGCAAGTTACTTCACTAAACTTTGGATAATTTATGTGAAGTGCTTAAAATGATCCTTGGCAGGTTTTAAAGGCTAATAAAAATGGTTACTAATTAAGTAATTACATATAATATATATAAATATATAACAATCAAGTGTATTTTTATAGCAACAATTTCAAAGCTTCCTTTCAATTCATATTTTCAAAGTTCCTTCTTGTCTGGCTTTGACAAGCCTATTCCAGATACCTTAAACCTCCACTGACCTGTAACTAGTTCTGCTACCTCCAGTTCTACCCACGGATGCTACCACAGTAAGTTTTTGGAAAATAGGGAAAGAAAAAACAAACAAAAACCAGGAAACCACTACCATACACCAAAACAACAACAAAATCTACTTTGAAACAGTGAATTCACTCAAGTAGGAATCATTGCCTTACAAAATGAGACAAAAAGGGCAGGAGAAAAAAACAATCGAAGTATTCAAGTATTCTTAAAACCCTTACCTCCAGTTAGGCAAATGATTTGTTTGCTGATTCTAAGCCCAAGCAGATTTTAACATCATTATTGTCTGCAGGAGCCACCAATAACCAACCAGACCTGCTACTGAAAGACTGCTCTCATTAAAATAATTTTCTTTACCACTTAATTTAATTTCACCACTACTCGGCTGTTTTTAATATAAGGCTCAACAACTTCTTCAGGTTTCTCTTTTCCCATGCATTCCAACAAGTACTGAATTAGTTCTTCATCATGTGTTTAGGCCTCCTGCTGGGAAGCATAATTAAAATTAAGCAGGCAACAATTCCACTTGGTACTAAGATCCTGTCAAATCCTCCAAATGAAGCTGGGCCTGGTTTCTCCAGGAACTGGCTGAGTTCTGTAAGGAAAACAGGAGCTGCTCAACTTGATGCTGGCCATTCAGTAGATGGCACTCTTCCCTTTGAGCCCAAATTAAACAGCCCCAAGAAGTATGTTCTGTTACATTCAGGTGTGACACAAAGCAGGGGTTCTCTCTTCAAAGCACTTAACTGATAGTCACAATCCCTCCTGAAATGCTGACTGGTCAAGGCAGACACTCTAAAAGAGCAAAGGGACGTTTAGATTATAAGACATCAAACAATATAAAATCATCTAACTTAAGTGATTACCAATTAATCAGCTTCTCAGAGGTTATTACTATCTCAAGCAAATACACTGTTCTTATTCAGGCATAAAATGTTCCTTCCCTATTACATTCTGCTATAACAGTGACAGCCTTTCTGTGGCTAGTGACCAGACACACCCTTGTCTATCGCATGTTTTACTAAGGTATTTAGCTATGGCAAAGTGCTTAGAGAAATACGATTTTATCATTATCAACATTCACTATGACAGATGAAGTAAAAATGTATTACTTTCAGCATTTTTAACTGAAAATAAATTTGATGTCCACTTAAAAAAAAAAATCAAACATTCTGCCAGGCCCAGTGGCTCACGCCTGTAATCCCAGAACTTTGGGAGGCCGAGGCGGGCGGATCATGAGGTCAGGAGATGGAGACCATCCTGGCTAACATGGTAAAACCCTGTCTCCACTAAAATATAAAAAATTAGCCAAGCATGGTGGCGGGTGCTTGTAGTTCCAGCTGCTTGGGAGGCTGAGGCAGGAGAATGGCATGAACCCAGGAGGAGGAGCTTGTAGTGAGCCGAGATCAGGCCACTGCACTCCAGCCTGGGCGACAGAGCGAGACTCCATCTCAAAAAAAAAAAAAAAAAAAAATCAAACATTCTAATATGAAAATTAGTGCAGCTCTAGTTTTTCAAAAAACAAGTATTTTTAAAGCAATGAATTTCTAATTCATTGATAACGTGTACTTTACTCTAATAAATAATAGCTCCCAATTATTAAATGTTGAGTAAGGTTTGTCACACTTCTGTTTTGAAAATCTTTATTCGAAATTTAACAAGCAGACAGTTGTGGAGAAAGAAAAAAATTCCTTTTAGTGCAATCTCCAATTTAAAGCAAAAATTTTAAGCAATCAGATAGAATTCACCTTAAAAATTCTACCTTCCCATCCTGGCCAACATGGGGAAACCCCATCTCTACTAAAAATACAAAAAATTAGCCAGGCGTGGTGGCCCATGCCTGTAAACCCAGCTACTCGGGAAGCTGAGGCAGCAGAATCACTTGAACCAGGGAGTCGGAGGTTGCACTGAGCCGAGATCACGCCACTGCACTCCAGCCTGGCAACAGTGCGAGACTCCATCTCAAAAAAAAAATTCTACCTTCCCTTAGGAAAGTGAACTCAACTCTGACAATAAAAACTGTAAAAGAAGGCTGGACGCGGTGGCTCACACCTGTAATCCCAGCACTTTGGGAGGCTGAGGCGGGTGGATCACCTGAGGTCGGGAGTTCGAGACCAGCCTGACCGACATGGAGAAACCCCATCTCTACTAAAAATACAAAATTAGCCGGGTGTGGTGGCATATGCCTGTAATCCCAGATACTCAGGAAGGCTGAGGCAGGAGAATCGCTTGAGCCCAGGAGGTAGATGTTGCGGTGAGCTGAGAATTGCACCACTGGACTCCAGCCTGGGCAACAAGAGTAAAAAACTCTGTCTCAAAAAAAAAATAAAAATAAAAGAACTGTAAAAGAAAGGCAAGGTAAGAGGTACACTGTTTTCACCTTTAAAAAGTTGGCTGTGGAAATAAGGAATACGAACAATGCATCAACTTCATTGCAAATCCCTTTCTACCTCCCATTTGTGCAGCTCAGGCAATGAAGCATTCCACTCGTCCAAGGCACTTATGCCCAATCACAACTCCATTTGAGCTCTGACCATTGCCATTTTCCAACCACTTCCTTAGATATTAAAAGGCTGACCTTTTAGAATTTTTTTGTCATGTATTAAGACAAATGAGAACAGAAGTCACGATGCAGCTAACAGTTGCTCACTCTAACTTCCTAGGGCGTAAAAGTGGAGTGTTCTTAGAAGTCCCTGGGGAGGCCTTGACTTCCAAATTTACTTCCTTAGATATACCAAGTAAGCCTAACTATCTTCTTCAGGAGGATGAGTAAACCCATCTTTCTGCTCTAGCATTTAGTCATTCTAGCAAATCAAAAGATGATAGGATGAGAATATTGAATGGAAAAGGAAAACAGAAATGCTGTCCTTGCTCAGGATGAGCTGAGCCATTGTGGAAGAACTGCACAGAAGCACTGCTAATGGTAACAAAGACATACACCGAGTTCCCATGACACTAAAAACTCAGCACTTCTCCAACCTGATTGCTTTTACATTGTTTGAGTTCCACCTCCTGTAGTAGGTAACCAACAAACCACCACAGAGGCAGAGTTAAACAGGCTGAGTCACTCACATCAGCACTCTCCTCTTCCATTCCATCTGAAAAGGTGAGCACTTCCTTTGGTGAGGGAGGGGAAAGTAAGAAATCACAAGAATAAATTTAAAGAGGTATGGAAGCTTAAAAAAATAATTTCGTGTATATTACTTGGAGTTAGGTTATCCTGCTTAATCCACTGCTTGCCTTAACGTATCTGTGATCACTGTTATTTTATTGTTTCACTAATATAGTATACTTCTTGAGACACTGGTTTTAAAGACATTATGTTACTGTCCTTAAATTTCTCAGAAGTGTTTTTACCCCCTAGCTGGTTGAGGGAAATGTTTATCCTATGGAAATTGCATACGCCCACTGCAGAAAAAAATGAGTTTCATAACCCTAGATTAAAACCTTAGCCTTGGCCGAGTGCAGTGGCTCACGCCTGTAACCCCAGCACTTTGGGTAGCCGAGCGGGGAGGAACACTTGAGGTCAGGAGTTCAAGACCAGCCTGGCCAACGTGGCAAAACCCCATCTCTACTGAAAATACAAAAATGAGCCAGTAATGGTGGCAGGCGCCTGTAATCCCAGCTATTCAGGAGGCTGAGGCAGAAGAATCGCTTGAACCCAGAAGGCAGAGGTTGCAGTGTGCCGAGGTCACACCACTGCCCTCCTGCCTGGATGACACAGAGAGACTCTGTCTCAAAACAAAACAAAACAAAAACCTAAAAATCCAAAAAAACCATAGCCTTGTTTGAAGAGGTAGTCATCTTAAATGCCAGTTAATGTACCGCATACAAACCAATCTCCTCAGGCCCATTTTCACTGAAAGAAAAAAAAAAAGTAAACATAACATATGGTGCTGATGCAGATCAGTCTGACTTCAAGTAAAGGCTCAATTTAGATCTAACCTTACCTTAAAGATATAAACCAGGCCTGTGGCTCATGCCTGTAGTCCCAGCTACCTGGGAGGCTGAGGTGGGAGGATGGCTTGAGCCCAGGAGTTCGAGACCAGCCTGGGCAACATAGTGAGAGCTGTCTCAAAAATACAAAAAAAGAAAAAAAAAAAAGATATAAACATATGCCAAGGCCTATACATCTTGTACAATAACGGTTCAGCTTTTAGCGGAGTTAAAACTAAGCGATATTATCTTCAAGAAACAAACTTACAAGAACAGTAAGCCTTTTAAAATCAAAGATAGGTTTCATCCATTTTACACCTTTTGGTGATCATGCTACTACTATTTGGATTATGCTAGACAACTCTGAAAGCCACATTCATTCTTTAAGGTTTCTAGGATACTCTAAATTTATTCCTTCAATGCAGTTAAGTAATGTCCTAGAAGCCTGAAAGGAATTGTTAATGCAGCTTTTCAAACATACTCAACCAAAAACAGTTTAAGGAAACAAGGGGCTCTGATTCTCATTATCTGTGCTACCATCTAAGACTTTAAGTTAAACAGTACTTTCTTAACATTTAACATGTTTTCAACTGTGCAATTCAATTTGGAACTTTGAGACTGGTCCAGATATTCAGCAACATTAAAATACACATGAAATAAATAAAAGATCCACAAACCTTTTTTCTCCAACACTTTTTTTCCCACATAAAGGTATTACTCTATGCATACTGTTGGTACTCAATAAATATTACATTAATATACCAGGTGAATAATTTTTAACTTTACCTAAAAGGAAGAGAATCCCTCAAGTAGCATGGTTTGACATACATATACATACACACACACATCCATAATTAGCTACTGCAAGAATAAAAAATAATTATATTCATCTAAGGGATAACAGACTTTTTCTTTCAAGCAACAGCCAATGAAAGACTTCTAACCTGTATGTTTTAGAGGATTCTTGATATATACAACCCATTACAGTAAAAAATTACAGTAAAAATTTGAGACTGTCTTGGCATTTGGCCAAGAGAATTGAATCTCTGGCAGAACCTGAAAGACCTCATAACAATCTCACCTATAAATACTCTGGCATGGACCCGGAGTTCAAACCATAGAGTATTAACAAAGAAGACACGAAGTATTAAGGCACTTATTTTGAATCTCAATGACATGACAGTCTATGACTATCCAATTAATTTTAAATTGGGTTTAAATAACTTCAAATAGGTCTATGTATAAAAGGAAGAATAGCACTCGATTAGATATTTAAAGTTTTTTTAAAAATTCAAACTCTACATATTTAATATTTTCAAAGGAATCTGAAAAGCACTAATTATAAGAAAAACAGTGTTTAGTGTGAGAAACAGATTAGTAACCTGTGTCTTCAATAAAGCTTGCACTTTCTCAATTCAATGCATGTTTGTTTTTAGACATTTTTTCCTAACATTACATTGCACTAAGTTGTCAAAGGACATTTCATCTATCTACAATAATTCTAAACATTACTTAAAACAGCTCCTAATTTAGTTTATAATTTGTTTGACATATCAACCACAATGGTGAAGCAGCAACACACAGTTCCTTGAGGAATGTGAATGACAAAGTATAAGCCACAAGTTACATCTTCGCATTTAGGGTTCATTTTAGGAAGCAACTCAGGTGGTATTTAGAACAAACTTAAGTTAAAATTTATCTCAGGTTGATATGATGTTGGTAATCAGAAAGGTGATAAGGTTTACTGATTTACTGCAGAACTGGAATCTCCAATGGGAATTAGTGCCCTCTGGGCCACCTGGGGCCCTACATATCTGGTAAGCTTCCAAAAAAAAAAAAAAAGACTTTAGTATCTTTAGTAATTAGAAAGATAGCACACTCTAGCACAAACTCTAGCACCCTAAACATATGTTGTGTATCAAAAGAGAATACTCTTTCAACGTCAAAAGGTGACTGTATTTAATGCGGATTAACTACCACTCCTTAGATTTAAGCATAACTTGGTGGTATTAATACCAGAGGATGTGGTTAAACAAGACATGTGCACCTGATAGTCGTGGGAATACTATGAAGACCTCTCACTGGTTTGCAGTAATTACCATGAGCTCAATAGCAACAAGGGGCAGTGGTTACATGGGCTCACTCTTGGGCCAGACTCTGGCTTCAGAACCAACCTGTGTCACCTTCGGAAGATACTTAACCTCTCCATGCCTCTGTTTAGTCACTGGGTTGTTGGAAGGACTAAGTAAATTAAATCATATAAAACTCTTAGTGCCTGGCACAGAGGTTAGGCAAATAAATATTGGCTATTACAAATATTTGCTGAGTCTTCACATGCTGGGTAGCATGACCTAACAGCCTTCAAAAAGATATGTCACTTTACATACTGATAAACACAAAAAGCACTGAATACAAACCCCATTCTAAGCACTTTACATATAACAACTCGGTTAAGCTAAAGTTCTAATGTGACTGTTCCCCAACACGCTACACGGTTTGTTCAGAGCCAGGTTTCTATGCTTTTATGTGATTTCTTCCCTCAAACACTTCTTATACTCTGATGACATGCATACATGCCACCCAGTACTGCTAACCAACTGCTTTGAAATGGGAGAGATTAACCAGCTAACCACCTGTAGGCTTACATGTGACAAAAGCACTCAGACATGATAGGCCTACTTCAGGAAGCCTCAAAACCTCAGCAGTTGGGCACCACCCTGTATCTAGGTTTTAGGATTGTGTGTAGGAGTTGGGCTGTTGCTGATGTTATGTTCTCTTTGTCTCAAAAGACATTCTGGTTTTACAAAGGCCAGATCTACACTTTAAACATAATTGGGCAGAATTCACATTCATCCCAGCATAATATTGAAAAAAGGGGTGAGACGGCAAAGTGTGTAATTTTCTCCCTTTCAGTCAATGCTTGAAACTTACATTACGAAAATACAATCCTTCTATCATGCAAAATATTTCCCAAGTGTCATATGATCAACTATGTCAAATGTTCACCAAACATTTCCTGATATCATATATGTAAAATGTAGCAATACATTGAATATCTCATAACCAACTATCTCAAGAACTCCTTCAAATTATGTTTAACATTCAAAATAGATACACCCGTTTCTTCTTTAAAAACTATTACCAACATGCCAGCACTTCTGGGCACCTTAAGTGTTATCACAGACTGAACTCTTCAGAAAGATGAAGAGTTAAATGTAGCGGCCTTTATTTTATCCTGGTCCTCCTTCCATAAAGTTAATCTGCTCCATTTAAGCAAAGGAAAATAAGTTATAATGCAAGTACAATATAATGTAGACTTCGATATAAAAACTTTCTACAAATGCTCCATTTATAATGTTCCAGTTATTTATAGGGTTAAGTAACTTAACCCTATAAATGGGTTGGTCCCATAACTTAATTACACAAATATTTTTAACAGTCAAGTATTTAACTTGAAAACGACAAATTGCACTGTACTCTTATTTTTTTCAATCTTTAAAAACACTCTCACTAGGAGCCTTCTAAAGCCAAAATTAGGAACGTACACTGCACTATGTAGTCAGAAGCCATTCCAAGAAAAGCAACCATTTAATACTGCTAAATCTAAAATGCTACATAATTTAACGTAAACGTGCACGCACGTGTATGTAGCTTAGTCCCATACCCCAGAATCTTATCAATTCCTTCCCCAAACTTGCATATAATCCTCCCTCAAAGCCTCTTGGTTAAGTTAAATTCCTTAACACTCTACCAGGTTAATTGCAACAGCACATGTGCCAAGGAAATTAGTGGTTTCCTTGCGCTCCCATTTTCAACAGGCACCTACTTGCAATTAAATCTCTGCAACAAAAAAGTTCACCTGAGGCCGTTCTTGCCATTTTAAAAGAGGCCCAGATTATGCTACCTGTCTGTGGTCTTGCCTAAGCTATAATAACATACCTCCAAAGAGGCTGGACGTGCCCCAAACACCAGCACACCAGACCTGCTGCCAACTTCGCTTGTCACCCCTAGCAGGGAGCTCAACCTAACATGTATACGTTTGTAGGGGCGGTGTGTTTGTGTGTGTCTGTGTTGGGGGGTGGGGAAGCGGATTATAGGAGAAAGGTGACTGAACACTTTCAACTTGTAACAAAATTTTTTTTTTTTAAATGAGGAGAAAAACAACTAAAACCAACATTCGCTCTTTTTCCTCCACCTTTTCTAAGCGCAGGAACCTCCCACTCCCCTGGAGCGCACCTTCAGGGCTTAAGGTCCCCGGGGTCACCTAAGCTTCAGCCAGTAACTGATTTTAGTACTCCCCGCCTTCCTAGGGAAAAGCAGCAGACGCGCGAAGCGTCGGGCCCACCCCGCTGCGCCGCAGGCCGTGCACCGCCACCCCCGGACCCTCCCCCGCAGGTACGCTCCCCTCTGGCCTGGCCGTGGTCCCCACTCCCGCCCCGGAAAAGGGTTCACCTGAGGCCGCAGGGACAGCCAATGAGAAGTCCCCTCGGCCCCGCCAGCCGCCGCTCCCTACCCCCGAGCGACCCCCGGTAGCGTCCCCAGTGCCAGCCCCCGCGCGGGTGCCCGCGTCCCGGCCCGGAGGAGAGGCGGGACGACGGCGCGTCCTCTCCCCGCAAGATTACCTCGCAGCGCGTAGCCGGCTTTGTGTTTCCCCTCCCTCCTTCTCCGCAGCCGCCCGGGCTGCAGCAGCCGCCAGATCCGCCGCTGCGGCCGCCTCTTAAGCGCCGCAGAGCCCCAGAGGGTAGGGCGGGAGAAGGGGAGGGGGCTTGAGGAGGGAGGGACCTGTACGCCGAGCCCTGTACAGCAGGAAGCGGCGACACCTGGGATGCCGACGCCTCTGGCGCTTGCTCTGTTTTAAAAAATCTAATTTAAATCCCTCTTCTTTCCCTCCCGCCCCTCACACAGGCGACCGTTACGGGCTGGCGACTCGCGCTCTGGCGGGACTAGGCGAGCGCCCCTCGAGCGTCCCTTGGTCCCGCCCCCTAACGCCCCGCCCCTAGGTCCCCAAGCTCCCCCCCTGGTCACGCCCCCAAGGTCCGCCCCTCGCAGCCCCCTACGCCTCTGGCCCCGCCTCTTGGGCTCCGAAGCCTCCCGGCCCCGCCTCCTCAAGACCTCGCCTCTGGCAGCCCCGAGCTCTCTCTGGCCCCGCCCCGAGCGCCCCTCGGGAGTCCTGGTCCCGCCCCCGCAGCCCCCTCCGCGCCCTCAAGCGCTAAGTCCGTGAAGCCGCGGCGGTGGGGGCCTGCAGGCCCGGCAGCCGGGAGGGCCTGGTTCGGGGCGGCTGCCTGGCGCCTTTTCAACGTCCTCCTCTGGCTGTGCAGCTCGAATCCGCGGCGTCCCCGGAGGGCCAGAGGGGGAAACGACCCCGATAGAAACCCGACCGCGAAGGGGAGGAGGGGCGCCTCGGAAATGTCTCCCGCCCTAAATGAGCGAGCCCCCTACTCCTACTCCCGAGGCTGAGCCGCTGCTTTGAGTCAGCCTCGGCCGCCCACGCTGGCTGCTGGGGCTGTAGGGGGAGGCCACTGCAAAGGTTCAACCTCCGCACGCCCCCCGTGGGGCCTGGACTTTGCTCTCAGCACAGCTGCCTTCGCGGGCGCCTAGTCCCCACAACCCCTGCTTCACCTCCACATAGGGGGAGGACAGGGGCTCTCGCTTCTGCTTCATTTGGACCCCTCGAGAGTCTTCACTCCCGCTTTGGCTCCCGGCCTCTGAACCTTATGAGAGCTCACTTCTTTGAGGCGAAAAGTCGAGGCATCTCCAAGAACCTTCAAAATGAATGCGGGGCCGGGCAAACTTTGCAACACGCAATTGCAGGGCTGTGGATCCATCCACAGGTGACACCGGGCCTCCCACCCCCCTCGCCCAGACATGTTTCTCATCCCAGCCTATTCTCGAAATAGACCTCCCAGCGGTGCACACTTTTCTCTGCCACCCACGACTTCCACGTCCCTCCTGCACCAGTACACTTGCAAGCACACCCCTCCGAGCGCCATTCTAATGATTCATGGTCCCTTGGGCCAACCCCACCCTAACACACAACAAACTTCGTTCCCCACCCTTATCCCCCTTCGTTTCCAAGGCACTGGCGACAATCCACTTCATTTCCTTTCCTCATCTGCAGACTCGTCCCCCTCAAATACCTCACGCCATCCGCCTCATCTTCATCCCCTCCCTCCTCCCTAAAAATGTACTAATTAAAATGTAGTTTCCCCTTCCCACATATGAAGTGTGGAAAATGAATCTTGTCTTGGCACAAACTGTGATGCATTTATCGTTTTCTCTGTCCACTGGACTAAGGCTGTAGAAATTTTAGTCTACCACCATCTCCCATTTGCTCAAAAAATCCAACCATGCCTTATTATTTTTAAATACTCTTAACGAATCGTGGGGAAGGCTGCCTAGTTTGGGGAAGAAAATTGTTTAGAAAATGCTCAGCCTGACATTTTATTTGGCATTTAAAAATATCTGCAGTATTTGAGAGAGATATTGGGAGTGGCTGGATATTTTCTTGCATTTAAAAAGCAAAAAAATGAAAAGCTTTGCATGCATCAAGGTTAGCCTTTTTATGAATAGCAAAAAAAGTATCCTAAGGGCACCTATCAGAATATAGTCCTCACTATATTTTGCTAGTCGCAAATCTGGACACCCCCACCACCACCAAAGGAAGACAAATTAACATAATCCATTTTAAGCATGTCTGATGAACAGCCTTTTCCATGATCATTCCTTTTCTCACAGTTTCTGGACAAAATAGCTAGATAGATCTCCTTACCCACCGAAGATCCAAAGCTTCCTTCTAACAAGGGTAGTAGACGTACGTGTCTGTGTCTTCTGTTCTCTAGGTGTGGATTCTGCAATGCTGCACAGAAACCTACTGCAGCCTCAGACCAACAGCAGCAGCAGCAGCAGCGGCGGCGGCAGCAGCAGCAGCAGCATTAGCAGCAGCAGCTTCTCTCAATGCTGAGTAGTAAAGTGTTTGACTTAGTAAACTCTACAATTACCATTAGGCGCTTGCTTATAAGAGAGGAGGCGGAATCTTTCTTAAAGGAATGGGTTTTGTTTTTCCTCTCTAGTGTTGCTTCATAAGAGGCAGAGAGGGTGGAATCAGGGAGTTTTGTGGAGTGAGTAAGTGAGTACAGCTGTGGGAGGTCAAGGTTAAAATTAACTGGGTGGTTGAGGAATGGAGGCAATGATTTTAGTGTAAGTCAATGAAATGCTAGAAGCACCAGTTTTAAAGAGCCCTGCTGATTTCAAACATTGGGGTAATGGCAAAATAAAGTTGTATGCCTTGAAACTGATTAGTAATTTGTGCTAATATTTAATTTAATTTAATATTTGTGCTAATATTTAACATCGTACTAAAATAATAACTATATAAAGGAAAGCTATTTAGTATTTAATATAAGAATAAAAAGAAAAATGAATTAAAACTCGTTTATGTGACTAGAAGCAATGGATTCAAGTCCTACCTATAAGCATACTTGGAACTTCAGTGAATACCAGTATTAGAAAATATATTGTTGACAGGTTTCAATGTGTGCTCATGTGATATAAAAAATCACAATATTGCCGGGCGTGGTGGCTCATGCCTGTAATCCCAGCACTTTGGGAGGCTGGGGCGGGTAGATCACAAGGTCAGGAGTTCAAGACCAGCCTGGCCAAGATGGTGAAATCCCGTCTCTACTAAAAATACAAAAATTAGCCGGGCGTGGTGGCAGGCGCCTGTAATCCCAGCTACTTAGGAGGCTGAGGCAGAGAATTGCTTGAACCCGGGAGGCAGAGCTTGCAGTGAGCCAAGATCGCGCCACTGCACTCCAGCCTGGGTGACAGAGCAAGACTCCGTCTCAAAAAAAAAAAAAAAAATTACAGTATTATATATAGAAAAAACAAAATATATCTAAAATAATTTTTGGATAATAGCACACTATTATGCTATTTCAGTGGCAATTCAAAGGTCAGCAAAATTAAGAAACACAAGTGGATTGACTGACTCTAAGTGCATATGAATCTGCTATTTACACTATTAAAATGTGTCGTATCCACCTGACAATCTGCATTATAACCTTACATTTTATCTTTATATTACTTGGTTTAAGCACTTACCAGTTATGTTTTTTTCTCTATAAGTAAATGAAGAGGTGTGATCTCAAAATATGAATAGAAAAAAATACAGGAAATATTCTGCCGTTAATTTTCTTTGCACAGCTTTTGTTAATGATGTACCTGTGTGATCTTGAACAAGTAAATAACCTTATTTGGTTCTTAGTTCCCTATTTTGTAAAGTGAGGAAGTTGGATTGAAATTTCCCAGGGTCTGGCCGGGCATGGTGGCTCACGCCTGTAATCCCAGCACTTTGGGAGGCTGAGGCGGGCAGGTCATGAGGTCAAGAGATCAAGACCATCCTGGCCAACATGGTGAAACCCTATCTCTACTAAAAATACAAAAATTAGTCGACTCACTGCAATCTCTGCCTGCCAGGTTCAAGCGATTCTCCTGCCTCAGCCTGGGACTACAGGCGCATGCCACCACACCCAGCTAATTTTATGTATTTTTAGTAGAGACAGGGTTTCACAGTGTTAGCCAGGATGGTCTCGATCTCCTGACCTTGTGATCCGCCTGTCTCAGCCTCCCAAAGTGCTGGGATTACAGGCGTAAACCACCGCACCCGGCCTCAATTTTTTTTTTTTAATGCCTCCTACAGGGAGAGAATTAAAAGAAATTAGTTGCCCAGTTTCCTTCATCTGTTTTTGTTTTCCTTGCTTCTCTGCAAGGAGGGCTTTTTATTTCATCTACCAGGTAGTACTGAACAATGAATAAAATGGTGATTATTTGTATAATTCAAAGCATTCCCCCACATCCCCTCCCCGCAAATTGAATGCATTTCTTTACCTCTTCCCAAAGTGCTCAGCACAGTCTCTTATATAAAGGCACTTAATAGATACTTTAAAAAATGAATACATGATTTAATGAATGAATTGCTCCCAACATATCCAGAAACTGACTACAAAGTGTTTTTGTTTGTTTTTAATTTGCATTGTCCAAAACAACTGACTCCATTCTCTACCTCCCTTTCCTAACACAGTCATGATCTAAAAGAAACAATCTCTTTTCTGTAGAGCTCTTTAGACGTCCCTGGTTTGTATTCTCCAATTAAATTGTAGGCACAAATCTCAACAGGAACTCTGGGTAGATCAAGCAGTAGCAGAGGCACTTTCTGCCAAGAAAACACAGGCTTCAGTTTCAGAATTCTGGTGTTCCAGTCCTAGATGTAACACCAACTGCTTATATGACCTTAAACACGTTTCTCGACATGCTTGTGCCTCAGTATAGCTATCTTTTAAGTGGTGGTGGCGGTGGATTATTATACGTGCTGTACCTATTTCATAGGGTTGTAGTGAAGTTCAAATGAGATAATAAATGTAAAAATGCTTTGAACTTTTCAAAGCACTATGTAAATATAAGGTATTATTACAGGCAAATGTATTTAAAATCAATTATCTAGTTCAAGGGACTTTACCCTAAACAACCTGTTTTACTACTTGTTGTTTCAGAAAGCAAACAGGTTTATCTTTCTCTCTTCCTCTTTTTCCATGCACAGACACACACACACACACACACACCCTTACTGTTCCCAATTTAACAACTTCTCAGCTTTGAGGATTTTCCCTTGGGTTGGGAAATATGCATATGCCATTTGAATATGAAGAGCCAAGAATTTATAGAATCCTCTCCCTATCCCAGCCCCCCAAAATTTACCTTTTTAAAGCTCTCAGACAGAAAAGTAAACTTAATGAAGCACAACAGCCTTTTCAAACTACGTAATGTTATGTATTTAATCAGTGGAGTTAGATGAGCCATTCATTTGAAACTTGGCCGTGCTGCGTACATTTTGATCATCCTTTTATGCCAAGCCAGTCTGGAAAGTACTTGGGGAACAAGGCAGGGAGGACTAACACGGAATTCATGCTAATGAGTTCTCCATTCCCCAAGGAGATGTAATCAGGGCAATACTCAAGGATTCGTCAACATATTTTATTAGTACTATGTGACCTATATGGTTTATTTTAAAGGAATTAACCTCAGCTAAATATCTGAAAGATCTTTATACAACTGTTTAAGTAATCAAGCCTGATATATTTCTGAAACTTTAATGAAATATCACCCTTAGGGTCCTCTTTTTTTTAAGTGTTTGTTCTCATTTATTCATTTTCTATTTGGTAACTTAAAATCATCATGACTAAATAAATATGCAAACAACTGCTACAAATAAGAAACTCCTAGTGGGAGGCCCACTTATATGTAGAACATAAAGACTCATACAAACTCAACTTAAGGGTCACTAGTTTCCAGCCAGGCGCGGTGGCTCACGCCTGTAATCCCAGCACTTTGGGAGGCCGAGGTAGGCAGATCACGAGGTCAGGAGATCGAGACCATCCTGGCTAACACCATGAAACCCCCATCTCTACTAAAAATACAAAAAATTAGCCCGGTGTGGGGAGCGGGAGCCTGTGTTCCCAGCTACTCAGGAGGCTGAGGCAGGAGAATGGCGTGAACCCGGGAGGCAGAGCTTGCAGTGAGCCAAGATTGTGCCACTGCACTCCAGCCTGGGTGACAGAGCGAGACTCCGTCTCAAAAAAAAAAAAAAGACTCACTAGTTTCTTTTTGTTTGTTTGTGTTTGAAACGGAGTCTTACTGTGACCTCCACCTCCTGGGTTCAAGCGTTTCTCCTGCCTCAGCCTCCTGAGTAGCTGGGATTACAGGTGCCTGCCACCACGCCTGGCTAATTTTTGTAGTTTTAGTAGAGACGAGGTTTCACCATGTTGGCCAGGTGGTCTTGAACTCCTGGCCTCGAGCGATCTGCCCACCTCAGCCTCCCAAAGTGCTGGGATTACAGGGGTGAGCCACCGCACCCAGCCAAGAATCACTAGTTTCTATGTAGAAAAACTTTAAAATGAATGCAAAAAATGCAATTGCTATGTGAAACCTAAAATACGTTAGTTGCATATACATCTTTTCATCACATAGTCATATGCCTTCACACTTCAGCTACGAATCTCTAGTATATTACATGATCTTAAAACCAGGTGTTTTACTTCTTATGACAGTATTTCTAGAAAGTAATCAGGAACTACCTCCAACAGAACCATTTGGAGTGTTTCCTAAAATACTAATTCATAGGCTCTACTCCAAATTTACTGAATTAAATCTTTTAGGATGGGGCCCTGGATTGAGACTTTTTTAAAAAAAAATCTCTGAATAAAAAAGAGGATTGAGGACTTTTTAAGCACCCCAAGTGATTCTCATGTACCACCAGTTTGATCACAGCTATCCTATGGAAACAATGCACTGTGTAGACAGAATCTCAGACATGAGTGAAATGCGGATGGCCCCGTTTCATTATGTGAAAGAGATTCAGATAAGGACAAAACTGGCTACACCTTTTCTGCTGCATAAATGTGTGCAAAATCTTTAACCTCTCTGAGTCCTAGTTTTTTTTTTTGTTTTTTTTTTTTTTGAGACAGGGTCTTACTCTGTCTCTCAGGCTGGAGTGCAGTGGTGTGATTTCAGCTCACCACAGCTTCAATCTTCCGGGCTCAAGCGATCCTCCCACCTCAGCCTTCCTGGTAGCTGGGACTACAGGTGTGCACCACTATGCCTGACTAATTTTTGTGTTTTTAGTAGAGACGGGGTTTTGCCATGTTGCCCAGGCTGGTCTTGAACTACTGGGCTCAAGTGACCCACCCACCTCAGCTTCCCAAAGTGCTGGGACTACAGGTGTGAGCCAACATGCCCAGCCCCTAGTATCTTAATCTGTAAGATAATACCTGTTTGACATTGTTGTGAGGATTAAATGACATAACATATGGAGAGCTTCTAATGCCTGACACCATATGGAATTTAAATATTTGTTTATTCTCTCACTCTTTGTTCAAAAATGAGTTTCCAGGTGCATTATTCTTGTCTAGTGTTCTTAGTATGTTTGGTAGAGTAATGTGAACTAGTAATTTAATGATGGCTAAAATTTTGAGCTCTTAAAACATACCAGTACTGAATGTCTTATATGTGTTATTTCATCTCATACCCACAATAACCCTTAAAGGTAGATACTACTGTATTATTATCTTCATTGTACAGATTAAGGAACTGAGCTTTGGAGAGAATAAGTAACTTGCCCAGGATATCAAAGCATAGAATTAACACTGCTAGGGATCAAATCCAGGCTTTCTGACTCCAGAGCCTAACAGTTCATCCTGCTGTTCTGTACATTCTCTAAGTGCTTAGATTCTAAAATATGAGCCAGTTTCTTGGGAAGAGTATGGAACTGCAAAAGTGGAGTTTATAAACATAACAGAAATATTGACAAATGAATGTAATAATTTCCCTATTTTAGAAGTCTTTACCAGTTGCTCATAACAGAGCATGGCACATAGTAGGTGCTCAAAAGTACTCGTCAAATGAATGGAAGGGACAGGTTGCATCAGCACACTATTTAAGCAGCTGACAGATCCAAACCCAAGTTTTCACACAAAAATTGCAGACTGAATTGATCTGATTTTTCAGACCAGCTTATATTCTGACGTAATACAAATCATTAACTCTCAGAGCTATAAATCATCTTATTATTTACAGCAGATAGTTCTTGAGCATGTGTTATTAACAGCACACTAATCTGGTAGTGGAAGGATTATTTAAAAAAACCTTAAGACGCCAGGTGCAGTGGCTCACGCCCATAATCCCAACACTTTGGGAGGCCAAGGTGGGCGGATCACCTGAGGTCAGGAGTTCAAGACCAGCCTGGCCAACATGGTGAAACCCAGTCTCTACTAAAAATATAAAAATTAGCTGCGCATGATGGTGCATGCCTGTAATCCCAGCTACTCAGGAGGCTGAGGCAGGAAAATCGCTTGAACCCAGGAGGCAGAGGTTGCAGTGAGCCGAGATCGCACCATTGCATTCCAGCCTGGATGTCACAATGAGACTCTGTCTCAAAAAAAAAAAAAAAAAAAAAACAACCTTAAGACATAGCTTATGGCCTCAACATCTAGCTGGGAAATGAAACACAAATGTATGAAACAACTAGATTGCAGAATTATTTCATATGACATAATAAATGTAAAGCTCCTAGGAAATGCTGAATGTTCAATAAATAACTGCCTTATCAATATTTTTATTTTAATAATAATTAAGATATAATGATAGTTTTATTAATAATGAGGAAAATAATATTTGTTATAGCTACAGTTTAAAGAGTGATTATGTGCCAAGCACTATGCTTGAAGTTTATATTACATTTAATCATGATATCAGTCCTGCTAAATTAGTATCATTGATACTGTTTTTCAAATGAGGAAACTGAGGCTCAGAGAGGTTAAATAATTTGCCTAGGCACATATTTTGTAAGTATAATATACCAGAGTCAGGGAATAAGAGAGTCCAAAAGGAGTCAGGGAAGATAGAGGTCAATTCCTGCTGGAGAAAACAGGGAGGATGTCTGTTGAGTAGGAAGAGCAGAACTTTAATGGGGGAAAAAGGAGGAGAAGGGCCTTAGGTGATGGCGGTGGCAGGAGGAAGTGTATGCATGTGAGCTTTCTGAGACAGGTCCCACAGTGCTTTGCTCAGGGTCAAGCTCATTATGAATGCACAACCTAGGTCTCCTCATTGAACATGGACAGCAAAATATAAAGTGTGTTGGTAGAGTAGCAAACAAATTTGTTTGCCTGGAGTAGAGAGTTTGTGTAGGGCAAATTTAGAATGTGCGTAGTCCCCAAACCCTGAAACACCCAGCCTTCATTTACTGAGAGCTTGTTTAAGTTGCTGCACTTCCAGTCACTGTCCATTAATTCACTCAGTTATTTTCACTCATTAAGGCAACAGTATTTGTTGAACTCCTGCTATATGCCAGGCACTGTTCTGGGTGGTAGAGACAAAGCAGTGAACAAAATGAACAAAAATCCCTGTACTCATGAAGCTTTTATTGTACTGGGAAAACAACAGATGTTAACATGTAAACAAATCAATAAATAAGGTAATTTCGGATGCTAAAGGCTAAGAAGAAAGTAAAATAGGCCATTGACAATGACTAGGGTGGGGGAGGGGTACTGCTTTAGTTAGGATGGATGAAGAAGGTGTCTTTGAGGAGGTGACATTTGAGCTGAGACCTGAATGATCTGTAGTTGGCAGCTGGAGAGACAAGTAAGTTGAAAGGTCATGAGGCAGGAACAAGTTTGGTATGATTGAGAGATTGAGGGAAAGGCATGGTGGTCGAACACTGCGACTGAAGGAGAGAGGCCCAAGACAGGAGAGCTAGGTGGGGGCCGGATCATGTGGGTCTGGCAGATCATGGTGAGGAGTTTGACTTTCAGAAGGTTTTAAGCAAAGGAAGGCTACAGTCTCATTTGCATTTTTGGAATTTCCTGGCTGCTATGTGCAGAATGAACACTAGAGAGATGTGACTAGAGACTGGGAAGCTAGTTAGGAAGCCATTAAAGTCATCCTGACAAGAGGAAATGGGGTCTTGTTGTAGGGGTAGCT